>NC_090922.1:549154192-549457222 GCF_040938575.1 Ambystoma mexicanum
TTACATAGCGTGGAACAAAAACTTTGCTCTGCTGTGTTATTAGGATGATGGTCCAAAATCCGAATCATGACCTTGCAAACACCGGGTCTCTTCTGGATGAGTACTCTACAGAGGTAAAGCAAAACAGCCATTTTACAATGCAGCCTCCGTAATAGTTAATGTTTGCTGCACCGTCTCTCCATTACGATTTGCTTGCGCTTCCCTATTCTATGATGCCTAGCGACCAGCTAGTAGGATCTAACTCAACAGAAGATAAAAAACACTTTTCACATTCAGAAATGTGTCTGAAGCAGAGGTATGTGCCATCCTGAAAAACATAAAACCATCCAATTGTAAGGGTGATATCTGCTCAGCCATTCTCATCAAAGATTGCGCAGACACTCGAACGCCCTTCCTAACCGCATTCATAAATGCCGCTTTCGCCTCCAGCACTGTTCCAGCAGGCCTTAAGGAGGCTTGGGTTTGCCCGCTCTTGAAGAATCCATCCCTAGACCTGCCGTCGCCAAACAACCATAGACCCATTACCACTGTACCCTTTCTGTTAGAAATCCTGGACAAAGCTGCATACAATCAGATCCAACACTTCCTAGAATCTAACAATATCTTAGGGATGAGACAGTCAGGTTTACGCCCTGGTCACGGCACCGGAACTTTCACCTTTGGACCTTAAAAACTAAGTAGGTGAAATAATGGATGAAAGAAAGCCTGTCCTCCTCCTTCTGGACATGTCTGCAGCATTTGACTTGGTGGACCATTCGACCCTCTGCAGACAACTCATTAATACAGCCCAATTCTACCAAGAAGCAACTGCTTGGGTTACCAACTTCCTCGAAGGGAGAGCCATGAAAGTTTTCTCAGAGCAGGCCTGTGCAAATCCCACTATAATACACTGCAGAGTTCCACAGGGCTCTTGCACATCTCCGACATTATACAATCTCTTCACCCTACCGCTCTTCAACATTTTGACAATCTCGGCATAGCTTACACTAACTATGCCGATGATACCCAAGAGCTCATCCCCCTCACTAGCTCTTTTGAAACAGATGCAGAAGCATTATGTAAAATCTACTCCACCATACAAGCATGGATGGCAGCCAATGGGTTATGCCTCAATGGGGATAAAACAGAGCTCCTCATAGTATACACCAAGGAAACGCTTAACAAGCTAGACAGTCAGTACAATTCCTTCAGCATTGGCAATTCCCAAATTACGCTCTCAGCAGCAGTGAAAACCCTTGGGGTGTACATTGACTCGATGCTCTCAATGACGCGCCAAGTCAGTGCCATTGTGACCTCAGCAGCCTCCACAACAAAACTAATAAATGCGGTCAAACCATACTTATCCTCTTCAAACTGCCTCTTCATCACCAGAGTCACCATTGGAGCCAAATTAGACTATTGCAACTGTTAGGCAGAAACCTGTGCAGTTCCCTCTGGGACCACTGCAAAAGATTTAAGACTGCAGGTGTTTGGCAGTAAACCCACTTGGTAGCAGTCTGCACCACACAGATTCACTTGGTAGCTGTGGCTGAGCAGTCAGACTTCCCTCAAGAAGAGTTAGGCAGTATACAGAGTATTCACAATAGGTCAAAAGAACACTGACCAGGTCTTGGTGTAAAAGAGATATAATTATTTATTTAAAACCACATCTAGAAAAGCACACAGGCACTAATAGTAAGCAATTCAAAAACACGATCACTAAAAGATATACACTTCCTTAGAAGAATATTAGACAGGTCTTAAGTAAAGCCCCACTTATTTTCAGACAGTGGTGAGCGCTTAACGCAGATGGCACTCTAATAATTCGTTTTTAAAAGGGAGAGAAAAGCAGAGAATAAATTGCAACAGGTCCCAACACTTTTACAAGAACACAACAAGAGAGGAAGGCAAAGTAAAACCGTGAAGTTAGAGTTCAGTAGGCCGGATCCACTTTAAGAGGATCAAAACAAAATGTGTCCAAGGTCACACGGTTGCAGTGCACAAAAGTCTTGTAACGTTCAAAAAGGAGTTGGACCAAAGAAAGGGACCAGTTAGAAGGTCAAGGCGGCCAGCCCAGTCCAGAAGGTTAAGGGGTTATTATTACCTTGTAGCAATCTTTAGAAAGGGGGGCCTGGCAGACACGGTACCTTAAAGTGGTGAGAATACTCCAGCGGGGGCAGTTGTTCCTGGCAGCGGATGCAAGTCAGTGCTTCATCCGGGGGAAGAGAGGATCTCGTCGGGGAGGAAGATAGGAGTCCGTTGCACTGCCAGGGAAGAAACCAACCGCAGAGTTCTCAGTTAAAAGACCAAGCCGGTCTGGGGTGCAAAGAGAAGAAGGTAAACTGGTTGTGCCCACCAGTCAGGGGAAGAAGCCTCTCCAGCTGGGAGATCTTCTCTGTCACCGGGAAGTGGTGAGTCGGTTCCGCAGGGCTCCACCGGTGATGTCGTCGTGGTAGGTCAGCTCAGCTTCTCCTTCATCGGATTCTCAGGTCCTGTGGTGACTTCTGAAGTTCCAGTCCCCAAAGCCCTGCTTTTATTCAGCACACCCCCATTCACTCAGCCTAGCTGTCAATCAAACATGCTAAGTGGTGAGCCGGCCGGCTCACCACTTGGGCCAATCACACAAGAGTGCGACTTGAGTTACCAAAGTAAATCAGTCCATGGTGCTTAAACCCCCTCCCACACCCCCTGTGGTACCCAGACAGAGTGGCACCCCTTTTGGAGGCTTCTGTGGAGAAGCCCGCCAAAAAGTGGAACAAAGGGCTCAACTTGGGTTGGAGTCACAGAAGAGAACACAAACGCCATTTTAAAATCGAGTCCTGGCAAAAAATACCAACCGGTGAATTAATATTAAATAAATAAACCAGCGGTATGTTCGAGGCTATGAGAATTAACTAATTAAAGTTGGTCATTACCCAACTTTATCGGGGACTGTGTCGGAGACGGCCTCTTACAGCGTTGTTCTGGGTACGCTGTGTACGCTGAATCGAGGTGCGGCTTGACACGGCTCTCTTCGGTGGCGTACTCACGCCGTATCCACGCCACAGGGTCCTTTCCTCTAACGGATCGAGTGAGGAGTGAGGACCGAGGAACGGCTGGACGAAGCGGCTGAGTTTGTTTGTTTCTTTGGCAGCAACCGCGATACAGCGTGGCCCTTTCTCCCCCTTCACCCATGGGAGTCACTGCACTGGCGGATTGGAGCCAGGCGCGGGACCGTAATTACGGATTTGGGTTCGGGGTGCAGCGGCTGAACAGTGAGGTGGGGTACCGTGCTCTCTCCTGCAGACTCCTATCCATACGGGGTCGGTTGGCACATTTCCACGGGGCCTTTTTGCTGCAAATATTGGAGGTGAGTGGAGAGGTGTGAGCCACATCACTTGGGCTACATTTTATGCTCTGTGCTCTGTATATTGATCCCCATATAGTGCCCATTGAGGATTATTGGCTACTGTGCATGCATTTGTTAGCACAGTATAACTATAGTGTTAAGTTTGATAACACTATAAATAGGTTGAGAGCCATTGCTCCCCACTAACCCCCGGCTGCGTGCAAATCTCCATCTACCTTGGCTTGTGGGGCATTCGTGGGTGAAGTGTTGGACTCCATACTCGTACCACGAGACCATCCTGCTGAACTTGAGGAGAGGGGCCAGTGCTGCTTGTTACACCAAATCGGGCCTCAAGCTCATACGCACAGGAGACTGCGGGCTTAGGCCTTTGATCCTGTGCGTTTTGGGTTAATGTGAGAGCCGAGCAACTCCTCGGGCACTAGGAGAGAGGGATTACCTGGATAACTGTGGCCTATCCCTCTCCATCTTCTTAGGGGTGAAGGGATCGACAATTTTCTTCCAGCAACCTCTATACTTATTTCCTGATATTGTACCTCGCTATACTTAAGTGCGGAGGGCGCTACTTGGTGAAAACCTGTATGCCTCCAAAGAAGAGAACTACACAGTCGAAGTACAATCTTAGAGGAATTAAGGGAATGGAGACACTTAATAGTCCCTTGAACAATGCTACTGCACGGGCAAAACCCAGGAAGAAAGCTAAGAACGACATACCCGCGGATCAGGGAATGATCACTGAGTTTTTTCCACAAAACCCACTTCCTGAAACTAATTCCACCACTATTGAGGAAGCTTCGGCTCCCGTGCTCTCTAATCTAGGGTCTATATATGCCTCTAATTACGATGACATTGACAATAACTCACTACTGGAGTTATGTCTTAATATTCAAAGGAAAATGACTCCTGCTTCAGGATCGATACCTATCAACATGGACTGCTCCAATGCAAAAAAGCAGAGAAATATTCCATTTGCTTCCCCTACTCTAGTTGAATCCACGGGCAGACTATCAGAATCACCGAACCTCGCGATGGCTTCTATGGAAGATAGCCCCGAAGCTGAAAGTGAATGTTTGGCTGACACCTATCCGGGGGCGACGGAGATCGCTGAGATCCAGGCCTCAGTTGCATCATTGCAATTTGCCCTTAAAGTTTTACTGAAAATGACGGGGAAAATACTGGACAATTCAAATGCCCTAGCCTCAGATATGGTCATGAGAGAGAAAGTAGAGGGAACTGCTGAAGTTGATCAGTCAGCAGAGTCCAATCTCTCGGAAGCCATAATACTGGCTGAGGAAATTGGAGAACCTCATTCAGAGGAACCACAAAGCCCGGGGTTGGAGGCGGACAAAGAAAACAAAGAACCATTTTTTTCGCGTAAGCAACGCAGACTGGCTAGGAGGGCGGCTGTGATTAAGAGATCCAAAGAAATGGCCCTATCTAAGCCGGCTAAAGAATCTTCTGGACATCCCTCAAAGAAAGCCAAAAAACGGGCAGCCAGAGCAAAGAAAAGGAAGAACAGTGGTGAGGGCTGTTTGACTAGTTGGTTAATACCTGAAAGAGATAAGATGAATGAGCCTGAGGAGGTGGAGGTTGTATGCGAGGGGGAGAATCTGAGTGAGGGATCAGTGAATGTGGACGAAGAGAGCCCTGGAAGCTCATTAGTGATACCATCAACACCTATCATAACTCGTCCCACCGAACCTACCTCTGCCACGGAAGGAAATCGTATATGTCTAATAAAGAACTTATATTTAAGCGAAAATTCAAAATGGCTCTCTCGCTCAGAATTGTTAACTAGACTGAGTTATGTACCGCAACTGAGGGTCCTTAAGTCAGACGATTTCCAATTCGTGGAACCATTAAAAGGCCTGAATCCTCAGGTCTCAGCATTACATTGTAAGTTCCTATCTACTGCGTCATTGCTAAGGAACTATAAGACCGAACTGAAAGCGGTTGATGTGGAGGTTGACGCCGATCTAAATACAGTAGACTTAAGACAATTGCCGGCAAAGTTAGATCTGACAGTTGAGACTAACCTCCGCCCCAATCTTCCTGAAGGAAAAAATGTGGACATTTCAGATATTCAACAAGTACTAAAATGGCTAGAGGATTCGCTTCCTGGTGTGTTGCCAAAGCAATGAGATATTAATATTCTGTCTTGGAACTGTAGGGGTTTTGCTCATCTGCTGTCAACTGAGGGCTCTATTAAGATCCTAGATAAACATAGCTGTTTCTGCCTACAAGAAACTTGGGCAATGGAGCCATTGATTTTGGATGGCTTTGTCATCTACCAAATGGCAGCAAATAAAGGCACAAAGGGAAGACCCCATGGCGGACTTATTATAGGGGTAGCCAACACGTTTGGCTCTAAATTAGTGAAAACCGATTGTCCCAGTAATATGATGGCAGTAGAGGTCGAGTATAAAAACCAGATAGGAAAGGATCACTTCCTATTAGTCAGTCTATATAACCCCCTGGTGCACTAATAAGAGAACAACTTCAGGAGGCCTTACATAATCTATTGGCTACCTGGTTGTTAAAATTTGGTAACACTGGGGTAATAGTGGTGGGAGACTTCAACTGCCAGATGAGCGGTAACATAGGGAAGTCTCATAACCCAAAGTTAAAAGCTAGAAATGATATGCAACACACCAAGAAAAATGATCCTGAAGGACAGGGATGGGAACATATATTTGAATTATGGGACATTGAAATGCTCAATGGCAAAGCCGTGAGCGACTCTTCTAGCAATCACACCTGGTCCAATGGCATCTCGTGTAGTACCTTAGACTACATTTTTGTTTCCCCTAGATTGTATGAGATAGTGGAGGATATGCAAATAACCCCTAATGAGTGGAGTGATCATGCTACACTCATATGCAAATTGAATATCGGAACAAATGCTCCTCCTAGTACCAACATGGGCAATATTTTGCCAAATAAAGCTGGCACTAGGATCAGTTGGTCAGATAAAAATGTTGCTTTTGCTGTGGCAGCTTTGGCCAATGATAATCTAAACCTGCTATTGAACCTCGGGGAGATGACGAGTAATGCCATTGAAAACTGGATCTGTACTTTTGTTGAGAAACATGCGGTCTGTCGCATGGGGGCCATGATTAGCTGTGGGGGGAAAAAGCTTCCCTTTGACAAAATAATTAGAAATCTGAAGAGAGAATGTAGAGCGGAACTCCGGCTGGCCAAGAGACAAGCTTATCCGTCAGATCTTTATTTTATCAAAGTAAGGAGCATTAAAAACAGATATAGAGCTATGATCAAAGCCAAACGGAAAATAGATAAAATCATGTCCTGGCAAAGATTAGTAAATACGATCTGTACAGGCAAAACTCGTAATATCTGGTCTTTGCTGGGTGAAGCGCGAGGCACTGTACAAGGCACATTAGTCAATCCCATTAGTGCTGAAACATGGGTAGCTTTTCTTGAAAATAGGAATTCCAAGGTAGACATAGAGGAATCTTATACATTGATTAATAGGCCGTTAAATCCTCCTATTAATGCATTTTACCAAATGGTGTTGAATACAATCATAGAATTAAAATCCTCCCGAGCTCCGGGCCCCAATGGTCTAGCAAATATTGTAATGTAGTCGCACCTTGAATTTTGGGCATCCTTGCTAGTTATAATGTTTAAAAAGATCCTAAATGAGGGGAAAATACCCCGATCTTGGCAAACAGCGGTGCTTATACCAGTTTATAAGAAGGGTAACCAAACGGACCCTAGCAACTATAGACTGCTCTCAATGCTGGATGTCACGGGCAAAATATTTGCCTATCTCCTTCTAAAGGAGTTACAGCTCTGGGTAGAGCAATCTGACATACTTTGTAAATTCCAGAGTGGTTTCAGGCAAGGGTATTCCACGGTGCATAACATCATGGTTCTGGACCTCCTGAGGACACGAGCCAGATCAGGAGGGCAACCACCATTATATGCCCTCTATATAGACTTTTTGGCGGCATTCCACTCTATTCCCCGAGAGTCTCTCTAGCGGAAGTTAAAAGCAATGGGATGCCCTGAGGACCTGACCTATTATCTCAGATTGCTCCATCAGAATACATCTGTCAAAGTAAAATTAGATCAGGAAGGACACACTACTAGAAGTGTGTTTCAAAACAGGGGGGTCAAACAAGGTTGTGTTACGGCCCCTCTGATCTATAATATGTACGTATTCGACATCCCTGAGGCCATTAGGGCTGCAATAAATTGCCCACCGAAAATAGAAGACTCCATCTGTCCTGTCCTTGCTTATGTGGACGACCTGGTTATACTGGGCCACACTATTAGTGGGCTACAAAGGTCGGCCGTTGCTCTGTGGGAATACGCCGAGAGGAACGGCCTTAAAATTAATCTGGAAAAAACTAAAGCAATGAGATTCAACAACAAGAACACCACTCGTGTGCATCTTAGAGTTGGTTCAGATATCATTGCATATTCGCCTCATTATCGTTACCTAGGGATAGAATTTGAGAGCATTGGTGACTATGGAATGTGTAAGCAGTTACGTAAGGTAAAGGCAACCCAACTGTCTGCATTGTTCCACAGATTCACAGTAAATCAAGGTGGATTTACTATCTGGGGCACGCAACAACTTTACGTACAAGTATTGTCCCCCATGATCACCTACGGCCTGGAAGCTCTCCTCAACTCTGACCTGAAATGGTTGCAGGTGATTGAGGGGAATTTCTGGTGCTCTATCTTGGGCTTACCACCAGGAATCCCCATGGCAATAATTAGATTGGAACTGGGGTTGACCTCATTGAAAGTCGTGGTATTAAAAAAGCGTGCCCTACTCTACTTGAGAATGAGTGGTGAGACTAAGAACGGGCTACTTAATGCGGTCTACCTAGAGATTTTGAAGGATCAATCCTTGTGCCCCTTGAAGGAGCAAATGTCAAAATTTTTGATGACCATTGGGTGGCAATTAAGGATGGGTAGTGTCACTGAGGAAATGCAAAGGGCCCTGACCAAACGCATAGAGCTCTGGGACTGGCTGGAGAACTACACGCATCTCCAGAAGCTGAAAAGCTATCAGTTTGTCCAGTATAGACTGTACAGCTATAAAAATCCTCAGAGTTACCTTAATTTATGCCCGGATAGGAGACTTAGACGTTTTATCTTACTACTAAGGCTTGAACATCTACCTACTCTAACGATTACTGGCAGAATAGACATGATCCCCCCAGAACTACGGCTGTGCCGGTTATGTAAAGGAACTAATCAACTAGAGACGGCCAGACATCTGCTCACTGAATGCCATCAAATGTTAAGCGCCATAAACCTTGGTTTGGGTAATTTTGTGCATAACCTAGATTATATTAAAGAGGAGTTATTTTGGCATCACTGTATTAACTCCAACAGCATAAGGCTCCTGATGGCACTGTATAATATTTGGCTGAAGGTGGAAACTAGCCTTAATATAAACATATAGGTAGATATTAAGAAGAGCTGCTAAATAGTCATCGGTGAAATCTAAGAGTTGTTGTTGGCCATCATAGGTCCCCATGTCTATAGGAATTGTAACAACGCTGAAACTAGATTGATATGTCATCTAGATAGAAAAGTCTTATTGGAGAATAGATGGCAGTACGTGGCAAGTTCCGGTCTCTGATCCAATGTCTAAACAGAGACTACTGTAAATCTGAATTTAAAATGAAGATGTTCTATATGGGTTTTTCTTAATGATATGTATATTGAGAGAATTCAATGTGGTTCCTTTTCTCTGGAAATTTTTCTTTTTTTTATCGAATGTTTCTGTTAATTACCTATTTTTGCTATAATCATGTTCTTATTTAAGATATTTTATGTGTAAAGTTTTATGAAAACTAAATCACAATAAATTATTATTATTATTATTATTAAAGTTGGTAGCCTCGAACAATGGGAAAATCCCATGGGAATATATTTGCGGTCGAATATAAAAAGTAGTATCCACTGCCACCAGCCAAATCTCGATCAGGGGGGGCGGAGACGTGCCCCCTCGACTAACAGACCCCGGGGCAATCGAATTGCCCTGACCAGTACGTCCACAATATGATGGTTTGTACTGGTTTCTGTTAATAATTTGGGACTAGTAAAGCCAATGGTGACTTTACATGCCCTGGGAGACAGTAGTCAGTCCCAGGGTATGGAGTCTATGGTGGGGTGTCACTATAACACCCCTGTGTTACTGAACGGAGGGTGTTGTGTAACACACATAGAAAAAAACACATGAGACCCTATGGAGTAAAGGACCCCATAGCCCATAAAACACATTAGCAGTCAAAGGAACACCATAAATCATGTCCAAGAGTGGGAGAAAAAGTGTCTCACTCTTGGCAGGAGAAAAAAACAAACTCCAGAAATCCAGCAAAGCTGCTGGGGGACTCACTAGGTTAGGAAATTCGGCCTAAAGAGAGAATTCTCTCTAACAGTAACATCTTATTTGTCGGCATGTCCACCAAAAATCTGAACCGACTCCAAGTGATTCAAAATAATGCGCTCAGGGCTACTCTCAGTATCCCCACAAGAGAGCACATTACAAGAGCCAGACAAAAAGCACACTGGCTATCAGTCAAAGAAAGAATACTCTTCAAGACGATGTCCTTAACACACAAATGTCTTTCACTCACAGCCCCCCGTATCTGACAGAGAAAATCACCAGAGCAACTTCACCCAGACCCATAAAATCACACCACGCCAACCAGTTAAAAGTACCAACCTTCAAAAGGGGCAAAGCAGGAGGGGCCTGCTTCATGATCCTTGCGCCTATGTATTGGAACGCCCTCCCCACAACCCTTTGAAACGAGACATCATATCTTTCCTTCCGCCAATTGCTTAAAACTGTACTCTTCAACTAGCTCACCCGATTCTCTCTTCCTCACACCCCCAGGACGCTCTGCCCTCACAGGAGGAAATTAATGCAGCAAATGTTGTTATGCCTGTCTTAGTTTTGTCACTCACTTTGCATACATAGGAGGTCTCCTGACCTCGCAAGCTCTCTGCCTGTTACCGCTTTATCACTGACTGAATCCCTGCACCTCTCACCATCCCATGTCTTTGTATTTTCCGTCTTATGTCACTGTATTTTTCACCTGTCTGGCTATGGTTTAATGTAACCAAGAACCACAGAAAGGTGTTCCTGTCATTTTCATTATAACTAAGTAAGGACTGCTGTAACAGCTCCATGATGCCCCCGGCCCGCTTTGTGTGCTTTATAAATGCAAATAAATAAAAATAAATAATTCAATCTCATGCGCGGACTTTCACTGAGGGCTAGAATCACCCCAAAACATTAAGTAGTGTATCGACTATTCAGGCTTTTAGACCATCTCTCCGTACCTGAATGTCAGGCGCTACATAACAATTTGCCATGCACTTTATTAGTATATGGTGCCTAGGTGGCAGGTTCTAAATCAATATCCAGCACAAACTCTTGCTGGGTGCTAGAATCACCCCACTGCGTAAAAAAATGTATCGAATATTCAGAATTATAGACCGTCTCTCTGTAACTGCATGCGAAGCGCTTACCTCATGGGTGTTGCCTAGCGCCCAGCTAATAGAATTTCAAGCAATAGTATGCGCACACTAATACTGGGGGCAAGAGTCACCCAAGCAGGTATTAAAGCATAAACAGTTGCAGAATCTCTCTGTTTAATACATTCTACTTACCGCATAGGCAAACCTAAGTGCTTCGAGCAGGATCAATCACTGTGTCTCCTCTGTGTGTACTAGGATCACCATGGTAACCCCGTAATAGAATAAATAGATTCACAGGGTCGCTTTAGGGCTGCCATCTTGGAGTGGAATCGAAGTCCCACAGTCTATGGATCAATGTTGCCAGGAACGTGTCTAACAGTCTATATACTCTTATCTAGAGGTAATGTAAACCTATAGTTTCAGATATTAGTAAAATGGAAGGGCAAACATTAATCAGAAAAAAATTCTTTGTTACAGTGTAGCAACATCAGTTTAATTAAAGATATTCACACTTGTTCACACACTTACAGAGGTATCCAGCATAAAGTGGACACCATCAGCGACTCCTGGCCCCCAAGGCCGGAGGAAGGCCCCTCTTCTAGGTGAAGGAATGAGAAAGTGGTCCTCTCAATAAATGCAAATTACCTGAGAGTCGTACAAGGCTCTAGCTGACAGCAAAAACAGGGAAGAAGCACCCAAGGTAAAATGCCACTGAAAGACGTCTAGTGGGTGCCCAAAACATTGTGTTGGTGGCGGGAGGCTCGTCATCTGATTGTATGCCATTCCAAACCGTCATTGAGCCCCCTTGTATCACTTTTGGTCAGAAAAATCAGTTCTTGTTCATGTTTAAACAACTTGTCATCTCTCATTTGTGGATTGGATCCCTTAATCATTTGTCAGATAGTCCACTCAAACTCTTCCCATCCATGATTTTGGGCCATAAAATGTTATTCCATCGCTGCTTGTTCGATCTATATTTTTTAAACAACTACTGTGTTCTATTATCCTTGTCGTGATATTCCTTTTGGTTTCCTGATATACTTAAGGCCACAAGGACATGTTATCAAGTAGATTACGTGAACTCTGCCACAGTTACAAAAACAATTCTGTTTCCAAGATCTCTCAGTGCCGATGTTGACCTCTTTTAGTAAGCTTTCATACTATATAACTGCCGCACGGGTAGTGTCCTAAAATCAGGTCCATACCCCAAGTGAAGGCGATAGTTGATGCTGGGTGGGGGGTCTTAATCTGGAGTATGCTTCTACTCACACAATTAACTATAGTAGTGCTCTTTTTATAGGCAAAAATGAGTTGTTCCAACCAATGCTCTGATGAAGCAAACACTTTCCAATGTTTGTTAATAATGTTTCTTATAGCCAAACTATGGTTTGTAAAAGTTGCGACACACACCAGATGATCTTCTGTAGTTTTTGTCATTTTAGGCTCTACAAGGGCCTCTATATTATTGTTAAATGCCCTTTTGGCAGCTTTCTTCACCAATTTCTTCGAGTAACCTCATTTGCGTAGTTTCATGGATAACGTACTCGCCTCATTCTGAAATGCCACCTTCTGATTGCTTTCTCTTTTTAGTCAAAGGAATTGTCAAAATGTCATATTATCCCTAAGGTGCTTGATTTGGTGGCTCACATAATTCAAAAGTGAATTACGATCCCTAGGTTTGGGATACGATTTAACCAACAACTGGCCATTGTCATGGAAGATGGGAATATACAAAACATTAGAAAAGCGATTGCTCATGTTCTTAGTAAATTTGAGATCGCGATTCTGGTTATTGAGCAAATTCTAAAAATCTTTTGGCTGTCTCTACTGCGCCTTCCCAAATGATCAAAATGTTGTCGATATAGTGGGTCCACAATTTAATGTGGTGACAAAAAGGATTAGAGGGGGCATATATAATGCCCTTTTTCAAAGTTCTCGACATACAAGTTAGCCAGACCTGGGGCTATGGTGGCCCCCATAATAATTTGGCATTTATATAGCGCTACGAACCCTAAGGTATCTGAGCACTGCTTATTACCCACGGTGTGTGGGGCTCATTTATCGACCTCGGAAGGATGAAAGGCTGAGTTTGGCCCTGCCGGGATTCGAACCTGCGTTAGCAGGCTCTGTGCAGATGTCAAAGCGAGCGCTCTACTCGCTGTGCCACTTGACCAGCTAGTCAAGAGGCACAGCGAGCCATAGCAGTACCCTCAGTGTGTTAATAGAAGCAGCCCAAAAAATCAAAGTAGCTTTTTTGTGAGAGCCATCTATACACACCACATGTTAAAGGAATTTGGAACTGGGTCATCATCTGTTCTGTTCAACAGTACTTCCTCTATGACCTCTAATGTAGCTTGTTGTGGGATATTAGTATAGTGTGATACAATGTCCAGTCCAATAAGTAGGTTGTGTTCAGGGTCAACATCCCAATGTTCAAACTTTTTGATGGCATTGGTCGTATCTTTTAAGATAAGAGGACATGTTGCACACAAAACCCTTTAAATAGTGATCGGCAAACTTTGACAACAGTTCAAGAACTTAATTATTCCCTGCCACTATGGGCTTTTCAGGAGGATTAATAAGGGTTCTGTGTATTTTGGGCAAACAATAAAAAGTAGGAACAGTGGACTTCTCGTTAACCAAAAATCCTGCTTCCCGTTTGCTTATCCATCCCCTTCGTTCAGCTTTTGTCACTTTAAGGTCAATGATTTGAAGTAGCGCCTTCGTCTGATCTTCCGGGAGGGTTTTATAGCACTCAATATTCTGGAGTTGGCGTAAGCATTCTTCAATGCAGTCGTTTTTGTTCAGGACTACTATCCCCCCACCCTTATCTTCTTTTTTGATGATGATAGCATCATTCGTGGTCGAAGACTCAATCGCTGCCTTTTCCTCATGACTAATATTTTGAAACACCCAAGTATCAGTAGATTCAAGTTTGTCAATCTCGGCCAACACTTTATGTGCAAACACCAGCGATTCCGGTGAGTGTGTGTTAACCAGAGGGCAGAAAGTAGAAGGTTCACGCAGACCTCTACGGTTTGTGGAGGAGGGATACTCACTTTTAGTAAAACATTCTTTAATATGGATCTTTCTCATGGACTTGAAGAGCTCACTTTGAAATTCAAACGAGTCATGTGTTTTAGTGATCATCTGCTCTGTGCGCCTTTACAGCACCAGTTACAGTAGTCGAACATTGGGGAGTTAAGCTTTCTTCGTCGCTCTGTATGGCTGCTCACCACAGTTTTTTATGTCAATCTGCCATTTTAATCTAAATATTCTCTGTAGAAATTTGGCTTTTTTGCCATCTCATCTTTGGCCTTTGGTTGTTGCCTTGCTTATTCTAAGTTGCATTGAATACTGCAACTCACTGTTTATAGCCCAGCCCCTATACCTTCTGAACTGGCTGTAGCTACCATAAAATCTGGCATACTCGGATTCAGCGAGACGGCTGGCGAAAGAGATTCCAATTTTATGACATATTTTATGAATAAATCCTTAGATCAGGGGATGGTGCTTCAGAAGTTAAAGAACTCAATTAGTACACCATTGCTAAAGAAACTAAATCTGGATCCCACCAGTCTGCAAAACTACAGGACGGTAGCAGGTCTTCCGTGGCCGAGCAAAATCTTGGAAAAAGTGGTCACTGCCCAACTACAAGCTAATATAGAAAAGGAAGGTCTGCTAGATTGTTTTCAATCAGGTTTTCTAGTGCGTGTTACAAACAATCAAAATCAAATCCAAATCAAATCATTCCTACTGGTCCTCCTTATGGTGCTCATATTTCCCCAGTGCTTCACTCTCTTCACTGGCTTGCTGTTGCTAAAATGGTGGAATTCAAGTCCCTATGTTTGGTACATCGAGCATACTACCGCCACAGGGCCACATTTTGTTCCTTATATCCCTGGGCGGACTCTTCAGTCATGCAATGCTTGTTTGATTACCATTTCTCGATTGCGGCTATATGGGAGGCTGGGGATGTTTATGTTGCAGTGGTCAAGTTATGGATTGTGTTGCCATTGACTCTTAGTAGCACTGAGAATCATTATGAGTTTAGATGCTCATTGAAAATGTTGTTATTTTAGATGTTAGTGTGTTGTTTTCAGCTGTGGTTGTTGTGGTCCTAGCACCAAGATGCCTTTGGGCGAATGTGCATTTTATAAGTGTGTATAACATAACATAACTTATGCGGGACAGGCATGTCAATTCCAACCTTAATCCTAATTAGGTGAGTTCCTTGCTCGCGAAATGAGAGATACCAAACTATGAAATTAGAATGTTACTCTGTAAATCCCAAAACAACTATAACGAATACAGGGAACCGTTTTAGTGAACAAAAATGTGTTCCAGGAGAACTATATGAGTCATGAAGGGGCACAGTGTTGGCAAGGGGGAGTAACACATGCTCTATTCCTAAGAAGGTGATAGATCTTTGGTCCAAAGCTGTAGGACTGGAGGCTGGATCCATATTGAATTTACGTGGAGTACCAAAGTCAAAGTGCAAGCTCGTTGTGATCCAGAAAGGAGAAGCAACCTATTATCGAGAAATAATTGTATATGGGATGAAGGGGTATTGACGGAAACCAACATTACCAGGTTATAAAGAATATTACGTTTAAGGTTGGTAGTAGATAGCAACTCAGGGATAGAACCATATGTCGAGACATCAACCAGTGTACGTTTTGTTCCATACAAAGCATTGGTTACAATCAGTGAAGCAGTTACTATGACTGCGATCAGGCTGAGGCTGTTAAGGAGTTTGCCGACCAGATTACAACATTATTAAATTAAATGATTAGGATTGCAGTTCTATATTGCAATTATTTTAATTCTATCTAATGTTGTTATTGTTTATTCTTGCCTTACACTATTTCCCACTTTAGCGCCTTTCCTTTTACTGCCCTTACTGTTTTTATTTTAAGGGGTAAGGTGTATTGTATGCTTGTGTCATGGGATTCCATGGGGAGGTTCTGGAATGTTGAGTGAGGTGGTTGGAAGAAGCAGGGGGTGAATCACGCAGTCTTATGTTATTCTCAATAAACTGTGGATTTCTCTATGCATAGTCATTCTGGTGACTACACACATTGGCGCTTGACTTCATGTTCCAGATAAATATTTGGATTTCTCCCTTGACTTGCAGGTTATTTGTAATGGCCTTCTTTATTGCTCCTTTGTCAACCCTATTAATTCTTTCAACTGTTCCATAAAATTCTGGGAGGTAATTAGAGTGAATTTCCACTTGAACCCTGTGTCTTTAGCTTGCTTCATCATGTCAATACTTCTAAACTGTGCTCCATTGTCCCTTCCTATCTCACAGGGATACCCTTCTCTGTGAAAGGTCTGCTCAAACAATTTAGTAATTTTTGAACTAGAAGTACGCCTCACCAATTTTTATTCTGGCCATTTGGATAATGGATCTTTCATACCAATCATAAACTGACACTCCTTCCGTAAAATGTGATAGGGGCTTACAATGTCTATGTCCCCCATTGTGTCCTTCTGGTGGCACAATAGGGGACATGCATTGCCTATCTAACTGTTCCACAGGTAAATCGACCACTGGCCACCAATACATTTCTTGTACCTTACTTTTCATCCCTATAAGCTGAAGGTGTGCCTAATGTGCCATATTGATTTTTCTGTCTTTGAGTGTTTTTGGGGCTATGAGTTGCTGCTCACGTATCCATATTCCGCCTGCTACAGATAACTGTTGTTTAACTTTCCAGTAAAGAGAAGCCTCCTTCTCCACTATTGCTGGGACATGACTCACCTAACCCCCTAGCCAAGGAGGGAGGTGACATGAGATGCAAAGGCGTTCTATTGCTATGGGCAAAAAGCAACTGAGATTCAGGGACTGTGGCTCTCCTAACTCCCCAACCCCATCTCTGCGGTGCTGGTGCCATTTGCAGCGCATATGTCTGCGTCTGTTTGTTATCTTGGGCTTAATAGTCAGGTTTCTCAGTATTGTATGTTGGAGGTTTTGTTCCCCCCATTCTGTGGCATTCCTTCTCTACTTCTACACACTCAAGATATGTGGGCAGTCTTTCTGCATGTGCACCATTGTAGTGGGGGTCCCATGGGTCTGGGCTGTCCCCCGTTAAGTCTGTCTCCTCCTTGTTGCATCGAATATCCTGCTCATCACCCTCTTGGCATGCACCGCCTTCCCTGTGGCCAATAGTTATTGTTCCCCCTTCCTGCATAACTTGCCCCTGCCATTTGCTGATGATAGTGCATGTTCTGTGTAACTACTCTCTCTCTGCTTGTCAACATCGCCCCTTCCATTAAATAGTTTGACAATGTTTTCTAAACTAGATTTGCTTCTTCTTGTTTCCTTTCCTCTCATTTCCTTCTCATGTTCTCTTGCATCAGCCGACAGTAGTGTACTATAGTCAACAGAATTTCTGACTAATGCTTTGCCCCATCCCCACTAATAGTTTCAACTGCTTCTGCACTTGTGCTGGTAATGCCTGACTTAACATGTGGTAAAATATTCCCACAGTTTTGTTCCATGGCTCGTGCGTTTCGATACACCAACCTTCTTGAATATATTGAAGTGGGTCTTCATTCTCACACATTTTGTGTGCCATAGTCGCGCTTATGTCAGATGTGTCTGGGTACTGTACTCTCATGACTGCCATATGGCCGCCCTACAGTTATTAAATGGTGATCCGTCATGCGCTGTGTTATGCGCTGTCACTCCGGAATACCTTGCCTGTTTCCAAACATCGTCAGCTACCTCCCAAAAAATGGCTGAGAGCAAGCTCTTCATGTTGCCCACCACTAGCGTTGTCCCTGCTGTCAAACTTTCCAATTCATGAATCAAATTCCCCACTCCCACAGTCAGAGATGGCAGTTCACACCTCAAATTATCCTTGTCCATCTGTTGCCCTGGTATGTATTGAACTGCGAGACTTGTCCTTGGCCTCAAGCCCAGGGACCGTATCTCTCCAGGACTGAAATCTCTTCACTGGCTCCCAGTGGCTGCGAGGATTAAGTTCAAAACCCTCTGCATTGTCCACAAGGCCTTCTGGGGCCTGGGACCTAAATACCTTCAACTCTCTCTTCCTAAATATCTTCCTTCACGAGCCCTTCGCTCATCCGTCTCCAACTCCCTCATGGTCAGCCGCTTCTCGAAGCAACGAGCTGGGGGTAGATCTCTCTCCGCAGCAGGGGCCTCCCTCTGGAACAGCCTTCCTGCCTCCCTGAAACTTGAGGAGAACCATCTCCGGTTCCGGAAGCACCTCAAAACCTTCCTCTTCGCTTCTGCCTTCTCTCTCCCTCTCCCCTGCTAAACCTGCTTAACTCCCCACTGAATTCAGCACTAAACCTGCATCTGGGCCACTCTCAGCAACCTCGGTCCAGGGCCCAGCCACTCTCCACTTGCACTGCCTCCCTGGCTCCCCCTGCACTGTGGGACTGTCACTGTATCCCTACAGCCCCCTTCCCAGCACTTGCCCTGCACTTACCTCACACTTGCCACCAGCTGGCCCTTTTTATTTATTATTTATTATTTATTATTTTTTTACGCTACTTACCTTGTACTGCACTTTCCCCCCCACCTCCTCCCCCTGCACTTCCTCCTTTTCCCCTTACCTCTGCACTTGCGCGATCTGAATGACACCTGGCCTAGTAGGATCGTTTGTCTGTCTTCCCCTTGTTTCCCTCCCTCCCTGCCTCGTCGCGCCTTGAAACACTTGTGTATAGGCGCGTTACAAATACCATATCATATCATATTGTGGTCGCCCTCCACCCTTTTCTAGCAGCGGAAATTGTGTCAGCCTGACACCTTTGTCATACTTCCCTAAATCCTTTGTGACTGTAAACGCCCACTTCATACTAGTTCCCTTCCGTCTTGTTAATGTCCTCAAACTCTGCGCATATGGAGTGATTTCGTCTGCGCTATGCAATCTGCCTTTGGAGCGCTGAATGTGCCCTTCCGACTTCAGCCTTCCTCTTTGTATGTCCTCTTCTTTTTCTCACAGTATCTCCTGCTCTGGGCTCACCCCCTAGGAGGGGCGATGCAGCCTCCTTGCTTCCTAGTCATCTCTCTCCCCTAGCTCCTTGTCTGACCCCATGGTCCCAAAACTGTCATCACTGTCTTCATCCCCTTTGTCCTCAAAACAAAGTCATCTCAGCATATATTTCCCCTGTTGTCTTCTTACTACACTGTGCAGTGGTTTCCTTTCTCCCCTCAATGGGGATCCTGCTACACTCCTGCTTGCCTTAGTGGCAGCAGCGCTATCCATCCTGCTTGTATATATTGTCCCAATCCTCCTCCATATTCCTGCTTCCTCGTCATCATCTGAAAGCCTAGAAACCGTCATTATATTCTCCACCTCCTTAAGGTGCCTCTCCTTACTCCTCTCTCTCTCCCCCGCTCCTGCCTTTTGTCTCTTCCTCCTCTCTGCGCTGACATTCTTTAACAATTCTCTCAATTTTCATGTTCCTCTTCTCCCTCCTCAATTGCACCTACCTCTCTTTTTCCTCTTTAGCCTATTCCATCCTCAACTGTTCATGTTGTTTCTCCTCCTCTCTTGTCCTTCTCTTGACTTCTTCCATTAGCTCTGCCCCTTGTCTGTCCTCTTCCTCTTTCTCCTTTTCCTTGCGTTTCTTAGTGGATCGCTGTACTCCGTTACATTCCTTCCATCTAATTTAAGAAATATCTGTCCACCCACCTACTCATTTGGTTGGGACTGTCGCCTTGTCGTCCCCGTTACATCCCTGAATTACCTATCACCCCTGGTCAGCTTTGCTTGCAGCTTGCTGAGCATTCTTTGCGCTCATCAGTCATAGTCCTTATCTTCTTATTCTCCAGCTTAGGGCCACCAAGTGCATCTTCGCTACTATACGTAGGAGGTGCATATACGGGATTAGTGTACGTCCTTGGCCTGCTGTTGGTGGGTCAGCTGGTCGAGGAGGAGTAGATGTGGGTGCATCACCCCCTGCATAATGCTTACTGATAATCCATTCCCTCTTGGGTGGGTCCTGTTGGTTGTCTTTAAGCATCTTTCATAACTCCAATATTGCTAATCTATTGCTTCATTTCTTTCCTTTATATGCAGCATGTAAATATGTGGTCATGTGTTGCAGCACAGATTGCAAAATACTGCCCTCTGAGGAACATGACTTTGCCATTTTGCCCTCTGTATCATGAGTCCATTCTGCAATATACTTCAAATGTTTGTCCTGAAGCCGCAGAAGGGACTTGCACAAATGTTTGAGGGGAGTGTGCCTCATGAAGGCACATCATTTTTCTGACTGCTGATACTTACTTGACCTCAAATTGGGATGTTTGTACACTTCAACAATATCAATCTTGATTTTCAATTCTTGTGACCAGTAAAGCAACTTCTCCAAAATAATACAACCATCACTTTGTTCCACTAGCCTCTCCGACTCACCAGCACTAACAAGGATGTGTTCCCCACACTGCACACTTTGATATCTGCCTTTAAAGGCCAAAGTGAAAACCTTTCATGTGCTCTCCAAGCCCAACCCAATGGTACAACAATCCGTTGGTTCTCCAAAACCTCAACACCTCCTTTCCTTGCTCCAAAACAATGTGTTCTCCATGTATTCCTTCACCAACAACTCTGTGCTCCACTGTGGGCCAATCTTCCATTGTTGTGCTATCTATTCACAACTTCCTTGTGATGTGACCAACCACTATGCATGTAAATCAATTCAAGTGCACTCTCAAATCCCCACAATACACAAAAGACATCTCAGTACAAATACCTCATGGCATTCATCCTGCTTTTCAATCACAGGGGATACATCTCATACAAATGCCCACTTCGAGGGTATCAGGTACTATTATCCCCATATATATGGTCGCCGTAAATAATATCGCCGGGAAAGGTTGCAGCAATATTATATGGGTGAACATATATATGGGGACAGGGGCAACAAAAAACAAAATAAAATTTTAAAAAAAGAAAAGAAAAGAAAAAAAAAAGTTTGGGGGTTGCGGGGGTGTCCCCCGCATGTTCCATGCAATAATGTCGCCACAAAAAACGCCCATTTTTCGGCGATATTTTTGCATGGCGAGATTTTTGTGCCGACATTATTACACGTGGCCCTTCTTCTACACCGTAGCATAGGATCATTTTTCAATCTGTTATTTTATTATTTTTATTTTTTCTGTAAAATTAAATTAGGTGCCACCTTCCGTGACATAGGCTAGCACCTCGACACAGGAATTCTTCTCGTCATCCGTAAACTAAGCAAATGCCTGGAAAGAGGGATACATCTTCATCCATAAACTAAGCTAACGCTTAGAGTACAGGGATGCTTCGTCATGCGTAAACTAAGCTAACACCTAGAGAACAGGGATACTCTCACAAATAACATAAAAGACAAATCATAACACAACAGTTCCATCCCACCAATATTTGTCAGATTGTTGGACCCATACTGGTTTGGGTGTATTTGACCAAATTATTTTTGTTTGCGACAAACTGACCGCAATTTATCTGGTCGGGCCCAATTTAAACTCACATGCATTTTTTTTTGTCCCTGCCTCCAATTTTAAGGAAGCAGGGAACACCCATGCACCCCCGAAACTGCAAAATATCAAACATGGGGAGAGGGGGACACCTGCTCTGCAGGCCAAATCATCCATGCAAAAAACAATCAAATGGGTCATTAGGTCAAATGTTTTAGGTCAAATAGGTGAATACCCCCACACTCACACTCTGTGGATCTGCTTAAGCCCTCGGACACCGTCAATCCCACAATCTGCAACTCTGCGTTCATTGTCACCCAGGGAGCTCCTGATGACCGTCTCAGTTTCCAGGTGTGGTTTGCCAATCCAGTCCATGCGGTCCTGACGGATCCCTTTGGGCATGCGGCAGGAAAACATTTTATTCTCTGGGGGTCTTACTGAACCATCCCGTGCTACCATTTGAAGTATAGCGGGGTCTGTTAACTTCCCCAAATACAAGCAAGAGGAACTGGTTGAGGGGAAAGTCCCTGCACTCAAGAATGGAGGAGTCCGAAAATGTGACAAAACTCACTGTTAATTAAGAGGTCTAAAAAACTGGGGTTAAGTTGTGGACACCTCACGATTTCCAATACTCTCTCACTGGTTACAGGCTTGTCATGGAGTTTTAGTAGCAAGTGACGTCACAAATAAATGATACATTGCAGAAACTAAGGTGGTATGGGATTGGATAGTGCGGTAGGCTACATAATGTAAAATGTATAGGGTTAGAAATGTAATTGGATAAATGATATCTGGTGGCTTCTCCTGTGACCACCTCCTAAATTTTGCAACTACAGGCATGTCAGGTTAGCGCATTTCAATTGGGTCTTGCAACAAAGTGTTGACTAGCGCTAAAGGTGGGCAGGGATTGGTTAGTGAGTGTCTTCTCAGCCTTGGCTCTTTGGAAAGTTACCAGCCATGATCAACAATTCAAGGTGGTGAGAACGGCACCAAAGGTGCTGTCTGTACCCAATAAGTTACCATCTCCGATCCTCGAGGCCTTGAGACAGGACATTTTACCTTTTATACTAGTATTACTTTTTTATTGTCTGTCTTCAGTTGATTGGGAAAAGTGGTCTTCGTCTGATTCAAATGAATAGACTTTGTCTCTCAAGTTCAGATCATGTGTGCAGTGACCACAAACTTAATATTCCTGCTCCCATTTATGAGGATTTTCAGCTTCACAAGCAGGTGCCCTATCTCTTCTGCAAAAGTGAAATTCTTTGTGCCTTAGTGTCCTTGGTGAGAATATACTTGCTGGCTGCACGGACCGCCTGATCTGCGCTTCTCTGCGGAATCAGCATGTCAGGCCTCTCTCAGTGTTCTCGAGCCTTCTTAATGTTTTACTGTGAGTTGTAGTTGCACCTCCAGGATGTACTGCTAGGTGATAACAGCATTGAATGAGTCTGAGCTTCAGAAATAGTATGGAACAATGACTCTCCCTCCACTTTATAGCTCTTCTCTTGGGCTCTGTACTGTGTATGTTTAATGGGTAACAGAGGCTCTCCCGAGCCCTTGCATCCAGTGCTGTCTTTCTGTCTCTGCTGAATAGAAGTGCAGCAGTAGCAACATTTTTGAAAGTCCTTACTGTGATGTTACTCCTGCAGAGAAGGTAGCATATGCTCACAAGATTTAAATGGAGATTAAAGGCTGCGGTGGAAATTTGGAGGATTCACCTCCAGCATCAGCCAGTTTTTCACCAAATGTTGTCAGAATTACTGAGGTGGAATAACCAGTGCAGTAATTTCATCAAAAATGCTCCATAGAGTCCAATGGACTCGGACAAAATTGGGATTTACTCCACCACCACCATTTGTAATTCAGCAGTAATTCTGCCAGACCAAGCAGCGGTAACAGGAATACAGTTTGCCAGTATCCTGGTGGATTTACCACCAGGATACCTAAAAACATATAAGGAGCCCCTAAGAAAGTCCTAAACCATATGGAATGGGGGGTTGTGGGACTTTAGTCACCATTTAACTGTATCTTTTGGTCTCAATGGTATTCATGGTGAGAACTTCTGTGGGCTTTAATGTGACCAAACTGGTAGTTGTGTGGTGCGGTAGAAAGGGGCTACATGGTAATACTGCAACATTTTTACTGTATCAACCAAATCGTAATGAGGCTCAATTATACTGCATAGAAAGATATGCCCACAAGCGATAAATGGAGATCAAAGACTGCAGTTTACCATCAACAGAAGGTTCCATGTGATATTTACGCGCAAAAATATTGCGATGCAAAAATTTCGCCATATTTTTGCGGCGAAAATAACACATGAACCCTGCGGGGGACACCCCCGCAACTCCCGCATCATTTTTTTATGTGCGGGGGACAACCCTGCAACCCCCGCACCTAATATTTTCGCCACCAAAAATATCGCCTATGGCCGTTCCCGACGACCATATGTACGGCGATATTTTTGGTGGTGAAAATATTACCTGATACGCCACAGAAGCACTAGCGATTTTGCTGATACATTTTCCATATCTGCATTGGACTTTATGATATGTCACTGAACAACAACATGCAGATCATCTTTCTCTTGCCATACAGGTGTTCATGCTGAGCAGAGCACTACATTCGCACACCAACAACACAGCCACGGTCAAGCAAGGAGAGCAGCATCTGATCTACGATGCTGAGTCTGCTTTCCAGCCAGCGCTCTCCTAGAAGCAATGGAAGACTCCAGGGTTTGATGATCACAGGTAAGGGAGACAGGGTGAATATTGTTACTAATAGCAGTCATAACATGAATGAGTGTTTTATATACTTAGTTCCTGCTAAACTGCAATTTCCATACTGTAGCTGTAACATATGTAGCCCGCATATCACAAGGAATAGTTTCTATGAAATACATATTTGAAGCAGTTTAATTTTGCCCTTAATTTCAAAGTGGATTGTCCACTTATATTGTAACCATGCTCTTTTCATTGACCTATATCACTGTAAACAAGCACACGTTGCCAAAGGTTGTTTGCACGATTTCTCATTTGCACGAGTCATGTGAAGCACAACTGCTGATAATTTGAAATATGTTGCACAGGGTCAGGGCAAGCTCAGAGGCACAGTGTCAGACAGTTGCTTAACTGGTGGGATTCTTAATAGTTAAGGTACAAACCATATCAATAACAAAATTTGTAAACTCAACCTTTCTCAAATTATCAACCTTATTCTCATTATATAAATGTATATTTATACACAAAGATAGAACCTTTTGAATTGTTAGTTCCTGACTGTTAGTGAAGAAAAGCAGCTGGCCTACTTATGTCAATGATGAAAAAAGAGGGAGCCACACATGTGATGTCATCAGTCATGTCATGAATAAGATGTGTGATGCCATTTTTGATGTCATGGGTGTTAGTCCTTTTACCTGTAACCATAACGTCCCTGTAACAATGTTTTTCCATTGAATTTCTGTTTTTTTTTTTGCAACTTAACCATAACGTCCCTTTAACAATGTTTTTTGTTAGTGAATTTGATAGGTTTTTAGTAGGGCACTGTAACCAGAACGTTGCTTTAGCGTAGTGTTTTCAATAAAGGTGATAGTTTTTTAGTAGCGTAACTTAACCATAATGTCCCTTTAGCAACGTGTTTTCACAGAGTACGGACTGCAAAGTACCAAGACCAGAACGTCACTACAGTGTAGTAAGCACACTGAAGTGTGTGTACTAATTGCATAGGTGCTGCAGTAAACAATAGAAGAGAAGCATAATGTTTCATTTGTTACGCAGCAAGGGCAAGCCTCATGACGCAATGACTTGCAGTACAAACCCCATTGGTACACACAGTACTGTGAAGCTTACATTATGTACTATATATTGCTATATGTACACCAAACACATTTTCTTTTCTGTGAGAGAACATATAGGAAAGGAAAGCAAGGCAGCACAAGCGGCAACCCTTCCACAACAGCATACGGCAATAGCAAAGGAAAGAAACTCTGTGCATAGCAAAAAGGATAGGCTGAAAGCCAAAGTGGGAAAATTGGTGAACAATTGTGCCGCCCGAAAGGTTGCGTAAAAGGGTGTATTAATGACAAAAGGAAACAGGACTAGCAGACCTGCACGTGTACCCCTTCCCCATGTGAAAAGGCACCATCCCCTCAAAATCTGTGTGATGGGAGACGTTAAGGTGATACCTCAATGTCTTCCTCCCCTCACAAACAACTTGAGGAAATCCCCAATTCCCCACAATAAGTATCCACTTATGCTACCCCTTCCCTTTCCTAATGGTGTGTATGAATGTGTACAAGTAAATGTCAATAAGTGAACAGTACTTCAGTGTATATGTGGTATTGTTTTTTTGTAGAAATGCCGGTCTCACTCAGCGGCACACAGTCCTCCTTGGAATGAACGGAATTAAGGAAAAGGTAGGTGTTCTATGGACACCGCATCTGCCCTGCCTATCCACAATGACAATGGAGGCATCTGTACGACGCCAGCATGCTCTGCATGTCGGCATGTTGTCCTCCACCTACGATTACGTGTGTAGGTTTTTGAACACTGTAGGCCTGTTTTCTGGTTGCATGTTCCCCACAGCAGCCCTACAAAAGGCCATACCCCAGAGGTGCTCCGTAATCTGTTTGCACCTTTTCAGAACAGAGTAGCAGGCCAGATAGGTTTGGCGTGTAAGTGATGTTGGACCAAATGGCCTGTGCAACATTGTGTTTGCAAGCAATTGCAACCATGTCAGTCCGGCTCAGTGCGCACAGTAATGTAGAACAGTATGAACAGCCCTTCCTGTGACCCACACCAGCAGGTGTGATAGTCCCCACTGTCCCAATGTCATGGGTTGCATGCAGTAAACGGCCATATGTGCACATGCGTTTCCCCAAGGACGGTGAAGGCCCTGCCCCAATACAGCACAAACAATCTTTCTTCCCTTTCTACTGTCCGCTTTCCAGCACGCCGTCATTGTGTACTGTTAAAAAGTTCCACACACATCCACCCATAACATTGAAGAGCTCCCCATGCAACAGTATCAGTTCTGTACAACAGTCCTCTGCGTACACACTGCGGCCAGAAACAGTATTGTGCAATCCCTCTGCCTACACAGTCCCATTTCCATTACCGCCATCGTGAAAATCCCCGGATGTGGCTTTCGTGCTGCGTGCGGGCATGGGGAGTGACTTGCAACCAGGGTAGGGGGAGTTCGTTGTAAAGGCCAGCTCTGAAAAGAGCTTTTTTTTGTTGTAGATGCTTCTAGAGAAACATCTTTTTTTTGGTTTTTATTTGATTTCATTTTGAGTTTGTTGTGCTCACATTATTACAGTAAACTCTTCAGCACATCCTGTAGAAGAGCAAAGAAAACTGCCTTATCAATGGACGACAACAAAATGCCATTTCCTTGGAACAACTCTGCATTTCCACAACTAACGGAGTAATTGTTGCAGAAGAACATCCCACGAATGGACAAAAAGGTATACATCCTTCTGTTGATGAGACCCCTTCCGACCTCTAGCTGGTGACAGCAATGATTGTAATAGGTGCTTAGTAATCTTGGTGGTATACATGAGAAAAGCACCTTGGCAGTGGGAAGAATACGCTGCACTACTTCCATCACCTTCTTCAGTTGATGGTACAGACGAGAACAAGGCATGGAACCCAAATGCAACGCTCCATAATGCACAACCACACAATGTACAGTAGCTAAAGTGGCCACCCATCGACATACTCCAAGCAAAGCGCCAAAGGTGCACACATTGCCACAGCACCACAAAGCTTCCACTCCCTCCAAATCGAAATTTCCATGAAAGCCTTTTCGACGGCATACTGGATCAGATCTTCCACAAAGGCATCACCGACTATCAAGACAGTGGGCCTCATTACGACCCTGGCGGAACGGGTTAAACGGCACTGTAAAAGGCTGCGGCGCCGTTCAACCCGTTCCGCCACATTACGAGGTCCCCTCGCGGGACACGTTAAGCACACCTGGGAAAACCAGGCGTGCATACCGGGTCCCACGAGGGGAAGAGGGAGCAAACAATGGGCCATCTCGTAATGGCCCGTTGTTTACTCCCTCTCCCATTCCCATTCAGCCCTCTGGGGGCTGAAATGGGAATGGGGATGAACCATGTCCGTGTCCTCGAGTGAGGAATTACCGGGTCATCCGAACTCGGAATGGTCCGGTAAGTCCTCATTCCGAGGACACGGATGCGGTTTTGCCGGCAGCCATGCCGCCAATAGCGGCATGGCTACCGGCATACCTCGTAATGAGGCCCGCGTTTCTCCTTCTTTGCCTGCTACCGTCAGTACACAGAGTAATGGGAAAATATATTGCCGCCCTTTCCTGTAAGCACACACCCTGACCACCTGATTGGACAATGCCCACCGTCCCATTTGCATTGTCCGGCTTGGTGAGAAGCTCAGATTGTGGCACATGCACTTTCCCAAGTACCGTGAGGGCCACGCCCCAGTAAAGCAGGAGTCGTCCTTCCTATTGGCGCACTTTCCTGTGATGCACACACTAAGCACCTGATTGGACAATCCCTACAGTCCCATCTCCATAGGCCAGGATGGTGAGAAGTGCAGAATGTGGCACTTGCGCCTCCCCAAATACCGCAGGGCCGAGTGAAGCAGGAGTCCTTCTTCCTATTGCCGCACACCCTAATCACCTTATTGGACAATCCCCACAGTCCCATTTTCATGGCCGCCATCCTCAAAATCCCCAGATTTGACTTTTGTGCTGCACACGCGCATGGGGGAATAACTTGCAACCAGGGTAGGGGGAATTCGTGGTAAGGGGCGGCTCTTAAAAGTGCCTTTTTAAAAAACATTTTTTAGATGCTTCTACAGAAACACCTTTTTTCAAATTTGATTTGCTTTTGTGTTTTCTTGTGCTCACATTATTACAGTAAACTCTTCACTGCATCCTGTAGGCGGGCAAACAAACGTGCATTGCCAATGGGTGACAACAAAATGCCATTTTCTTGGAAAAAATCTGCATTTCCACTAATGAGGTCATTGTTGCAGAAGAGCATTCCACGAGCGGACAAAAAAGTGTAAATGCTTCTATTGATGAGACACCTTCCTGCGTCGGGCTCAGAACAACATCCATGAGCAGTGGCCCATACTCTTTGTGGTATTATGGATGAGAAAAGCACCTTGGCAGTTGGAAAAAGAGTCTTCATGTCATCCAGCAATCTCCTCAGTCGACGGAACAAATGTAAGCAATCCACGTAACCCATATGCATGCTGCCGTAATGGATGACGATAACTTCGACTCTAGAAAAAGTGGCCAGGTCTTCGCAAAGTGCATGCATATCGGTGAAACGGCATTTATACACAGCATTCCACAATGTGTCCAGTCCTTCCAAACCGAAATTGCTGTCAAAGTGTCTTTCCAGGGCATAGTTTTGCAGATCTATGACAAAAGGATCACCTAAAGTCAACACAATGCGCTTCGCCATGTCAGCCACCCTCAGTACGCAGAGTACAATGTACAAAAGTTTGCCCGCCTCTTCCTGTGACCCACACCCACAATACCTGATTGGATAATCCCCACAGTGCCATGTCAATTGGGCAACATGGTGAGAAGGGCAGATTGTGGCACGTGCGCTTCCCAAAGTACCGCAAGGGCCGCACCTCTTTAAAGCTCCTTCTTCCCTTTGCACTCTCTTCTCTGCAGCACTACCTCATTGGGTTACGCGTAAATAGGCACACACGCATCCACCAATCGCATCCAAGCTGCCATCATTCAACACTGTCACTCCTGTACAACACTTCAAATGTACCGACATTCACAGGACAAGTGTCGTGCCATTGCAAAGCACGTCCACTGCAAAGTTCAGTAAAAGTATGCACGATTTTTGCATCCACATACATCCACATGCCCACCCAGGATGTGGCACGTGTAATACTGAAAGTAGCATGGAATCCGCTACCTTTTACTGATGGTCGGGGGGGGGCCGGAGGAAGCAATATCAAGCAGGGTAGGGGATTGGGTCTTCCATCATATATGTAGAAAGGGTTTGTTTTTTTTTGTTTTATTTTTGTTACGTGCGTGCGAGCAATTTATTTTGTTTTTTCTCTTTATAAGCGTTTCTGTTTGGCTCTCCTCACATTTTCACCACATTCTGCTCAATGCTTCTTGCACAGTGTAAAAGAAAACGGAATTGCCAATGGCACTCAAATCTATGCCATTTCTATGGAACCACTGCATATTTTGCGACCTCATGATCTCATAGTTGGTGGAGAACATGCCAGCAGTCTGAATAAATTCACACATGCTTCTGTTTATAATACACCTGCCGACCTCTGGCTGGGGACAAATTACACCAGCATGGGCCCATACTCCTCTCCGTGTTGTGCATGAGAAAATGACCTTGGCAGTAGGAACAATCTGCATCACTGCATTCAGCAACCTCTTCAGGTGACGGATTAAACGTCCACACGACATGTAACCCAAATGTAGACTTCCATAGTGCACCACGACAAAGTCAATGTTTGTGCCAGAGGCCACATATCTGCAAAGGCGAACCATTCCACCAAAACTGCAGTCATACTGACAGCCCCAGAAAGTGTCCACTCCTTCCAACCCGAAATTACCAGCAACACCTCTTTGCACACAACACCTGTGCAGATGGCGCACAAAGGTATCACTGACGATAAGCACTGGGCTTCTCTCCATCTCGACCAACCTCACGACACAGTATTGGGAAAAACTGGTAAAGCCCTTTCCTGTGCACCACACCCTAAACAACTAATTGCCTATTTCCCACAATTCCATTTCCATGGGCATCATGCTCATAATGGCAGGATGTAGCATGTGCGAGCGTGAAAGTGCAGCGGTATCCACTGAGTTTTCATGCTAGGGAGAGAGGGGGATGAGTGTAAAGCAGGGTAGGGGTTTGGGGATGTATTACTGTCTCACAAAATATATGTATTTTTGTTGTCCTGTTTTTGTTATGTACGTGCTTGAATACAATTTTCTTTGTTATGTCTTTCCATCACTTTCTGTTTGCTTGTCATCCTGACATTTGTATGCACTTAACGTTAACGCTTCTCTTACATTGCTACATGATTCTCTCCAATGATTCGTGCAGAGTGGCAAACACAACAGCATTCACAATGGATGTTAAAATAATGCCATTTCCTTGGAACCACTGCGCATCTTCCTCGTTACTACTGTCATAGTCGGTGAACAACATCCCAGCATTGCAGATAAAGTCCCACATGCTTCTGTTTATGAAACACCTCCTGACCTCTGGCTGTGGACAAATTACACAGGCATGGTGCCAACCACCTCTTGTGGTATGGATGAGAAAATGACCTTGCCAGTGGGAAAAATCTGCTGTCATCAACTTCTTGAGGTGACAGAACAAATGTGAGCAAGACATGTACCCCAAATTTAGTCCTCCATAATGCATGAGCACAATATGCACAGTACCGACAGAGGCCACACATGTACAAAGGAAAACCATGGCACCAAAACCCCACTCATAGACTGTGCCTCAAAAAGCCTCCTTCCAACTGAAAGTTAGTATCAAAGCCTCTTTCCACGGAATACCTGTGCAGATCTTGTACAAAGGTATCACCCACTATCAGCACTCAGCATCTGTTTATCTCTGCCAACCTCACTGCATCGAAGTGTGGGTAAATATGTCACCGCCCCTTCCTGTATAGCACACCCTCGACACCTGTTTGGATAATCCCCACTGTTCCATTTGCAAAGGCACCATGCTCAGAAGTGCAGCATGTGGCACGTGCGCTTTCCCAGCTACAGTGAGGGCCACGCCCCAATAAAGCCGACACAATACTTCTCTTTGCACTGGCATTTTTGCAACACTCCCTCATTGGCTTCTGTGAAACTTTCAAACATGCATGCACCAATCACATACAAACCCTCTGCATTGCACACTATCATTTCTGTACACCACTCCATATTTACCATTAAACACTCTCAGTACATGTTCCGTTTACTTCCAAAGCCCCTCCACCAGAAACTTCTGCTAAAGAATGCACTATTTCAGCATCCACAAACATCCTGAGCGGCACCCAGCACACCTTTGGGCATGCACTCAACAGTGCAGCCCTTGCCCACACCCAGCACGACACTATGGATCCATACATGCGACCATGTGGGCAGCTAAAATTATGCAGAAACGTAACATATGTAGCGGTACTTCTACCCAACTCCCCCACACCATAAAACATCCATTCTCAAAAACGTGTCACAATTAGCAGAATCCACAAACATACCACAGCCTCAACCACCCCTACCCACACCCATTCACAAAGTATTGTGTCACTGGCAACCTAACCACAATATTTTCACAACATTGGGCCTACTTCACCAAATCTGCGCATAACAGAGTAACCTAGCACATATAAGCTTCACTTCAACCATACCCTCTTCCCTACTCGCAGTATAGAAACACTGCACCCTGTGGCCACACTGCACAACTTCTCACTGCATCCTCTCTTGCCATACACCAATTAGTGTAACATGTTCGAACTATGACCACAACCATGGAACGCATAATACACGCTTTTTAACTCACTTGTGCTGCTGTAGCACGTCTACAATGTGCTCCACACCCATTGTGCAAAGATCACCACCCTGTGCCTGATGCACTGTCAAACCTGCATTGCTGCAGTGGGTGTGCTCCTTGCACACATTCACCGCACCATCATGCAACCATGCATGTCAGCATGTTACCAACTACCACAATGCACATATGAACCACTGGCAGCAGCACTCCTACCCAACCTCCGCACCGCAATGGAGCTGTACAGCGTGAAATGCAACAGTTACCATAATCTGCAAACATAACACTGTCTCTGGCACCCCTATCCACTTTCATTCACATACTATGCTCTTACCGACTTCAATTCACAAAGTATTGTGTCACTGCCAACCTAACCACAAAATGTTTACAACATTGCCCCTACTCCAACCAATCTACACACAGCACACTATCCAAGGACATATAAGCTGCACTTCAACCATACCCTCTTCCATACCGACAGTATGCAAACACTGCACCCAGTGGCCACACTGCGTGACGTTTCACTGCACCATCTCCAACCACACATCAAAAACTTTACCATGTTCAAACAGTTACCTCACCTGCGAAACCAACCATACACGCATGGCACCTCACTTCTACCGCTCTATGGAGTCTGAAATGTGCGCCACAACCATTCGTTACAGGTCACCACCCTCTAATTGATGCAGAGTCAAAAATGCATTACTGCAGTTGGTTTGCTCCAGTCCTAGGCTCTTGTGTCCATGGCCTACGGCCTACAGCCTTCAGCCATGCACCCAATAGTCTAGGCCTTCAACACACCCACTGCAACATAATGCCACCATGCATGTCACCATGTCACCAACTACGACAATCCATGTACACACCACTGCCACGAGCACTGCTACCCAACCTGCGCGCCGCCATGGAGTTATGCAGCAAAAAATGTCAACAATAACCATAATGTAGAAAGAAAACACTGTCTCCGGCAACCCGTGCACTTTCATTCACATGCTATAGGCGTACCCACTTCCATTTACAAAGTATTATGTCACTGCCAACCAACCCACATACTGTTCCCAACATTGGCCCTACTCCAACCAATCTGCACACACCATACTATGCAAGCACCACCCTCTACCGGATGCAGAGTCAGAAATGCGTTGCTACGGTGGGTGTGCTGAAGCCCTAGGCTGTTGAGTACATGACCTATGGCCTTTGGCCATGCACCCAGTAGTCTAATCCTTCAACAGACCCAATGCAACTTCACGCACCCATGCATGCAAGCATGTGCCCAACCACCGCTATCCATCCGCAGACCACAGCGACCCGCACTCCCACCCAACCTATGTCATGTGCAATTCACTCCCCTTTTGAAATTCATCTGCCACCACTCACCACGGAAAGAGGTCGCCGCAAACAGGTCGCGGCAGAAGCTATCGGGCCATTACGACAGCTGCCTCCAATCACCACACAAAGTTGTCGCCTGTCTAGGCACCCGCAAATTGGCACAATACGCACAAATACTGAAGGCACTCCTCCCTCTTCTTCCACCTATTTACATATGTCACATGAACCACCTCTCACTCCCCCACCCTTTCTTCCCTTCTTGCCGCCAACACATGCCGTACGGTATATCTTACAGACCCTTCCGCCAGCGCATTGTCATCCGATACACCATGGCGACGTTTGCCAAAAAATGTTGACGCACAGCACGCTTCCCTCCAGCCAACCACCGGCTGCGTCCAAAGTTCTCCCACGGCACGCCATACCGCAAGCCAATGACACTTCTGTCCGCGATGCGAACAGGGAAATGGGTCCACCGAGCGGACCCAGATATCACAAATGTTTTGAGACGTACATTTCAGTTCTTTGCAACAAAAGTACTGGTCGGATTTCCACCAAACACACAAAAGCACGCTTTCTGACCAAAGCCCCCGCTCCTGCCGGAAATTCAGTCTATGGGAAAAAAAAAATTTGGGACCCGCCCTGTAACTTTCCCCCTCCTGCACGAGACCTCACCAAAGTTGGCGAAAAAGTCAGAGTGGGCAAAATACTTTTTTTTCAAAATTTGGTGAGAATTCGTCCAGGGGGAGCGAAGTTATAAGCCGCCGAAAAAGTGCTGTTCCTGTGGGTTTAGCAACTTAACCATAACTACACAGCTGCTACTGCGGGCCGTGTAATATATATATATATATATATATATATATATATATATATATATATATATATATATTTATTTATTACATGGCGGCAATAGCCGCCCTATAATTAAGGTGAGTTGGAGACACATAGGAACCCCTCAAGATTCTATTGTTAATACATTTTGATTCGAGTAACGGATTTGGCCTAAATTTCAAAACTGATTAAAAGTGTGTCGGCCCATCCAGACTGAAAAGTTACGTAAAGATTTGTTAAAAATAAAAAAAGTTATCAATCGTCAACTATTTTTTTTTCTACCAAAAGTACGGCCTACTTCCCATTCATTTTCCCGTAGAAAAAAAGGTTGATTTTTGCCAAAGCCCACAGCCTAAACCGCTGGACGGATTTGGACCAGGTCTGAAACAACTTGGGCACAAAGCGTTGACTCGCGATCCATGCATGGCTTGGGATTATTCCATGCCATAGTTACTTTAGAATTTGACTGAGAAGGGGGTGTCCCCGTCCCCAAAAAAATATATTTATCTCTCCCATGGTACATTGCAGGATCATGGTTTTCAGAAATGAAATGACCGCCATCTTGTTTTTCTCTCGATGCGAGAGATATTCACGGCTATAGCCGTGGTTATGGGAAAATGAAACGCAGTAAAAAGCTATTTGCAGGTCATAAAACATACAAATGCAATCAGGTTAGAGGTCAGGGGATGGCTATTAAGCACTGAGTGAAATTTGGGAGTTGGAGCAGGTCCAGGGACCAGACTGCAACACAAAGCATAGCTGCGAATAGCCAACATCTGAAAGCAAACTGCTTCACAGAAGCAGCATGTGCTCTGGGGTGAAAGGGAGAGGGCAAGGGAGGTGGCCGTTGGGGGCATTTGTGTTGGCATGGGGGCAGGGGAGCATTTTATTTTCCCGCCGATATTGCAAGGTTACATTACAGATAACTGACGTCTGGAGTGAAAAATCACTAGCTTTGGACGAAGGCCATTGCCAACGACTCAATTGCCATTCAGGTCTCCCATTCATGCAGTAACCAGAACATCCTCTGCTTAATTCCAAAGGGAGGAAGGGGCCAGCCTCCTCAAGCCATGTTGCCTAATAAATGAGCCAAACTTACAAGACCACTTAGAGGAATGGGCCGCCCTTTTCTTGCTTTGAAGCTAAGCAGGGTCAGTCCCACTTTGAAGCTAAGCAGGGTCAGTCTTGGTTACTGCATGAAATGGGTGAAATAATGGGAATCTGAATTATTTCCTTTTTTTAAACCATGCTACTGTCAGTCCTTGAAGGTTTTGCACTCAGAGACAATTTAGAGCAACCCCTTGTCACATATGATGAATGTGTCTCTCTTTTTGAGAGTGAATCCACTTCACCCGCATGCTTCAGATATGTGACCCACTTGAATTTAATACATTGGTGTAGAAGGATGCATTCAGTGTTCCCCTTCATTGCTACAACATATGCATTCCCACACATGTTTGACAACAGTTGTCTTGTCAGCTGCACTATGTGGGCTTGGCTTTGCCAGCCAAGTCATGTTCAAGTGCACCAATAGCAGCACCTCACTGATTGATGAAGCACACAAAAAACAAACATGCTGGGGCCCTCTCACAATAGCTGCAGTAGAAAACGGATATTATTCATAAACCATTCGTTTGGCATGAGGATGCTCCTTCCATCGTTTTGCTAAAACTACCACACCAGTCACTCACTGCATTTCTCTGATCATCAAACCTGAAAGTGAGCACGTGTAGCATGTGTAGTGCAAACCTACAGTGGGTTGACACGGATGTCTTTTTTCTGAATTCATGACAAGATGTGGTATGCCTGACATGTGTGCTACAGACATCTGGCACTTATAGTCGTTACTATAACCAGATTTTGCAGGACACACGTATCATCACATCTAGAGGATGGCAAAGGCTGACACAGTGTGGCCCACAAATGGTATACAAGGGTGAAGCAAGATGCATGCATGGTCTGACTAATCGTAAGGCAAGAAGGATGTCACACACGTTTCCATCAACCATAAAGCTCAGTGTTGTCAGGGAGTATGCCATTACGCCACCATTTCCTTCACATTCTCTTAGAGATCAACTTTCAGTGGACTTTGCTGTCAAAATCTTCCATGCACAAAGTAGCCTTTGGCTGAAGGGCATAGTCCGGTTGCTGACACATGGATTCCTTTTGACTGCCAGTAGAAGGGAAGGTGGTTCAGTACACAGTTATGACCATGTAACCTGTGCTTTGCCTACTAGTCCAGAGGTCTACAGTTATGTAGTCTTTTCTCCCCTCACCGTGCTCTAGACCCCTCCTGACAGTACCCACAGCCTGGCCATACAGTTGTGATAGAGCAGTCCTGGGAAATATTGATGAAGGGCACATTTCCAGTAGAAATCTGTTATTCCCAGCATCCAATTAAAACCAGATCTTTTAACAAACACGTTTCTGATAGGCTGGCATTGAAAGAGCATGGTTTTTCATGTTATTTGTGATATTTTTGAACATGCGCAAAGGCCTCAGAGACACTGGTCTGGCACATTAATGGAAACTGAGAATTGTGTGTGCTTTTGGTAGGGACCATTGTGATATTTAAATAGCTCATCAGTGATTGAAAACAGCTGATTTTTCAGCAAAGATGATAAAAGATGATGGGTCTAAGCTGGCATGGAACTGTGGTTTGCGGGTAAGTGGTTGCTGGTGATGTTGCAGAACGTTTTTCGAAACACGTACATTGTCTCATTTTACCCTCAAAGATGTGATACCAAGTAAGTACCTGCCTTCCCTTGGCAAACACTCTGCTTGCAAAAAATGGAGTGTGCAGGGTTCAAGCATAGTGTGTCAGGACTAATTCAAAACCTTGCATTTGCATTGCAGTTGGGGGCTTAGATGAGCCTGGACTCATCTGGATGTTCTGGCGTTCAGGGTGTACTGTGTGAATGTTTCAGGGGGAGATGGCCTACTCTGTGTTAAGCCAGAGACAGGCATAGGTGGGCAAAGTAAGCACCAGACATGTTTTATACTCCTATACCTTTGCACCACCTTGTGTGTATCTCAGAATTTCAATCCAAGTACATATAAAATGGTAGCAAAACGCAGAGCCTGATTTATTTCAGTACAGATGTAGCGAAAAAGACAAGGAAACCCGCAGAGTATGCTTGTCCTGAGAATTTGGCCGCTGAGCCTAGATTTGTTGGGGTTGTTATGGTGTTTTACACAATGAGAACCATACATTAGATGGTAAGTTACATTTAGAAAGCAGCATTTACCGAGTACACTTCCTTAGCAGAACATCCCTTGACATTGGCAACATCCCCTCTACTTCTCAGTTGAATCTGAGCCTCCTTTTCATAAGTGACATGTCACTTTTCTACATCTCTGGGTGTCATTATGATCTGAACAGGGGTACATGTCATAGCCACACAGCACAGCCTCCTGGTCTTATACAATTTGTGCCAACCAATCATGGCATCTTGAGCCTCGGCTGCCTCATGTCAATGACCGTGGCTGCGGTTCTGCACTGTCGGGGACTAGCTGCACACTCAGTGCTCATGGAAAACATCATAACATATTTACTCAATATCCATAGTTCCCTCCTTCTTGTGCTTAAAATCACAACTCACAATATGTTTGTTTTTCTTCTTAGTGCAGTAATTGTAAATCAGAAATAAATGTTTAATCATGGGCAACAAATGTTCTTCATGGTAGACATTTCTTCATTGAGTTCATCATTGTGTTTCTCATCGAATAGCATCATGTCAAACCGTCTATATGTACATATAACTCATTATCATGGCTGTGAGCTTTTCAGCTTCTGGTTATAGCCCCGGAGGGTTCCATGTAATAATGTCACCACAAAAATATCGCCATGCAGAAATATCGCCGAAAAATTGTCGTTTTTTGTGGCGACATTATTGCATGGAACATGCGGGGGACACCTCCGCAACCCCCAAATTATTATTTTTTTTTTTAAATGTTTTTTTTTTTTTTGCCCCTGTCGCCATATACATGGTCACCCAAATAATATCGCCACAACATTTTCCCGGTGATATTATTTACGGCGACCATATATGTGGCGATATTATTACCTGATACCACCAGGAGAGCCTGATTAGTTTGACACCAACAGCCACCAGGAGCCCCATCTGGCTCCGCAGACCAACTGGTGCCATAAAAACATACTGTTGTAATGTTTGCTTGGAGTGTTGTGATGTCATGGGTTGGTGTGGAATGCGAGGGTCGGAGTGCTCTGCAGGAGACAGTTGGATATCAGAGTGAGAGCAGTTTTGTATGGGTCTTGTCTTCAGTGGACCCTACCATCCCTGTGTGAACTATGGTTTTGAAGTGATAGGCCAGGACATTAAAGCATGGTGAACTTACCTTGGTGGTCCCAACTTCTCATTACCGCACTGGCTACGAGGATGGGATAGTAGGTAGGTCCAGTCCTGAGTCATCCGGCACTGCTAGGGGGGGTGCAGCAAGTTGAGGACACCACCCCCGCTGACCTGCCCCACACCCAAGAGAGCCCCCGCTGTATTCTGGTGTCGCTGCAAGGGGAGACCTGGCTTCTATGTTTGGTCCGGCGCAGCGTTTGCGGGGGGGGGGGGACTCCTAACAGACGGTGCAAGCACCTCAGGGACAGTTCTTGCAGTGACTTTGCCTGGTCATATCAGAGGCGGTTGGCGTGCCCCTCTGGCGAGGTGTGGAACATAGCAGCTCCGGAGGGCATTGGGTGCCCTTTACATGCGCGGATGCCGAGGTTCAGAGCTGGAGGCGATGTCCCAGTATCCCAGCTGTTGGGAGTTCGGAGAGCATACGTGCGCACCATCATGTTGGCCAGAGGACAGTGGGCCGACTCAAATGGGTGCCTAGGTCTCGTCTCAAGTGCTGGGCGGAGAAAACTAATGGGTCCGTCGTCGGTGTGGTGGGACATACTGCGGTAGTGTCTCCAACAGATCCAGCGGAGGCCACGTCTTCAGGTGAAGTGATGACGGGATGCTTGTGCGGGGCACCTGAGTCGGGTTGCGTGAGCGGCCGTTGGTGCGCCTGCAGGAATAGTTCAGATGAAGTGATGACGCCTTGCTTGTGCGAGGCACCAGAGTCGGGTCGCGTGAGTGGCCGTTGGTGCGCCGGCGGGAAGTGTCCAGCCCACGTCACCGTAGAGGTCACATGTCGTGTGGGACATTTCTATGGAAAGTCTAAGGGAAGGATGTCTGAAGTGGAAAGTGACGCCTGGGACTTTCAAGTGTTTGGATTGGAGCGGGATGGAGTAAAGGCCTGTGTTCAAGGAAGAGCGATGCGTCTTACGACTACGTGGAGTGGTTCACGTGAATTGGGAAGTCGTGGGAGACTGTTTGACTCTTCGCAGCGTTTAGATGCGGCTGGAGTGTTTGCATTTTTGGATGACATGCTTGGGAAGATTTCGTGAGCCAGCAGGACGTGATCCAGGGTAGTGTCCCTGTTGTATTTAGGTGAGTTGTCAAGGGCCTGTTCTTTGTTGTGTTCATGTTGTGGCCCATGTCAGGGGTTCAGGATTGTTTAGGTTCTCAGTGGTGTAGCATGGGGGGATGTCGTCTAAGGCTGTTGTCTGTTTTCTTTTTTTTTTTTTTTACTTTTCTTTTTGCAGGCAGAGGTTCACAAGGCACATACATCAAGGCAACACATGTGTATAACATATTATTCTCGAGCAACACAGTAATCACAGTACAGCAGTCATAGCAACAGCATCAGGGCGGACCCTAAGCAGAGGATATAAGGCCTCATGATGTGGGGAATGTCCCTTGTGGGGCAGGGGACAAGTCAGTTGTGGGTGTACTTTCACTTTGGTTGTTAAGATAGGTGTTAAATTCAACCCAGGTGTTCTTGGGGCGAGAGTGGGCGGGGAGCATGGTCAGGTATTCCTCCTCGCAGTTTCGTGACCAGGTGAGCAAATTCAGCCATTTCTTAAAGGCCGGAGGGGAGGAACTTTTCCAACTCTGGAGTATGCATTTCTTGGCTATCATACAGCCTATGTTTAAAAATTTAGCCAGACGTCTAGTGTCCTCCGTTCTCCAGGCCCCGAAAAGGACTGCTAAGGGATCAGAGTCGACCTCAGTTTCGATAATCTCGGTGAGTGTATTTAGAATGCTTTCCCAGAATTCAGATAGTCTATTACAGGACCAAAACATATGTAGATGGTCAGCTCGCTCTGCTCCACAGTGAGGGCAGGGGTGCACCGTGGTGTGGGTGAACTTCGAAGTCTTGTGCGGAGTATAGTAAAGCCTATTTAGGAGTTTGTATTGCATGGCCCGGTGGCGGAAATTGAGAGAGACCTTTTGGGTGTGTAGGCACATTTTTTCCCAGACCCTGTCGGATATTTCTAGGCCCAGTTCAGCTGCCCAATCGTCGCGTGCTCTGAGCGCTGGGATCGGGGTGATGTCTTGTAAGATCTTATATAATGAGGAGACGACGCCGCGGGCGCCGCCCGAGTTGGTGATATATGCGATCGCCGGGTTATCAGGGGGTCATCTGGAAATGAGGGCCATTTAGTGCGGAACGCTGCTCGGAGCCTATAGTATTGGAGGGTCTCTAGAGCGGATCTGGTGTGCCCCGGTTTCTATGTTTGGGGGTTAATGAACCGGCCTTCCGGATAGAAATCCGATAATGCCTGGTATCCCAGTGCGCCCCAGTGACGGGCAAGAGCAGTGTCATGCGTGGGTTCTAGGCCCGGGAACGCCCATACCGGGAGCCATTTATAGTAAGGGAAGGAGTCGGATGACAGACATAACAGGCGTGCCCAGGCACGCAGGGTTGCACTGATTGGATCGATAGGGGAGTCAGATATATAATGCTGATGCAGTATGAGGGACATTATGTTAGTGCCGGCGGCTGCCAGTCGTTCCAATTTAACATGTGGGCGAGCAGGAGAACCGGGGTACCAATGAGTGGCGTGTTGGGCCTGGGCCGCAGTCCAGTACAGCATCAGGTCCGGAGCAGAGATTCCCCCTCGTTTGTATGGAAGCACCATATCAGTCCACTTCTTGCGTACCGCACCGGAGTGCCATAGGAACTGTGCACATAGTGCATGTAGTTTGGAGAAGTATTCCACCCCAGGCCATACGGGTATGTTGTTGAAAGTATAGAGAAGCTTAGGCAGCAGAATCATTTTAATGAGGGAGAGACGACCTGTCATGGATAATGGGAGGGTGCGCCACCGTGAGAGCTTGGTTTCAACTAACTGTGCTACAGCTGAGTAATTATCGGCGAGCAAGGTGGATTTGGTTAGGGATATTTGCACACCCAGATATTTGACACCATCCGGAGACCAACGAAGGGGGTATTCGGTGGTGGGTTGTGTGGTAGATTTAGTAAGAGGGAAGATCTCAGATTTCGAGTAGTTAATTGTGAACCCGGAGTGGGTGCTGATGCGAGTGATATCTCTTAGTATAGGGTCAAGATGGGCAGTGGGTTCCCTGATATACAGTAGGACATCGTCGGCGTATAGGGAAATGATTTCGGGATCATCAAACAGTCGTATTCCTTTGCGGGCATGGCGTGAACGGACATAGTCCGCCATCGGCTCTATCGCCAGTGCAAAAAGGATCGGGGAGAAGGGGCAACCCTGTCTGGTACCCCTGGAAAGTGTGAAGAGGTCAGATGTCAGTGAGTTAGCTCTTACTCTTGCAACAGGGGAAGTGTATAGTAATTTGATGAACCCAATCATGTTCGGGCCAACACCCATTGTTTCAAGTACCAGCCACATATAGTTCCAGGAGACCATTTCAAAGGCCTTTTGAGCGTCCAGAGTGACTGCTACAGCCTGGACGTCCTGGTCCATACGGGACATAACGTTGAACAACCTTCTGATATTGTGGGAGGTGGACCTACCGGGGACGAAGCCTGCCTGGTCCTCGTGAACCAAGTCTGTCATAATGGGTAGAAAGCGGTTCGCTATGATCTTAGCAAAGATCTTTGTGTCGAGGTTCATAAGGGAAAGAGGTCTGTAAGACCCACATTCGTCGTCAGGTTTACCAGGTTTGAGCAGCACCGTGATGACAGCTTCGCGCATGGAAGGGGGAAGGACGGAGACGTGTAATGCTTCGTCCCAGATCTCGAGCAGCCTAGGGGCCAAGATAGCGACGTGCTCTTGGAAAAATTCAGTGGTAAGCCCGTCGGGGCCCGGTGCTTTTCCTTTGGGTAGGTCTGAAATGGCCGTCACTATCTCGTCCAGTGTAATCAGGGAGTCCAGTTGGTCCCGGGTGTGAGGGGATATCTCAGTGGTGGGGATCTGGTCAAGGAGCTCGCGCATGTGTTGTTCGGTGTGTTTGGTAGGTTGGGAGTAGAGGGATCTATAGAATTCGGTAAATATGTCTAAGATACGTTGGTCCGCCCATTGTGGGTTGCCATGTTGATCTTTGATGGAGGTAATCTGCGTCCGGCCAGATTCCCTTTTAACTAGTGTTGCTAGCGTTCTCCCGTGTCTGTCCCCCTCCCCATACTTCCTGGCGGCCTGTGGGTGGCTGAAGTATTGGATTTCGTTGATAGCAAGTGCATTATATATCTGGAGTTCATCACTGATTTGGGCGAGTGTACCGGGGTCAGCAGCCGTGGGGCATTGGAGCTCTAGTTGTTTCAGTTTGGCTTCGGAGCGCCCAAGGGCAGCTCTTATCGCTTTCAGTACTCCAGCCTCTCTGGAGATAGACATTCCCCTAATATACACTTTGAAGGCGTCCCACCTCACCGCGGCTGATGAATCTTGAAGAGAGTTGCACTCAAAGAAAGATTCGATGTCAGCCAATATTTCAGCCTTGAAGAGAATGTCTCTGAGGGCCTCGGATTTAAAGCGCCAAGTGCTGAACGTCGGGATGGGCATCCCCAGTTCCACCGAGACTGTAATTGGGGCATGGTCTGATAGTGTGCGGGGTAGGATTCAGGAGCCCTCCACCCTGCCCATAATTTCCCTTGACACCAGGAACAGGTCTATCTTAGATGAGCTGTCATGCACAGACGAGTAATAAGTGTACTCCCGTCGCTGGGGGTGCAGTGTCCTCCAGACGTCGCAGATGTTCAGTATCTTTATATGGTTACGTAACTGACGTGCAGCACCGGACAGAGCTCTGGTAGCAGTTCCAGTTCTGTCCAGGACAGTGTCCAGAATAAGGTTCAGGTCACCTCCCCATATAATTGGTACACCCACGAAGCCCAGCAGTATGGTGGCTACAGCGCCAAAGAATTCGGGAGAGTTCATGTTGGGGCAGTATGTGTTGACCAGAAGATATTCTTTATTGATCAGAGTGCAATGTAATATAACATAACGTCCCTCCGGATCTATGTAGCTTTTATGCAATATGAATTTGATGGATTTATGGATCATCGTGAGTACGCCCCTAGACTGGGAGGAATAAGAGGTGAAGAGTCTGGCGGGGCCCCATGATGGGGCTATGGTCCTTGGGATGTGACCATTGGAGTGTGTCTCCTGTAGAAATAGTACCCTACAGCTATACCTATTAGCATAGGCCATGATTTTACGGGCCTTGGTGTGGTTGCTTAAACCCCGGATGTTCCAGGACATTATGACAGTAGACATTTCATTGGTGAATATTTAATCGCACAATGCACGACTCAGTGAACATCCCATGTCCAGTGATAGTTGGGGTTGAGAGTGCGCTTGCTGCCCTTCAGTACACGCGCCGCGAAACCTCGTGTGCCTTTTTGGAATAACACCCCATTCCCGCCCGCCACCCTCACCACCAACCCAAGATTAGTAGTGTGAACATCCCCCTCCCCGAGCTGTACGCAGCTGAGCCGTCCCCAACTTGGCTCAGACTGTCCAAAAGCCCAACAGGGGCTAACCCACAACAAAGGTGTATCCAAGAACAGTGCAATCGCAGTGGGGTGCGCCGTTGCCGTGCACTAGCATGCTTGGAACCAGGTGGTTCCGTTACAAGACGAGCAGTGTTGGCGGTCGCACAATGTATGGCCCCGCCTGTCTGAGTGGGAAACAGGGACCAGCATATGCGTCGTAGCAATTTGGTTACAATACAAACATTTACAGCAGTCACGTGGCGGATGCCCCCTCATCTCAAGTGGGGAATAAGGGCTGCCGCAGAGGCATCGGAGCATTGCAATTCAAACAACAAGTGACAGTAATTATTAAAGGGCAGGCCGGATCAATGATGCGTTGGCCCCATGGAGTGTATCTCCGAGATGACAAATGAAGTGTGCGTACCAGAGCTATGTATCCTGGTGAGTGCAGAGACGAGGTTGATAGGGGGTGCCAGCATTGCCTAGTAAGATTCCTGGGTCTCGTGTAGGCAAAGCCCCTAAAAGGCACGGGCCATGGTTTAGCATTAGTGGGATGAGTTGACACTACGCAGCCGAAAATGTAAGCATACTAAAGGCAGCATGTGCAGATCGGGACATGTTACTGCAACGGGCGGATTATAGGGTCGGACCCGGGAGCCCGAGAGCACCCCCCATGTCAGCCAAGGCCAAAGGCTGGGGCGGTTGGTCAGCCCCCAACTCCGGCAGGAATGAGTGACCAGCACCTACTCTTCAGGAGCCAGGCCACGACACAAATGCATGCAGTAGCGAACCACAACATCATAGTAAACAAAACGATGTTGCCAATAGCATATCACAAGTCAGGGATCAGCAGATTCAGTAAGTTCCGTTGGGCCACACAGTGCGTGTTCAGATGCCGCCAGCGTGGCCGTCCCCCGGATTGTGGAGCGGTATTTGCATCTCGATGAATTTTACCGCCTCATCTGGGACGGTGAAAAAGTACAATTTGCCATTATGGGTGATCTTGAGCCGTGCGGGGAACAGGATGGCATATGGGACGTTGCGCTCCCTGAGCAGTTTCTTAACGCCGAGAAATTGACGTCTCTCCTGCTGCACCGCCACCGAGAAATCCGGGAAGATTCTAATGGTGTGGGCCTCCAGACGTAGGTCACCCTTCTCCCGTGACAGGCGGAGGATGAGGTCCCTGTCGCGGTAGTTGAGAATTTTAGCGATTATGGGCCTAGGGCTGTCGCCCGGTTTAGGTCGTGGTGATAGGGCCCGGTGGGCGCGCTCCACCGTGAAGTATAGGGAGAGGGCCGGATTGTCAAGCAGGTCTTTAAGCAGTTTCTCCACAGCGTCTTCCATCCGCCCTTTGAGGGCGTTCTCGGGGACCCCGATGATGTGCAGATTATTCCTGCGGGAACGAGATTCCAAGTCGTCGCATTTCGCCCTTACGCTCTTCATGTCCCACGACAAGGAGGCCACAGTGTCTTGGAGTGTGTGTATAGCATCTTCATTAGTGGAGATTCTATTTTCGGCCTCCGTGATTCTAGATCCCGCCTGATCTACACGAGTTTTAAGTGAGGCAACGTTTGCGTTGATGTCATCAAGCTTTTCGTGGAATGAGGCGATGTTTTTGGCCATCGATTCCATTAGTGTGGTAAGATCTGGCGCCACAGCCCCGGGAATGGTTTCATTATCGAGCTCCTCGTGTGGGGGCGACATGTGGGCCGCTTCAGCTCGAGGAATCGCCTTAGCGAACCTGTCCATGGTACCCCCTTTGGCAGTTCCTTTGGAGCAGCTCGACATTGCAGAAAGTAGGAGTATGGGTGCGGTGTGGTCGCACCGTGGGGGAAGATGGTGGTGAGGAGGCAGCGGGCCACTGTGGAGTGGAGGGTCTGCAGCGGGTGTGACAGCGTCGGCAGATTGCACTAGGTGTAGTGAGGGCAACCAGCTACTGTGGGTATGCAGTCAACCGACCATCCAGTTGGTCGAATTATGGGGGGGTCCCAATCTCGGGGAACCCAGTCGCGCAGTCACCGGGGGGGGCGGGGGGCCCTCTTTAACGTGAGCAGCTCCAATGGGTCACTGAGGTTGTTATTAGGCAGTCCGGGGGGGGGGGGGGGCGGGAAGCAGCCGCCGCGGGGACAGGGCTGGCAGATGGACCCACCGCAAAGCTCCTCACCTGTAGGCCGCAGTCCCAAGCGGGAAGAAATCAGCAGGGAGCCCAGAGCTCCAGCGGTGGGCAGAGGACCCAGGACAGGAGCGCCGCCGCGCACCCCAGCGGCTCAGCAGGGTCGGAACGCCAGCTCGTAGTGGCGGGATGAGCTCCCGCCGTAGGGCGCCGGGCGCGGGTCCCCGCAGGCGGTCAGAGCGGAATCCTCGCCGCAGGTCCAGAGAGCAAGGAAGGAAGTGCAGGTCACCGCAGCGGCCCCGCCAGCCCCCTCCAATCGGCGCAGGACCGGAGCACCCCACCGCCAGGGCGAGCAGCAGCCGCACGCCACACGCCGGGGCCGGGAGTCTCCGGCGGCCCGGGTCCGGTTGGGAAGGCTGCGCTTGTGGAGCGGACCAGTTTCCGGAGGCGCCAGGTCCGAGGCAGCAGGCGGAAGCTCCAGAGGGCGGCACTCAGCCGGCTCGCAGCGGTCACCGCGGCACCCCGCAGGCCCAGAGTCGGCCTCCAGCGAGGCGCAGCGTAGTGGTCGGTTGGGGGCCTTGGGGGGTCCGATTCGCTTCGGGATCAGGCGTGCAGGTAGCCCAGGCAGTCAGCAACACAGGGGGCCAGATGAAAATGATGGATTATGACCGGAACCGCCGATGTAGTCGGATAATCAGCGGCTAGGCACGGAGCTTCCGAGCTAAGCAGCCATTTTGCAGGCTGCTCAACAGCGCCCCCGGCTGTTGTCTGTTTTCTGTAGCATGGTATGTGGTGGCCTCTGTGGTTGTAGGTATCCTGGGGTACAGTGTTTTTTTTTTGCGTATTTTTTCCCCTCGGGTTTGGACATGTGGTAGGGGGTTATGGACCCAGGGTAGTTTTTCACTTTGATTTGCTGTACCATTCCTTGCATTTTGGGGTCATGTCTAACAATTTCTGAACTGGAGGGTTGGTTGTGGACTTTGAACTTGGGGCATTCGTAATGGTGCTGGAGGATGCTGTTCCACACGAGATGCGTTGTTTTCTTTCTTCCGTCGGACACCCGGTACTTATCGTTAATGCAGTCTCTCGTATGTTATTCAACATAATGTATGTTGTCTTTGTCAGAGAGCGAGTGAAAAGGGCTTTGGTGGTATGAATGAGCTTTCCATTCAAGGGTTTAGCCATGGATGTACGAATGTACGGTGGTAGTGCTTTTCAATTGGGAATGTAGGATTCCGTGGGAAGGGTCCGTGGAGTGAATAGGGCTGTCCAGTTAAGAGTTGCTTTTAGCGGTGGCATGTTCTAGAGCAAGGGTGTGCTCTGTTGGGTATCAAAGTGTGTAGTGCGAGAACAAGGGTGTGCCCCTACTAGTGGTCCCTCGGGTTATGAGGGATTGGTTATTTACTGTAGGGATGCTCGTGAGTGTGCATTTTTTCTGCAGAGGTGTTGTGAGAGCCAGGGTGCGCTCATTTGTGTTTACAAGAGCTACTGTGTTGTATTCAAGTTCCCAGGAGCCTGTTTCCTGTTTTGGAGGTGGGCGTTGTTGGCTGGGATGTATGGTGGTGCAAATTGCCAAGGTTCAGGGTGAAAGCGGTATGCCAGTGAGTGGTGTAGGTGAGCAGTATCACGTTGTTGAAGTACGATGAGTGTTGTCTTCCATTACTAGATCTGGCTAATTATTAATGGGTTTCCTCGGTGGAGTTGGCTAATTGTTGACGCTCTTGGTAGAACAGGGTAGTGCTCAGTGGTGGCAGTGCTGAGGCTCTGGGGGGCAGCCCAGAGCTGGAGGATTTGGCGCACAGTTGGTGAGGAGTGTTAGTAAGGGTTTGTTCTCCAAACAAATAGTGGTCATAGGCATAGCAGGCCTATGTTTCGAGGGGCAGCTCGGAACTGGTGGAGGTGCGGTTTTGTTGTTTTTGGTCCTTGAGGGTATTCTGCCGAGCGGTGTAACTAGGGTAAGGTGTGTTCTTAATGGTGAGTGTGTATGTAGCGTACTTGGTGTATCGCTGGAGGTAAGAAGTCTTTGATATTTGGTTAGCAGGGCTTTAGGCATTTTGTATGGGTCCATTTGGCATGTGAAGGCAACACAGTGTTTCATTGGTGCTGGAGTTTCTAGACATGGACGGCCGCTGTGTATTAGGGAGTCTGGTGCCCATAATGTTTTGTCTTTTAGGAGTGTGGGTTAGTGCAGGTCACATGCCTCTCTTCAATTTTTGGGTGTGTCTTCCCGTTGAGTGTGTCTTCCTGAGAGAGGCAGAGGTGTTGTAATGTGGATTTAGAAGCTGTGGTGTCAGGATGCCCTCCTCGGCCTGTTGTGTTTTCCCTAGGGAGGAAGAGGTGTTGTAATGTGTGCTTGAAGTGTTGTGATGTCATGGGTTGGTGTGGAATCGGAGGGTCTGAGTGTTTTGTAGGAGACCATTGGATATCAGAGTGAGAGCAGCTGTGTATGGCTGTGGGGCAAGCCCGGTGTATTTCCTCCTTATGTCTTGTCTTCAGTGGACCCTACCATCCCAGTGTGTACTACGGTTGAGAAATGCTGGGCCAGGACATTACCGCACATACCTTTGTGAGATCAACAATGTGTGTTTAGGAATGTGTATAAATGAGCCTTTGGACACATTTGGAAGACATTTAAAACATAATGGGTCTCTTAAAATGGACAATAAGGTATAATTTGCATCTCACGTTGGACATACATGTTTTACATACAATAAAATAGCTCCTGTTTGCCCAGATGTAGCTCCTACTTACAGGAAGAAGCCAAATACCCAGGAGCTACCTTTAGTGCCAGCTAATTGAATCCTTATTTCGCTCCTTGATATATATATACCGAAGGCCTTGGGGCAGTACCTGACTCGGTAATGCTCCGCCATGAGGGGCATATTGCTATTAGTACCCCGGCCTGCAAGACCTGCAAGACCGGGGTACTAAAAGCATTATTTTCTGTCCCGAAACGCTGTGGCGTTTTGGAACAGAAAAAAATAAATGACAGAGAAAATGGCCACCGGGGAAGGGAAAACAAAGTCCGTTTTCCCTTTTCATGGCACCCATCGGGAGCAGACGTGCTGGGAACCCTTCTGTTCCCAGCGCGTCTGCTCCCGAAAAAATAAAGCTCCGAAGGTAAGTGGGGTTGGGAGGAGGAAGGGAGGAAAAAAGAAAAAAAAAATGAAAAGGTACCTGAGTCTGCGGCAGGGGATGATGGCAGCCTCCAGCCGTGTAGAGGCTCGATCAGGGATGGCCCCGCTTCGAGCCTCCTCATTGGCTGAGGGGCTACCAGGCCCCCCCCCCCGGGGACAAAGGCGTGGAATCCGAGGGATTCCTGGCTGGGTAATGGCCTGGTGAGGGCCAATCAGAATGGTTCTTTCTTTCTGATTCTCCCAAGCCGGGTACTAATTTTGAATATAACATAGCAGTTCGATATTTCACCACATCACCAATCCGCATCTGTTAGCATTCTAACAGAATGAATTAATTGGGAAGTCTACTGGGCATTTGAAGTAAGATTTTTTATATTTTCCCTTCAAATCTATTTATTTACTCTTTAGTTGTATCCCCCAGATCTCTGCTGCATGCAAAAGAGATGATATTATTTTTGCCTCATAGAGAAGCATTACTGTTTTTATAGACATCCCAGCTTCTTTTCCTATAAAATGACTTAGCACCACAGTGGTGTTCATACATTTGGATTTTATATCAGTCCATTGTTGGTGTCAGGATAGGTTCTGGTCGATGATTACTCCTAGGTATCTCTAACTTTCTACGACCAAAATCATCTGGCCATTAATTGTCCATTTCCTAGTGTTTCTCGCTACACAGTTTGATTTACCTGAGAAGACGATCACCTTTGCCTTACTAAGATCTATTCTAAGCCCATTTTTGGCGGCAAATGTTTCCAGCGCCAATCATTTGCATTGAAGACCACCCGGTGATAAGTCCAACAATAGGAGATTGTCCGCATAGCCTAGCCATCCGATCTTAAAAGGACCGATCTTAAGATCATTAGACCTCACAGTACTAAATTCCTCAACCAAATCTGCCAGATATAAGTTAAACAGGGTTGCAGCTACGTTGCACCCCTGCTTATGTCCCCAACATGCTGGAATTAGGTCAGACACCTTACCTTCACCATCCAACCTCACTTGTACCAATGTATTCAAATACAAGAGCCTAATCATTGACAACAGCCCAGGTGGGATATTCCAGTGCTTCAACTTGTTCCAAAGTTAATTTCTCAGGGTTGTGTCGAACGCAGCAGAAAAGTCTATAAAAACCCCATATACTGGTAATTGTCTTTGCGCCCATGTGTATTCTATGGAAGATGTCACTATTGTAATGTTGTGGAGAGTGGATGATTTAGCTCGAAATCCTGATTGATTTGGCGGAAGAACTTGGAATTCATCAATCCATTGAATACGTTCCATGTGAAGAATTTTAGCGAAAGTTTAAGCATCGCTAACATTCTGTAGTTTCCTGAATCTTTCACACCACCTTTTTTATAGACCATTAATATTGAACCTTCCTGCCATGTTTTAGGTACCTTGTTGTTTTTACCTATGCACTCATATAGTAGATATAGAGCATTAGCCCATTTGTCTGGGGATAATTTTAACAGAGCATCGCACGTACAGTCAGGTTCCATTGCAAGTGACGAAGATAGAGATGAGATCATCTCTTTTATCTCTCCAATACACAGAATACATTTCCATTCATTTGCCTCATTTTGTGATTCTTCATTAACAGGATTTATTGTTCCAAGTGTTTTGCCAATTTGAGCAGCCCATTCATACTCTCCCACACCATTAACTGGAAATGCTTTCTTTTTAGATTGGTTAACTATTGTCCATATGCCTTGAGTTTTATCTAGATAATGGGGCCAATGTTCGCCATATTTCATTGGCCTTCTCAGTTTTATGCCCCTGGAGCCATTTCCTGTGTTCATTTTTAACAGCTTTAATGTTCTCATGTATCTCATCCTGCTTGATATTTATTGCACTTATGGTTTTCCGTAGCAATTTTTTGGCATTGTGAATATCATTATCAAATTTGGGTTTATTCTCATGATTCCTATTCCATCTTTCACTAGTAGAGGTATATTTGTGTTTAAGCGCAGTTACTTCTTTTTTTGCAGTTGTTACATCTTCAAAGTCCTCTAGCATCATTTCCACTCTGATTTCCAATATTTCTTGATGCGTATTAATAAACTTGGAGAGTACAGCTTCAGCTATTTGGTTGCCTTTAGTTAAATAGGTAGGGTTCCTTATTATATGGTTTCCAGCATCATTTAACATAATATTTCCAACCATATCATGTTCATTTTTATCTGACACACTATTTGTTTGCATCAAATACAGGGGAGATGGTCACTTTCTTCCTAGTTGCCTACACTCATATCACAGACTATGGGCCTCATTACGACTTTGGAGGTAGCCATGGTGCTATTGGCGCCATGGCTGCCTCCAAAACCGTGTCCGGGTTCCCTGAATGGGGAAATACTCGGGCCATTCCAAGTATGGAGGGCCCGGTATTTCCCCATTCAGGGAACCCGGACCCGGACCTTCCCCATTCCCATTCGAGCCCCCATAGGGCTCAATGGGAATGGGGAGGGAGCTAACAACGAGCCCATTACAAGAGGGCCCGTTATAAGCTCCCTGTTCCCCTCACGGGACCACTATGGACGTCTGGATAAACCAGACGTCCAGAGCGGGTCCTGCCAGGGGACCTCGTAATAGTGCGGAATGTGTTTAACGGTGCCGGCACCATTACCGGCGCCGCTAAACGCATTCCGCACAACTTGTAATGAGGCCCTATGTCTTCTACCAATTTATTAGTTAGAATATAATCAATAGTAGACATGCTTAATCTGTCTATTCTAGTAGGTTTTTTCCTTTGATCACTAAGACTGTTATCATTCTGCACCTTTAAATTAAAGGTACGAATCAGCTCATCCCAGCCCTTTCCATATCTATTAGCAATTTGAGGTATATATGGTCCTGATTTATAGTCAATCTCCTGATAACTTGAGAATTCTGTGAGTACAGCATTAAAGTCTCTTAATAGGATAATTGGATATTTATTATCTGGTTTTTGTAGGATTTTCCACACTGTTTGAATGTTAGCCTTATTAGAAATACCATTAGGAGGGTTATACATATTTATAACATGAATAGGTACAGATATAAGGTTCTGACATTGAATGAGTACCACTAGTACCATATATGTAGACCATCTGGTATCCACTCCTGTCCACGGATGGCCTACTGATATTATAAGCACTCCCTTAGGCCGGCCCAAGGTGCCTTTCGTTGCATATCTTTGAATAGTACCGCACCCATCTATATTACAGTCATTGCACATCCATGTTTCTTGCATTGCAACTACCACAAATAAGTGCATATTTGCTAGAATCCCTTCATCTGCTGCATAATGGGAATTCCCTCTTGTATTCCAGGATATTACTACATTAGTGTTATCGAGACTGCTTATTAAGTTGTGCTTTAAAAGCAACAAGAAGCCATTTCCAATAGCCCTCATGTGATTCCAAAGAGGTATCTATTTCTTGTGTGTGTTTAGTTATTTTTTTCATATTTAGCCCACTCTTGGCATCTGATACATTTTTAATGTTTTCCCCTGGTATTTCCTTTGCTCTTGATTCATGTATCGTACTCGGACAACTGGTTTAAAGGTGCTCTGCTACAGCGCCTACTTTAAGCATTACCTATTTGTAATTGTAGAGATGGATTGCTGTACTCTGACCTGGTGGGCAGATGTTCAGTAGGCCAGGCTAGTTTCTTGGAACAGGGTTATCTTCTGGACAAGCCAACCAATCAAGGTAGCATTGGCGGCGGTCAACGCTAGGCCTCAGGAGGGGTGAGGGGGATCGAAAACCCACAATGAGCACACACAGTAAATGACACTACAAATTACTCTCAGTCAAGGTATATATAAAAAATACATACACATTTATTAAAGGCCTTTTAAATCAAACACCAAGCAAATATCAGCAGCAATAACTAAACCCTACTATTAAACATGTATACAGTTACCAATGGCCTAAAGGAATAGTGCATTGTAAGGGTCCACAGGCTGTGAAGAAAGGGAGCAAACAGTGTAAATAACATTTAGGCAGTCCTTCAATTATCAAACCCTAACTGAGAGGCAGTCCAATCCCTATGATGAGTGGAGCCTTGTGCTCAACAGTACTTTCGGATGCACGTGCACGCGATCGTGCAGTTGGGCAAAAATGGGGTCTCTTACAGGGACTGTAACAGCTCAGGAAGGTGGGTGATGCAGGGAAGAATAATTTCCCACTATTCGAGGAGGGTCTCCGCAAGAGAGGAGAACAGTATCCAAGAGTTGCGAATAGCTTGGTAGCACAGGCTACATCGATAAAGGAGAGTGGCCCTCGGGGGACACTTGTGATTAAAAATGGATGGACATGCCAGGGGGCCACCGGTAAGGGTGGCAAGTACTCACCGACCCTAGGCGCACTCCAGACCAAGCTTCAGCAGTCGAGTCCACTTCGATTGCAGGTTCAAATCCTGCAGTTGTGCGGCTTTCAGAGGCTGGGTTCCAGGGATGATTCTGTGACAGAACATCGGCTATTTCTCTGCTCCTGATGAAGGAATAAGGCCAATTCCACTGCAGCAGGTCTGAGGACACAGGGGGCACAGCAGCAATGCACCCTCAAAGTTCACCACCACAGGTGGGCGACCTGGGGACGGTGTATGCTTGGGTTCAGGCGTACTCTCCTAATTCCAGACCTAGGAATGCTAGGTGTACGAAGCTCGGCAGGAGAGTGCCTTATACCCAGAGCTGCCAGTCTCCAACGTCTCAAGTGTCAACTCAAGACGGCTGCAGTTCGAGGGCAAAGGTCCTGTACAAGCTGGTCAGTTTACTGGGCAGTCCAGGAACACTTCCGAAAAGGCTCGGTTACAGGTTAAGGTGGAGGTGCCGAGAATAGTTAATCGCACTATTCCAATGGGTCAAAGTGCCTTTGCAGAACTTCTAAGTTCAATCAGAAATTGGGGGTCCAACGGGACGACAGTGGGCTCAGGGTGCCAAACCTTCCAGCGCGTCACTGGCGGTTGCTCGGCTCTGCTTCTTGGTTTCAGGATACTTGGCTCCAAACCTAAGTTCGAAAAGAACTCAAGAGATCAACCTGGTATGGGTGTAAGGGGCCTCTCTTATCCAGAATCTCCTTTGCGCTAAAATGAAGAGGACCCAATGAGAGACCTGCTCATGTACAGCCATCCCAGACGTGGACCAATCACAGACCGCAGTGGTCCTAGTCATTCCCAGCACACCAGACATCCTGGCACGCAGGGTGTGTATTGGAACTAGACAATCCAGCCCACATCCTGGGGGCACACACACAAGGCATGCAGAAGCCTACGAAAGCTTCAGTTTGCCTGGGGATCTGCATGACCAAATAAGGGTTTTTCAGGGTCTGCTCAACCTGGGGAGGCAAAGGGACAAGATGGCCAAAGGACAAAACAAAGGACCTTGTGGAATGGCCATTTTGGGCCAATCTACTGTCCGGGGCCAAACACGGTAAACATGGTGTGGACCACACAAAAGGGTTAAAAATATGTGAAAATTAACAGCTGCCACCATCTCTGTCCAAGGCACATCTGTACTTTTAACGAAAAATCCTGTGAGGGTGTCTAGGGCCTTAAAAATGAAAGGAAGACCCAAGCGCACTGTACTCTAAGGTACTTTGTGCACTGTTAACATGTTGCAAAAAACTAGCAAGAAAGGGAAAGACTAAGGAAAACAAAGTCTCCCATAACAAAGTGAGCGAAAAACTCAGTGGAGTACAGCATAAGGCTGGCGTCCACTGGAAACAGTCAGGCTAGGATAGTCAGACAACAGCAAACAGTTGGAGCGTTCACAACTGGAGGGAAAATTACACATACATGGACATCTTTCCTAATAGTAATGTTGGGCCATTCTATGTGGAGGAGCTTTATTGGGCCTGAGCCGTACCAAGTAAAAATAAATACCTGTTTGACGGCCATCCCAATTATTATACATAGGTGCTTATTATCAACTGCCTATTTATGAGGTGGGGGTTACTTAAAGATATTGGGTTTGGTGTTAAATGTTGGTGTAGTTGCCACCAGCTGACAATGTCCACTCACACCATGAAATCTGAGAGTTCGTTTTTTGCTGTGCACAAGTGATTGACTTATACGTATTTTCTGCCTGAGCATTGTACTTCGATCAGTCTCTTACATTGTTTTGTCCATTCCTCCATGTTCTCTGCCTGTGGCAGTTGCCTCTTCCTTGTCTGTAGTGACCTCTGCAGTCTTTCCATAGGGTTTGACCAGGAATCTCAATCGTTGCCATCATGTTGCAGGCTCAGTGGAGCAAGGGGCCTGGGAATTTCCAACATGACATTCCTCTACTTCATTTGATGATTCTCTTCCCTTTCCATCACTTAACGAGGTCTGCTCTCTGCACGTGCCAGATAAAGGGGACTCAACCTTGTCCCGTGACCATACTGCAACACCTCTGCATGACATCAACTCATTGGGAAACAGAGCCATCTATGGCAGACTGTCCTGATCTTGTGACAGGTACTACTCATTCTGATTTGCTGCCACAGCTGCATAGTGCCATGCACAATTTGGACATCGCCAGTGCATACCACAGCCACGGTAGCTGATGTGAAACATCTTCTAGTTCCCGCCCTCTCTCAGCCCCTATGTCTGGCATCTCAGGACATGTTTGGGTCGGATTTCTCTCTTGCCTTCTCCAAGTAAATGAGCCTCTTCTCTAAATTGACAGCTTGTGTGTTGCTTTGCACATCTTGTTACAATCGTTTTTTTTCTGCTTCTGCACTGAAAAATTGATTGTCTTTCTCTGCGATTTTAGGCTACCTCAAAAAAATAACGTAGTCACTTTTTCCTCTGCCTTCTCATGGAAAACATTACTTGCCAATCTCAGCAATTTGCTGTATCCTCAGGTGTAACTGTCTGCGATGTTCTGTTCTCTCATAAAAACATCACGTGTCCTTCTTTCTTGGACATACTTACATGCATACATACATAGAAACATAAATACATATACATTGTGATGTTTTGTTTTCTATGGAAGAAGTCATGTGGCCCTCTCTGTTTGCTCTATTCGCTCCAAAAAGAAAATACCCATCACTCAGTAAAAACATCAAGTGAACACTCAGTGTGGTGTTACTATCTCTCGGGAAAAAATCAGGTATACATCCCTAAAGAAAACAATCAAGTACCCCCCCCCCCAACCCCGCTCTGTGATTTGATGTTCCTTTTGGAAGAAAATCAAGTGTCCCTTTCTGATTTCCTGTTCTCCCAGGAAAGCAAACAGTTTATCCTCCCACTGACCTTAATTTCTTAGTTCATATATGGAGCGCTAGTCTGAATTCAATTCTTCTCCAACCAATTGCTATTCTAACCCTAATCTCCAATTTTCTAGAACAAGGTCTTTCCTTACTGTAACCTACACACTAAACACACCCTGCTCTATCTTCAAACTCATTGCAAAGTTGCCTGATTGTCACACTCACTCGAATTCCCTTTACAGAACCCTCAAAGAAAGCTTGAGAAGTTAAGCTTGAGATTTAAGTTTGGTTTACCTCACTTCAACGCTGACTACACCAGAGGCCTTCTCTGCCACAGTACACTCTGCAAAATAAAATCACATATGTACATATACGCCATTTATGTACCTAATAACAGCACTGGATGCACAATAGACACATATGTGTTGAGCATCAATGACGCAGTGCTGATGCAGTGTGTTACCACCCCTCCAAAGAATAATTGCTACTAGTGAATCATGTGTTTTTAGAAATCACAGCAGTTGTAAATGCGGTACCAGAAGAAATCATTCTTTATGTATATGCCAGGATCTACAGGGCTGCCCATTTTTTCGGATCTAGACCATAAAATGCTATTGGAATTAGCAGGAAATAACAATAGCATCAACATTGCTAGGGGTCTTCTGCAACACGGCAGGTCATTTCCAAAATAGAGCAGAACTTTGAGAAATATTCGAGGCAAATGACCTGATGCCCAAAACGCTAACCGGCAAGGGGTGCCTATTATTTTCCAGACTTCGTTTAAATGTGTGAGTCATTCAATTTCCACATTTCCATGCTAATATCCACATTGCTCTGCCAGTTTTATATTAACATTATAAAGCACGTCATCATAAGCACGTCGTCATGCCATGAGATGTCTCCCAAAATGAACATGTCATTTTCCCCTCCCCTGGCAACTGTTCCTTGGCAGTTTCACATAGGCTCCAAAGGATGTCATGCCAGTTATACCAATGCCATTCCACCTTCACTTTGACTCAGTTAAGCACATTGGTATGCCATGTAACTGGACCACAATGTTGCTCACTTGAGAATACTGTCTTGCCATGTGATTGCCCCAGAATATTTGACGCCGTTCTATGACCGCACACAGACAAATATTGTCATTTTCAGATGGCCTAGTTAGCTAATTCAAATGCCAGTTTCACATTGCCCTCAGGAAATTGCACTGCCGGGTACACATTGCCTGCCCCGAAAATTACAATAAGCCAATTTTTACTTTGTCTCAGGAAATTGAAAATGCTGGTAACAAAATACCCACAGAACATTGCCATTGTCAGTTGCATATTGCAATTTCCTCTCAAATATTCTATGCCGTTTAACATAGCCCCAGAAAATGGTCATGGCAATGTTACAATTCTCCCAAAAATATCCCCAGTTTCAACAGTAATATGCAGATTTCACATTGATAAAGTTGAGCACAGCATCAATCCACATCGCCTTCAGAAAATGATAATGTCAGTTTCACATTGTCCCCAGAAAATGATGACATCAGTTGTACATTGCTTGAAGAAAATTCCCCCTAGGCAGTTTTACATTGGCCTTATAAGGTGGTCTGATGCACAAGCACAACACCAAACCGATGGCAGGTTCTGCCATGGGGATCTACCCACCCTTCCAAGACTACAAATACACTACCTCACATGTTAACGTTGTCATGGTTGCTGTGTGAGTGAAAGTCCTAAACTGCAACTCATGAAAGGTGCCCTTGTGATTTTTGCATTTTCCATCCCTAACGATTCAACTTTTATCCTGACGAGTTCTATTCTACGCCCTCATGTGGGGAGGACAATGTTAAGTATGCTGTCCTGAGCGTCCCGAAGATTTTCACTATCAAGGTGCATCGTTTATCTGGTTCTGTTTCTTGTGAGCATAATATGAACTATTCTGGAGGTGGACACATGATGTTTAGGCACCTTCTAAAGGGGTAGGTTTATTTCAGAAGGGTTACATCACAGTAGAGAAGTGCATCGTTTAGGAGGTAGACACAGAACGCGGGGCATCTCACTCTTTGGATGGTCAGCTCAGATTTCCTAAATGACAAATGAAGAGCACATAAAGAACACAGGCCAAGAAACCACACCATAATTTAAACCATCATTCATGTAACATTCCATTCATAGCAATATAAAAAGGGTATATCACACTTCCCTCCCATAAACTGAACAAGCATTGGCAATGCCAACAGAGTTTAGACTTTTGTGTAGGCATGGGAAAGGTTTGCCAGGCACAGCTTTAGTGGTAGTAACTGGCTATTGGTGGTAGCAATTGCAAAATGGTGACTGCTGGCTTTGCCAATGCTTGTTTTTAACAGAACATCAGTGAAGGACACGCATAGTGCTTATAAATAGAGTGGCTGAAGCCATAGTTAAGTAACTTTTATTACACCAGTAGCACGTATACAACTTCAAATAAATCATTAACTCTCAGAAGACAGCGTTGAAAGAACACTGGCTTGCACTTCGAGTGCAAAGTTTGATCGTAAGACTGATGAAAGCAAGCTCAAAGAGTTCACACTAGGAGGTGTTTTGGGTGGGCAGTGGCAGGAAATTGGTGGGTATGGAAATTGGGATTAGCATGGCCTTGGGCAGTCAATCAGTGGGTAAATAAGCAAACAACATTAATTAGCTTTGTATTCATCCTCAGATGCCATTTCACCCTATCTGTACTCTAATGTAATTGTTTTGCTTTGTAGGTGGCAGTAAAGCGCCACTGTAAACAGGTATGCCGGAGGACCGAGGTTCGTGCTACACATTCACTGTTCAGCAGAGTGCCCTGACCCAACAAACCCCCCTCTGACAATGACGGAGGACTCAGCCAAGGGCAAGTTAGAACTGTCCCTTATTTTCCATAACAGACAGGGATCATGTAGGAAACCAAAAAATCTCCAGCAATCACAGCTCCTGAGCCTGTCGCAATTTAGAACCATTCTCCAAAAACCTACGAGCCCATTCTATTGGGTGGCTGGCATGGTAGTGCCTATAGAAGGCACCTATAGGTGTTAGCTAACTGGCCCTTCTATGTCAGGTGGTCTCGCCTGAGACTTCCCCAAAAACAATCTGTTACATTGTTGCAGGGTGGCAAGACTACAATTGGCCCTTGCCCATTACGCTCCACCCTAGAATTTGTGTTCCCTGATTTCTGGAGCAGGTCTCCTCAGCCTGGAACCCTGCTCTGTTCTCAGTGCTCCGTGTACCTTCTCAAGATGATGCGAAAGACTGTGTGTCCCAATTGTTTTCACTGGTATAGCCACCTAGCCTGAGAGAATGCCTGCGAATTTCCAAGTTTTTTGGGCAACACATGTATCAGTTGTTGTCTTCTTCGCTGGGAACAGCTTCCTTTCCCACCATGGTTAAATGGCTATTGTTCGGCTCGGCCACATCACATGGGTGAAGACAGCAAAACTGAGCTTTTGGTCTGCTATTTGCAGGTGGCTCCTTCCACCTAGAGCCAGTAATGTTCCGCCCGCCTTTGTCTTTGGCTGTGAGCACTGGCCCTTTGCTTCGTGCTGCAGAGTCTGCATGTCTTTGTTCCTTGTTCTGAGGCCTGTGGCTTTGTGCACTTTCATTACAATTGTTCTATGGTTTCTCTATGCCTATATATGTACTATTGTATTGCTTTCTCTTGAGGTTAGTATTATTCGGTTCTTCCAAGTTCCTTATATTTACTGTGGGGTACATTTCCCAACCCAGCAGAATTCCCCTCCATCACCAAGCTGCAATTCAGCAGTACCAGCAGAATGGCTGTGCTGGCTCCTTTGAGCACCATTGCCTCGCATCAAAACTGTGTTTTGCAGCTACAAAAATGATGGCTGCGCTGTCTTTGCCAAGCACATATGGGGCAAGAGGGAACATGGAATACCCCGAGAATGGCTGCTAGTGTTTTCCTTATGTGCACCAAAGAAAAGAATTGAGAAGCAGCGCTGCTTTGCAGCTAGCTCAAAATTTCCCCTTGAAAAAAGGAAATATTTTACATTTAAAATGACTGCGCCCTGATGCTCTATTACACCGTTTTCAACAGTACATAGTTGGTTCCAGTGAGACCCAGCTATGCCCAGCCATATTCAGGTTGTGCTTCAGGAAAAGGGGGCATTTCTCACTGAATGACAGGCTGTGCCAGGCAAGATCTATGAAATAACAAAGAACTCCATTCCAAGCCATAGACAAAAATGCTTTACTTTGCAACAAAATATCACAGCTGAACTCTTCACAAGAAGCCCTATTTCTCTGTGTTTATGTTAGTGTCAGTGGACCTTTATCTGTGTATGAGAAATTGACTATGGCCACGGAAATGCTCAAAATAAAGATACCTGGAAAAACCGCATTTGAAATTGACAGCAAAGGAAAATTTGCCATGTGTAAAAATTGTTGCTATTTGCAACAAGAAAATGTCTGTTTAAAAGTAAATTGTTGAATGAAGGCCCTGTCCTTGCATAGAAAGGGGAGGGGGGTTTGTTTTAAAACATATATAGGATGTTTAATTCCAACAGACTTGTTTCTGGTTCAGGAAGGACAAATACATAAATATATAAATACATTTACTGTGAAACCAGCAGGATAGGTTTTTCCAGGCTGTGGCTTCAAAGGACATTTGCTTCCTGGAAACAGGACCTGCCTCCCACTAAGGGGACCAACATCTGGAAACTATGAATGGGCCAAGGGGGATAATGTAACACGCTCATAAGACTCTGTGGCAGTGATCCTGCCAGATACAATAGATTCTGGGACACATTGGTGTGACTTTGTTAGCAACACCTCTCCTCAACTTAAACTGGGGGCTTCAAAGGCAACTCCAGAGCCACATTGGATTCAGGCTGGCTAAAGCCTGACATTTGCTGGGGGTTGGAAGTATGTCCTTATATGGGAGACAAAAGCTAGCCCATCTGGGGCAAAAGACTGTTCAGAATTAATAAACTTTAAGACTTTTATCTCTGCAACCGGAAGACGCAGAAATGTGACAGTTTAACAGTTTAAATGTAATTTTGGTGGCATTAAAACAAGACATTGTTGATTCCCCTTGCATGCGGGGCATGCAAACGGCAGAAAAGGGTAAATCATGAGAAAACTATCCATGGTGCAACTTTGGAAATCAATGAAAACATGCTCTATGATAATATGTACACATGTATAACGTTGTAGAATTGTAGGTGAGATATTTCCCACCAAAAACTGTGAAAGATTATTAGAAGGACGAAACAATGTCGTACAGACCTGGCAGTTGGAAAGTTATGCTCTGTGTGGAATATGTAATTTGCCTTTGTGATTTGCAAAAGTGCCACAACTGTAAAAATGTGTGAATTATGTCACAACTGATTATTGGCAAAAATGATTGTGGGATAGCTCTGTACCTCATAAAAACACAACCCCATAAAACTGAGTCCCCTCCTTCAGTCCAATATGCTTCTAGGGAGGAGGCGACATAACATAGGCTGACCTATCCAATTCCTAGGGGTAGGTCTAGCTTAGTTCTGCCCCACAATAAATCCTGCGATGTCACTCGCCTTATAAAAGGTAGAGGCTCACAGAGAGAAAGGACACACTTGTCTGAATTTTCCAGCTCCTGTGTATCCAGACATTCCTTATTCATCCTGACAGATTCCAGATTCCACTGCCAGGCCAGAGCATAGCTGACCCTATCGAGACAGGACCATTGATCCAGAAAAAAAACACAAAAAAATTCCAATAATGCTTCTTGCCCCACTACCTGCATGCCAGCTATACCCTTGCTATCCAGTGACCAGACAGGCCCAGTTGTTTTCTTTTAAGAGAGCCCACCGTTGTGCCGGGGCCAGATCCTTTGTGTCCAGAAACCCGGTTGGCTGTCCCAAATCCCAAACTCAAGTGCTGATTGTGAGTATCACCCCATCCCAAAACAACCCATAGCAACACATAGCCCATCCTGATACCTTGTTGTGGTTCCACCTTCTAAAGAATCCCATCAATACCCTGATAACTTGTTTAAAACTGTCTTAATTCTCTGTGCATCCTATCATTGATTTCCTAGTGTTAGTGCCATTCTTCCACTCATTTCTTTCATTTGTAAGTCCTTAGTACTATGTTTTGATTAAATAAATTAATTCTCCATAAAAAGAGGCACACTGCGTGAAGGGTAACAACTGCAGCGTAACTTTTCTATTCACGGGTGGCGTTTCTCTTTTCTAGCCACTAAAATCTAGTTTAAGTGAAACTTGCCCTTTCCTTTCCAAACCGATTTTCTCTGTCAATTGCTTTTATTTTTAAAACCAAATTTACTTTCCCAGTGAGAATCTCATCCTGTCATTGATTTAGAGTCACTCTTTCAACCGCATATTATCCCTGTGATGTGCATCTGTCATTCAGCATAAAAACCGCATTCCAATTCTGTCTATTTCACCTGTTTTTCAAGCCATTTTGACATTTAAACTTGTAAAAGTAAGAAAGTGCAATTTCTACGCGTGTGATTTTACTGCAATGTGTTGTCACTTCAAAGTGGATTTTCTGAACTGTATGCCCTTTGTTGGTAACTTGCCTTGTAGTTGCAAGTGTTCTTAGATTCCTGATACTGTTATAACTCAGCTTTCCCTCATTCATTCAACCGCACATTTAAATTAAATATTTAGTAATTATGAGTGCTATTTTATGCAATTGCAAAGGCTTTAACATCTGGATTTTAATTCTGTTTTCTGCCTAGGATACCTGACTCCTTGCTGCTCCTTTCTATCCACTCAAAATTCGATTAATAGGGGTTTGTGGGAGCATTGCAGCGGGAAATCTTAACTCGGGTGCTATCTACCCGAACAGTAAAATTGCTCCCATTCATTTGTGTTTTGGATATGTTATAGTAGAAGGTCAAACTAAGTGTATTTCATCATTTTACCTTGTAATTATCACGCCATTGCTGATTGCTGCCCAATATTAAATTTGGGTGATTTTCTTTGAATTTATAATAAATAAAAATTGTATTATCACCCTCCGGCCTGGTTCATGGTCCATTGTGACCCGGGTATTTGTAAAAGGGGGTGTGAGACGGGTTGTGTGCCAGCTCAATCTGAATTCTAGGAAATAAAGCAAAAGTATTTTGATTTTGCGCTACATCCTAGGCTAAGGGCAAGAGTCCTGGTCTGGTGTGTGACGCTCGTTTAGAATCATTAACTGTCCTGGAAGTTCCATATGGTTAGTTGCAATAAGCGGCTGCAAGGTTGTTTTTTGTGACTTTTGCTCTCTTGCATTTCTGCATTTGGCTAATGAAAGAAAGTAAGAAAGACTTTTAACAGTATGTGCATGTACCTGTCCTCTGGGCTATTGAACTGTGTATGCATGTTCTTCGTGTGTGCACGTGTGTGTCCATGTAACTTTGTGCAGGGATGCGAGTTTGCTTTGTGGCTAACGTTACTATGTTGTGGTCTCTCTAATTATGTCAACACAGCTGGATATTTATCATTAGTCAACCTGGTCCAGTGTTGAGGCACCTGTGTCTGCAAAGATGTCAGCTAGATAGGGTTTGAATGGTTGTCTAAGAGAATATCTGCTCACATATGTAGAATTTATTGGCCCTCCTGGGGGCTGGCCCAACAGTGACTGGCATCTCTTCTTCCTCAGTCTTCGGGCTGTCATGCGTATAAGGGTCATAAAGGACATTACAGGGACCCCCTCTTCAGTCCCCCCTCGGGTCGACCTGTCAACCACATCACCACATCTATTCACCATAGCTCTTGGCAGCTATATCTTTGTTACTCCTCTAAGATGTCCATAGTAAATTGCATGGTCATCAAAACTCCATATCATGTAACAGCAGTCTCCTTCTGGGTTGCACCACACGCATTTAGCCCAATATTTCTGGTAGTTGTTGAGACCATTGCATACTATCCTTTCAGTCGGGAACAGTGGGCACTCCTTTATCTTCTTCCTTATTGTATTTCAAGCTTCTACTATCTTGTCCTCCTCACCGTTATTGTCTACTAATATTTTCATCCCTACCGTTTTCTCTGTCGTCAGCTTTCATTGTGTTCTGCATTTCCTTATCACACATAGGGTCTCATTATGACACTGGCAGTCCCGTAATGAAGGGTGCCGGTACGCGCCCGGCACCCTTCATTACGGGAGTGCCTATTATGAGGTTCCCTTTGCGGGACCCGGAACAGACGTCTGGTAAAACCAGACGTCCTTTCCGGGTCCCGCGAGGGGAAGAGGGAGCTAATAATGGGCCGTTAGTAACGTGCCCGTTATTAGCTCCCTCCCCATTCCCATTTGAGCCCTATGTGGGCTCAAATGGGAATGAGGAATGGTTCCTTCAAGGAGGAATAACCGGGTCCTCCAAAGTCGGAATGACCCGGTTATTCCTCATTGAAGGAACCCGGCATTGGAGCCCGGCATGGAGGCAGCCATGCCCTTATTAATGGCATGGCTACCTCCATACTCATAATGAGGCCCATAATGTCAATAATATTAGTATCAGTGCTGCTAATAGTGCATCCTCCATCCGTGTGGGTAGCGATGAGAATATATATGACAGCCAGCTTTCATATTTTCCTGCACCTTTGGCTTCCTCCTCCATCTTGGCGTGAATTTTCGATAATCTGGTAACAGCTTCAGTTAGTGTTCCGTTTGCTTCGTCCTTTGCTGGCACGAACGTGCATCAAGAAGACCCGATCATGGTGCAAACGCCTCCTTCCATTGCTGTGAGCAAGTCTAGAACATATCTGTTCGGGAGGGCCATCAACCTTACTGCTTGGAGATCTTCTTTTATGGCGTTGAAGTCATTGACAGTTGAATTTATTGTCTGTATTAGCTCCCACCTCAGAATCTCGAGCCATTTTGCATTTGTGTATGTCTGTACAGCTGGAACTAGTGACGTGAAGAACATTCCTGTCCTACTGAACAGTCTGCACTCATGTGGTATGTCGTCCAGAGAAGCTTCCTATGCTGACGACAAGTAGCTCTCCCTCTTCACTCTACTCACTTCTACTGATCTCTTCTTTGTTCTGGAATTGTCCACTTTAGGGAAGTCTTCTGTTTTAATGTCCTTTTGTGGGACCACTAGTGCTGGCGTATTTATGTGCACTAGTGAGCATAATCCTCCCCAGTTGGGTGGCAGCTTTCCATATGCCTTAGATCTGCACGCCCAATAATAATCTGTAGAGGAGCAGAAGCATGCTTCTGTAGGAAATCCCACCCCCCTACCTCCTATGTGTTGGATGTCGGAGACTGTGCCATGTTTGACACCAGCAGTTGTGCCAATACCGCAGCGAGTATTTGAGAAAAGGTATCCACTGAGAAACCCTATTGTATGTATCCCAGAAGAGAAACAGTAATCTGAGGGAGGAACTCGCTGAAGGAATATGAAAAGGTGAAAAAGAGAAGCTAGTGACATCATAAGAGATAAGCATGACGCCCTGAAACTACTGACTGAAGAGAATGCATGGATCTTACAGAAACTGATGACGAAGTTGAGAATCGAGTAAACTTTCATGTGCGAGGAGAAGATTGCACGCATGCAAAGTGCTACAGGAATGCAATTGTTCAATAATTGTACAGACACTGAAATGCAAGTAGACTAAGTGATCATAGAAGCTGGCTATACGTAGTGAATAGACTGCAGGCAAAGCCACCATTGTATAGAAGCTGGACATCAGTGTCATTAATTTTATTACGCCAGAATCCATGGAGAGGAAATACCGAGAATTGTGTCACAGCAAGAAAAAGCTGAGATCGTGGAAGATCCTGGTGAGGCTGTCTGGCCTGGCATCAAAACAGAAGCAGCTAAGGTCGGTTATCTATTCTTGAAAGCAATAAACGTTAGAAGGAAGAATCATCCCTTATTAAGGGGCAAAGAAAGAACCCCAAGAGAGCCAGATTTGATTCATTTAAGACATTTAAATGCTGCAGAATAGACCAAATTGTGGTCTCCTGTCAAGTGAGCTGAGAATGGAAATAGAGTTGAGCTTGGAGTCCTAGAACAACGATAGTGAAAGCCTGTACTCCCATATATTCTCACAGGCAAGGATACTTTGCCAGGCCAAGTTCAAAGACAATCTGCATGGCAGAAGGCATGGGTGATGAGAGATGTAGAGGCTAATTGGGTGGGGAAGTAAAGTCAAGTCCACCTCCTGGCACCTGGGTATGAGCTTACTTGCTGCTAAGTGAACTGAATCTTCCAGACATGGCACGAGCGTGCCAACCAATTGTAAAGGGATGCAAAACAAAGGGCCTTATAGTTTGAGAACCAATGATAAACCGTGTACTTAATAGTGTTAAAGATTACATGTTTTAGAAGTGGGCATAAGTAGTCCACCTTACAGTATACAGCCAATCACAATCCCAGTCCTTATTGAAAGTATACTTAGATGTTCCCCTTGAACCAATTATATAATCAGTTGTAGGTTTTTCTTATTTTCTACTTAGTATGACTTTTATTTTTGCATATAAGGATGTTTTTTATGGGAAATTTGTCGAGAAGTGTCCGAACGTCTTTTGATGTCCCTGTTTTAGATCATGGTTGATAAAACAGCAACCTTTGCCATCTTCCTGAGTTGCTTTGATAATTTGGAGTTATTCTGTGAACCCCATCCATTGTATGCACGATACTAAAGAACTATACGTTAAAATCCATCCATACTGCCGTCCCAACCTTCATGCCTGGACGCTTCACTGTCTGCTTGTAGTCTTTGTTTTCTCCAACCTTTACTGCTCCATCATTCAACATAATGCTGCTTTCTTCAGTGGTATTATGGGCATTGGTCCAGCTTCATTTTCCACCCACGTCAGTAACTTCGCATTTGCATCCCATTCTTTTAGGTATTTTTCATTCTCTACATGTAATGTGTTTACTGGAACCGTTAGGAGCGTGTGTGCTTTGCTCCCTACTACATCTTCTTTCCGCCCTTCAGCTATGTATACCTGGCCGTACGCAAGCATCTGTGGTCATTCCCAGCGTTCTCCTATTTCCTTGGGTCCCTTTTTAGGACATGGTCATTCCTTCAGTGTTATTGTTTTTGTCTCTTCTTTTTGTGGGCCATCAATTAATTACTGCATAGCCTGGTCTTTCTTCCAATAATTGTCCATCATGGCAAGAGTTTTGATGTAGCTATCTTCGTATAGGAATGTTGTTTGGACAGCCATCTCAATGTTGCCGTTCTTCCTTGGAATCTTCCTCAGGTACTACACATCGACAGGTACATAAGGAATTGTGCTGTTGCTGCTGATATTTCAGTTGCCACACATTTTCTAGAGGCACTCATAGCATAAGGAATAAGAGAGAGGAAATAGCAGCTTTCCCCTGTGGCTTGTTTGCCTACTTTAGTTATGTCCTTGTACCACATGTTATTAGATACTCAGACAGTATCATTGAGATAGAGATCCACCCCTCCCATGTCTACATCAGCACTTCATCTACTTCTTCTTACTGTACTTACAGTGCTTACCTCTCCACCTGACATGGTAGTTCCTCCTGCCGACATTGGGGTTGTGTTAGTAGGGGTTACAGCTGTATACTTTATAAGAAAAGACATTCGCCAAAAAAAAAGAGTGAAAATACCAAATGAAAATAAGACACAGCACACAATGAGCATTCTTTTAATAATCTCACCCAATACTTACTCCTCTTCGGTACCTTGTGTATTTTTGAAGATGTTTGATGACCGCCTGCAACATGCTTGAAAATATGTTATTGTTATTAGTATTTTATTAATTCACACCCCGCAATCTTGATGTTGGGTCATTGCAAGGGAGAATAATTGTTCACAACTATGCGTATTCTAGGATTATGAAGTACTGCAAGCACAGAAGGGTTTCCTCTATTCAATTGTGGGTATGTTTGGGCTAGATAGACCCGGAAAACACAAAAAAATATATTACAATGGTGTCTTCTATTGCTGTTGGATCTCCTAACAAATTGGACAAAGTGACCTTGGAAGGTCATGGGATGTGGATCATGGGAAAGCATCAGACAATGCAATAATAACATCACAACTTGCATGATGAATGTTTTTAGTGTGCAAAAAGAAAAATAATAAACAGATAATATGCCCTCAAGCTGGATGTGTAGGAAGTCCTTTCCCTATCTCTCTTGCTCTGGAGCCAGGAATCATAGGTTGGCCTCTGCTGAGCTGAGAATTTCCAAGGTGATCGTTGTGTTCTTCTGTTTGTGGATCATTGGCCCTTTCATTGTTGGTGCTAGGAGAGGCCGCCACTTGACAGGACTTGATGTCCCCAAGGTAATTCCAAGCCTTCTTATCTTGTAACTTTACTGCACAATCTGTTACCTGCTCTAATGTATATGGTCCTGTAAACCGGGGCTTGTACAACCGGTGTGTCAAATTTCTTTGGGATAAAGTTGTGGAGGTTTCAGACGTTCTTTGTTTGTCTCTGGGTTTTTGTTTTCTGTGTTTGCTTCGGGCCTCTCCAGTTGTCCCTGCAGTTGGCGAGAAATAAAAGAGGCAATAGCCATCAAGGAAGCAGTGTATTCGTACATTTCTTGTCCCAATAGATCACACATTTTTTCTGCATCTAGTAATGCCCTAGTGATAGGAGCCAGGGGAAGTATCATGTGCCCTCCGGTTACCACCTCATGTGGGGTTAAATGGTGGTTGGACTCTGGTTTATTGTGCAATGCAAATAAGGTTAAAGGTAGACAATGAAACCGACCCTTTTTGAGCATCTTTTTTATTTTGGCAATGCCTTCCTTGAGCAGCCCGTTGAGGCGCTCACACAGCTTGTTTGCTTGCAGGTGATAGGCACAAGAGAATTTGTGTTGTATTCCCAACAAGGTTGTAATGTGATGAAACATCTCATTGGTGAAGTGAGGAACATTGTCAGATCACAGGACCTCAAACATGCCCCAATGGAATTTTGCCACTCTAATGGCATCAGGATGGGAATAGGGACCGTCTCTGATCCATTGGGAAAATGAGCATATAACCACTACCTTGTAGCGGTAGCCCTTGCATACTTGGAGCATGTCAACATAGTTGAAATTAAGGTATTGGAATGGACCCATTGGGCAAGGTATGGCTCCTCTCACTACCCTTAGAGTGTAACCTGCCGTAAATTGTTTACACACAAGGCATTTTGTCATGAATTATTCCACATGTTCTGCCAAATTAGGGCACAACCAATCTTCTCCAATATGAGCAGCAAGCACCTCGTTCCCCATATGGGTAGGATGGTGTAACTGTCAGTGCAGTGTGCAATAATGAGATTGGTATTACCACTTTCCCTGTTTTGTTTTGCTGCCATAAGTGTCACGCCGCCGACTTCCGGTTGCCACTGGCGGCTTTTGATCGCTTGGCGTTGGCGGCGTCATTAGGTTGTTCCAGGTTTGCTTTCACACTTCCTGGCTTTCCGGTCTAGTCTTTTTTGTTCTGTCGCTCCATTTCCGTATTTAGCCCCGCCCCTCTCTGGGTCCTGTGTGTTGCAACTTTTTCTCTTCCGCTCTGTTGCTTTGCTCCTGTGTTTTCGCTCCGCTTCTTGCCTTGCCTACCTTGCTTTCGCCTTTTTGCCTTTCGAGTGCTCGAGTATTTCACTACTCGTGGCTGGTCCTGCCTCCCTCTGCGCTCTCTCTCTTGCTAGTCTCACTCGCAGCTCCGTTGCACTTTGTTGCTGCCCTTCCTCTTTCTGTTTTGTTTCCTTCCTTGTTTTCCCCCTTACCTTTTGTTTCCCGGACTGCTGTTTTTTTCAGCCCCTTGGATTGCCTCATTTGCTTTCCAGCTCCAGGTGCTCCTTCGTTCCTGTATCCGGTCTCTCTCCTCAGTACGTTATTGTTAACGTACTCCTTACCGGTGTGCTGCCCTCTGCTCCTGCTTCTCGCCCATCATCCTATCTGGGCGCTGGCTCCATTTCTGCTTCGGATCACCAGCCATCAAGTCCTGGACAGTTCATATCATCCATCACGTTCTGGACAGTTCAAATCTACTCGGCAGTCTACTGCAGCAACATACACGGAGAGGTTTTTTTAAGCGGCTGCTTTTTTCCTCAAAAGAAGTCAAAGAAGAAGCTCACCCGGCGAGAGTCCTCATCAGAAGAAACAGGTGAGGAGGAAGGGGAGGTGGACATTGATATTGCTGACAACCCACCTATCACGGCAGAGTTTGACCGTTTGCTACGCCAAAAGGATAGATCAATGGCTACCCCTGAACAGGCGTAGGAGCTTCTTACAGCTGTTCAGAATATGACACAGGAATTACAGGCTGTAAAAGCTGAAAATGCGGCTCTTAGGCAGAGGGTCGACCGCTTTGAGCAGTCCCGAAGCAACCTTCCTCCTATGCCCTTATCCTGTGGCAAATATGATGGCTCGCCTAACAAATTCAAGGAGTTTATGGAAGCTTCTATCATCCATTACACTTTCAGACCCCAGACCTATGCTTCGGATCAAGCCTGCATAGGGTTTCTGGTATCCAACTTAACGGGTAACGCCCTATCTTGGGCTACTCCGCTGGTGACCAGTGCCAGTCCTTTACTACAAGACTATTCCGGGTTCACAGCCCAGTTCAAGTTGGCCTTCGAAAGGCAAGAGACCGCCTTGGTAGCCAGTGAACAATTGGTGGACATTCGCCAGGGAAACTCTGATCTATTGTCATACATATCCCGCTTTAAGCGGGTGGCTGCTGATGCAGGCTGACAGGAGAATACCCAATACACCATCTTTCATCGGGGCCTGAGAGAAGACCTTAAGGACGAGTTAGCAAGGGTTACCAGGCCGGCCACACTTACTGATCTTTGGTCTACGGTGATTCAGCTGAATTTCCACTTATCAGAAAGGCATTCGGAGCGTCGGAAGCATTGTGGGTTCCCTGTCCTGGCTGATCCTAGTTCATCCTCTCCCACTCCCACCTGTTTGAATAAAGAAAAACCCATGCAGATTGGGACTACTCGAGGACCACCTACGTCTGAAGAACGAAAATGACGCAGGGACAACAACCTGTGTATGTACTGCGGATCCAACCAACACATTTTGAGGGACTGCCCTGATGTGCCACCACGACGATCGGGAAACGCCACACCTCGGAACTAGTAGGGACAAGTTACCAAGGGGGATTTCCTGGTTCCTTTGTGCCATTATCAGTTACTCCAGTTAACTCCACCGAGGACAACCGTCTCATGGTGGTCGAAGTCCAATTGTGTCTTTCCCAACCGACCTTTGAAGTTCTAGCATTACTGGATTGCGGGGCGGCAGGATGCTTTATGGATGTTGTCTGGGCTGACAAGACCGGCATTGGCCAGTTAGAGAAAGAGGAGGACCAAAAGGTGGAGGATGTTGATGGCAAACCCTTAAGTTCCGGTCTCATCACACACACCACTTCCCCAATGGTGATGAAAGTACTCCATCACACCGAGACTATCCAATTTGACTTGATCAGAGCCGCACACTTTCCGGTGATCCTGGGTGTTTCTTGGCTATGGAAACACAACCCTACCATAGATTGGACGAAGAATCTACTGTCCTTCACTTCTAAGTATTGTAGACAGTCCTGTTCTTCACAAACCCAGCATGCCACTGTCCACACTCTTCCTGATCTATCCCTTAGATCAGATGTCTTGAAGGTGAACAGTATCCCCAAGGAGTACCTTCAGTATCAAGAGGTGTTTCAGAACGATGGTCCGCAAGATTTACCTGCCCTCCGCTCCTGCTTCTCGCCCATCATCCTATGTGGGCGCCGGCTCCATTTCTGCTTCGGATCACCAGCCATCAAGTCCTGGACAGTTCATATCATCCATCACGTTCTGGACAGCTCAAATCTACTGAGCAGTCTACTGCAGCAACATACACGGAGAGGTTTTTTTAAGCGGCTGCTTTTTTCCTCTCCAATTGGTCACTGCGGGAAGGGGTCCGCTGCTTCCCTGTCTAACAGGGGATCAGGGTGGCTTCTTACCGTTTCTTACCGAAGACCGTTTCTCTTCTCAAAAAAGAAGTCAAAGAAGAAGCTCACCTGGCGAGAGTCCTCATCAGAAGAAACAGGTGAGGAGGAAGGGGAGGTGGACATTGATATTGCTGACAACCCACCTATCACAGCAGAGTTTGACAATAAGGTGTCTGTTGAAGATACTGTACATCCCCTTCTTATCCACAATTCCCTTTCTTGCTGGGTGCAGCTCCCTGCAATTCCATAATATGTGTCACTGGTAATTTGTTATATCCTTCTTTTAATATCATATTTTGTACATAGTTGCACACTGGGGATGAAGCATCCATTTATAAAATGTTCCCAAAATGAGCAGCATGTTTTGCTTCTGCATCCGCTGCCTCATTGCCCCTGGAGATGGGTTCCTCCCCCCTTTGTGGGCCTTGCGCTTCGCCACTGCCATGCGCAGTGGGAATTTGAGTGCCTCTATCAGTCTGCTCAGTAGGAGTGCATGCTGCACTGGTGACCCTTCAGCATGCCTGAAGCCCCTCCTCAGCCAACGTTACTTCCTCGAATGCGCCGTGGATGTCACGTAGGCTTAATCTGAATATACCACCACTTCCTAGTTTTTTGCTATGTTGCAGTGACAATGTTAAAGCTACTAGCTCCGCAGCCTGTGCTCAGAAATGTGACGGTAAAGTGCACTTGTCACCACCTCACTAGTCCCATCCTCCTTTAATCTCATTAGTCTAGTCCCAGTATGTCTTTCCCCTGTTGGCTAGCAATAATTGATGACCCGTCAATATAAGGTACGTCTCCCCCCTCAAGTGCGCTCTCCTGTACCTTTGGGATGTCATCATGGTTTTCTATGTTGGCAGGTGGAGTCTTACACATAGTCCTCATCCTCTATGGGTTCAGCGACAAACGTCACCGGGTTGACAAGTTTGCACCTCACTATCTTGAGGGCTGGGTTTGAAAGTAACACCTCATACCCCAAAGCTAAGCTTTATGTGTTGTCCATGTACTTTTGGGTCTTTTCAGTATTGCGAAGAGAGCCTGCTCCACAAAAAGAGTGGTGCTGCATCCCATGGTAATACTTGCTGACTTGTCTAGCACGATTGGGGCAGCAACCAGTGCCTATTCGCACACGTAGTGACCTCTCATCACTGGGTCTAACTAACCACTGTAATATGCTAGGGGTTTGAGCCCCATGCTTGTCTTTTGTGTTAGTATTACAGACATACCTACTACATTGGAGTGTGAGAATAAGAAGAATGCATCTTGATAATCTAGGATCCACAACACAGGAGCTGTGCATATTGCTTCCTTCAGCTCCTCGAATGCCTCAGTCATTTCTTCTGTCCACTGTAAGGTGCCCTCCCATTTCTGTGATTCTTTAAGTGCTCTTAACAGGGGCCTAGTATAAGTGCTGTAGTCAAATACCCATGCTCTGCAGTAAGTACATAGTCCTGCTGCATTTGTCTTATGGTTGTGATTTTTTGGAGTTTTGCATATGGCCTGTGCTCTTTCTGGTGTCACTCTTCACACATCTTGTGATATCAGTTGTCCAATGTAGAAAACCTCTTTGGGCAATACTGTAGCTTGGCCTTGTCTACCATGTACCCTTTTACTGCGAGCAAAGTCAGCATGTGTTGTCTACATACTGTATAATGACGCTCTATAACTGTACATTTCCTAAATCCATTAGAAGAACCCTGTTGAATATGGAAGGTGTTTCGCAGTACCCTTGAGGAAGTCTAGTTAGTGGTTTAATTCTGTTTAAAATCAATATAAACAATTTTCTCTTCGGTAGAAATGTGCTGCCAATTAGAGCTTGAAGGATTAGATTCCTACTGTAGATCGTGACTTTTTAGCTTTTGTGATAAGAATATGAAGAACTCTACGGTGGAACATTTTGGTAACGTTATTTTTTTGGATTGCTTTATAGTGGTTATGTTAAGACTTGTACATATAGTTTTAGTTTAGTAGGTTTGCTTCTCTTTCTAGATATTTTTTTACTCTTACTTTTTGCAAGAGGGGCTTCATCTTTTTTAGTTGTGGCTGGTTTAGTTTTGTTTGAGTGAGGTTACTTGCTCTTTTGTTTTAATGTTTTCTATAAATTGTTTTAGAGGTGGATGAGTATATGGCTTGCTTTTATTTTTCTTTCTTTTCCACAGAGTTGCTTTAAAGTAGGCATTGAGTTGTGTCTGTTGGAAAAAAGAAAGTTTGGGTTTAAAAGTTGTGGAATGTATATGGATGTCTATTTTTCTTTCTTTTCCACAGAGTTGCTTTAAAGTAGGCATTGAGTTGTGTCTGTTGGAAAAAAGAAAGTTTGGGTTTAAAAGTTGTGGAATGTATATGGATGTATTACGCATCGGTGTGTGGGTGTGATTATAGAGATGAATAGTGTGTTGTGTGATTCTGTAGTGGGATGATAGTTGTGCTTGCGAAGGTAGTACGAACAAGAGTGTGCACAGATATGATGGGTTTGGGTTAGTGAGTTAAGAGAGTGGTGGTGCAAATGAATAAGTAGGGACATTGCGATGTTTCGAGGAAAACAGAGGGTGTTATACCGGTGGTATTGAGATGGGAATAGAAAGAGTGTCCATGTTACAATATAATGAGTAAGAATGAAATAAATGTTGTTGGTTTGAAAATAATACTCTAGGCTAATATATAGTGACATTACATTGTTACAATAGTAGAGAGATGAATACGGTATTAATGTACTTACTTTTTAAAATGTGCAGAGTGTTCTTTTCTCTGAAGCTGCGTTTCGTGATTGTAAAAGAAAGTTAGTAGGTATATATGCTAATGGTCAAGTACTTTTAATAAGATAGTTTGTTGTTCATGAAGGTAGGAGGAGTTGTTGGGGGAAAAGAGTAAATAAAGTTGTGTTATGGATGGTGAACTAAAGTATGTTAAGTGTGTTGTTAGAACAATTTGAGTATGAGTAGTTGTGTTTGGGGGATTAGAAGGAACAGGGCAGAAATGGGTATAAAAAAGGTGCATGTGTAGGTTACTTTAGTGCTGCTGAGTTTAATCAAAGAAGTGCTGTGTTTGTTGGGCAATGTATTTGTAATGAGGTTTAGTGTTTTTTTAAGAATAGGGAAAGTGTGTCCTAGTGGTAATGCAGTGGCAGATTGTTGTTGCAGCATTGTTTGGTGTATTATAGTAGAGGTTGGTAAAGAAGAGTACTTCATATGTAAGGTGAAGTGCTCTATATATATATACTTTGGCGGTATACACATATCTGTGAGCAGATGGACAATGGTGGCAGTGTAAGGGATGTAATGAGTAAGGTTGGAAAGTGTGACATGTTTACGGAATCGAAAATGGGAAATGCTGAGCACAACTTCTTTATACAAGTTAATAAAAGCAGTTGGAAAGAAGTTGCAGCACTTGGTGTGTGTACGTTTAATGTGTTGACAGTACATGCTTACTTGCCAACATAATCCATTCTAATCTGCAGGTGGTTATGTAGTCCTAGTTGTTTTGTTTGCCTTATGGGACTTGTAGTTTCACTTTCCCAGTATAAGACTTGGACTACAAGATCCAGATTGCATAAAAAAACAGGAGTGGATAATGGGTTATATTAGCAAGTATGCATGTACTGTCCACACATTATACTTCCACATACCAAGTGGAACTTATAAATGTTGTAGAAATGTTTTGCCTCTGTAATTTTTCTTTTAGGAAAAAGTTACACACAGTGCTGCTATAAATGTGCATATGCATTTTTTTACTTTCATGAAAATGCTCAGAAAAAGAAACATTTGTAAACTCTTAGCATTTTATATTTTTCATTCAATATAAATGTCACATTTTTGAATATTCCATTCCATTGCTGTTTTTTTCTTTGCATTATGGGACTGAGTTGTATAATGGGAGAAGTGGAATTACAAGTTATAGAATTCAAAGAAAAAAAAAATGAAGACTTCATAAGCGCCTACAGATTGGAGTGTGTCATGTTAGCAGGTATGCATGTGCTGCCAACATATTCAACTTTCACACACCTAGTGCTACTTTAAAATGTTTAACAGATGTTTTGCATCTTCTTTTTCTTTATGTTAGAAAAATGTGACAGACAGTGCTGCTATAAATGTACATATTAATTATTTAACTTTAATGAAATTGCTTTTAAAAAGAAACATTTTAAATGCAGAGCTTTGCAAGTATGTGCTGCTTGATGTGAGCAGGTGCTGAATGCTGTAATGAACAGATATTGCTTGAGCGGTTAAAAAAAGGATATGCTTATTGAGAAGCTTATTACAGGGTAATTAGCAGGAACCCTCTAAATATATATTTGTAAAAGAGTTGCAGAAAATACTTAAAAGAAAAATATAAGCATACCTGTACTACGTATTGTTAGATGCAGAATCTAGAAATAGAAATGTTGGAGAGGTTCACAGTAGTTTGTGATGCAGATGGCTTGATTAAAAGGAGATATGTACTCTCAGAGGTCAAGTGTACATCTGAAGTGTTGAACTGAGATGACATGGTTAGATGTAGAGTTGTTTGGGTGTGATTGGTGGATGGATATGTGACTCTTTGAAAGCAGCCAATGAGGGAGAGTTGAGAACATGAAAGTGGAAAGGTAGAATGTGTTATGGGATCCGTGGGACTGCGCCATAGTCTGGGGACGGCACATGCCACATCCAGGTTCTTAAAACATGCCTGGAATGGAAAGGGGACTGTGGGGATTATCCCATGAGGTGTTCTGGTTGTGGTTTAAAGGAAGAGAGGGAAGTTTTTTTTTGTATTGTTGTGTGCAGTGAAGATGGCTATGGCTATGGCTTTGAGGAAGCAGAATGTTGGATTTTGGGAGATTTTTCAATTTGGTCATTAAAGGCGTATGCTGTTAATCATGGCATCTTTGGAAGCACTGGATTGGCCGAAGTGAAAGTTTTGTGGCATGCAGTTTGTGGCTTACAGGGTAAGATTGTTCTTTGTCTGTCAGAGTATGGCTCACTTTAAATGTCCAGACGTAATTTTGCATTGTGGAGGGGACAGTTTGGGATATGTGACTCCAATGTATTTGCAGGATGCCCTGAAGGATTTCTCGAAAAGCCTAATGGAACTGTTTCCGGCTGCGAAGATTTTTTTTCTGAAATGAATCGGAGGCAAACATGGAGAAGTCCAAACAGAAAACTGGCCAGTCAAACCTGCACTCCAAGTCAAGGGCATGAACAGCAAGGTCCAAAACGTACGGGAAAAAAATGTGAGCTAGAAACTTGAAGTGATTAGCTCACAAATGTATTTAAAGATACACGAAGTGCACCATGTATGAAAAAAACACCAAAAACCCCACAACAAGGCAGGACACCAGGAGAGCAGTTTTTTGGCGGCTTATAACTTTGCTCGCCCTGCACGAATCCACACCAAACTTTGCAAAAAATAGTATATGGCTGGCTCTGAATCTTTTCGCCATGTTGGGTGAGGTTTCGTGTGGGGGAGGGCAAAGTTATAGGGGGGTCCCAAAATTTTTTTTTCCCAATAGAGTGAATGGGGAAACATTTTGTGCATGGCTACAGGCTGAACAGCTGGATGGATTTTCACCAAATTTGCAGCAGGTGCGGCGGCTTGGGCCAGAAATCGTGCTTTTGTGTGTTTGGTGAAAATTGGACCAGTACTTCTGTTGCAAACTACTTAAATGTACGTCTGAAAAAATTAGTGATATCTGGGTCTGCTCTGTGGACCCATTTCCCTGTTCGCTCCGCGTACTGAATTGCCATTGGTGCGCGGTACAGCGTGATGTCGTCAAAGAGTGGATGCGGCTGGTGGTTGGCTGGAGGGAAGCATGCTGTGCGTGAAAGTTGTTGGGAAACACTGCCATGGTGTGTCAGAGGATAGTGTGTTGTGTGTGGAAAGGTTGTAAGAGTAGTGTACACAGCTGTGCCTCTTGAACGTAGAATTGTGCCCACTGAAATTAGAAGCATGCTGTGCGTCAATGTTTTTGGAAAATGGCACCATGGTGTATCAGAGGATAGTGTTGTGCTGTGTGTGGCAAGGCTGTAAGAGATAGTGTGCACGGCTGGCTCTCTTATACATAGGATTGTGCGCACTGAAATTAGTAGTTATATGTGGCTCAGTTCCGGCATCCCATTTTGCTGGTCGCTGCGTTGGCAAAATTGTGATTGTACTGCAGTGGGTGGTGACAGTATTTGTCAGAAAAGAAAGCTATGACGGCAGGATGTTGTGTGGGAGGACAATGTGGCAGCAAAAGGGCCTGAAGATCATAGTGCATGCCATGAGGTGGGTGCAAGAAGGGATTGAAAGGGGCGTCAGTGAGCAGCGCTTTGTGTGAGAAATGTTACAAGAAGAGGATGGTGGTGTGCCAGAAGAAGTGACGCACAGTATGGAAATGGGTGGTTATCTGAGTAGGCAAGAAACTTGTGTGGAGATTGCAGGGAGACTTAGGTATGGCTTGGGAGCTGCAGGGGAGATGTCTTTATGCGAACAGTGGTGGGAGGCACAATCGGAAAAGGGGAGTGCATTGCACAAGACAATACAATTTAAAGATAGGGTGCACTATGCTGTGAGAGGTAAGTCAGTAGTGCCTTTGATGGCTGCAGGCGTAGGATAGGAAAGTATGTCCACTGCAATGTGGAAGTGATCAGCAGCAGACAGTTGCAATATGGACAATGTATATAGCTACTCAAGTACCGTTTCGCACAGGCAGCACAACGTCATGGAGTGATGCATGTGCAGATGGGATCAGGGTGAAAGTTGCCAGGGCTCATTGTACATGGCGATGCATTAGACATGATAGGAGGAGTGCAACATGGGTTGTGCTAGCGTGTGCTGTGTGTGGTGCTGGGCTAGCGGGCAGGGAGGGTAGAGCAATGGCAGAAGGAGCCTCATAGGCACTGGGAGCTATGTGTGATATTTCAGTGCAGGAGACATAGTATCGGAAGTCACACCCTACTGTTGTAGATGTGTGACAGAGGGTGGAGAGTAGAAGGTGGTAGATTTGAAAAGGGACTGTTGCAATAGTGCAGCCTACACATAAGTACAGTTGTCTAGATAATGATCTTTTGTGCAGTTGCAGTTGCTTGGACCCATAAATTGCATGGTACTGTTGGTGGCAAACTTTAGACAATGTTTGTGGGTGATGGGGTAGTGGGGATAACATTTTGTTGCATTGTGGACAGAAAGCAGAGAGATCCTGGTTCGCTATTAGAAGGTACGATATGGATAAAAAAGAAGGTTCAACGCACATGGAACTGAAGTGCCACTTGAGGGTTGGGGATGGAGAGCAAAGAGGCATGCTTGTAAAGAACGTAAAGGCGGGTGCGTGTCACATATTGTGCGCACAGGCACTTTTAGCTCAGTAGTAACTATACTGTAGAAAAGGTGTTCATACTGCAATTTGGTGGCGGTGGGTGCTCATGTGGAGGAAAGTGGATGGAGTAAGCGTGCAATTTTGCAGCAACTTTTGTACTGCAGATGGTGTGCAGTGACAGTACAGTAGCAGGCTGATTTTGTTACGGTACCTATGAAAGTGTTGTGTACAGCAAACACTACAGCATGCTAACGTGTTGCATGGCATTGGTGCACTTGTGTGTACCTATTTACGTGTATCCAATGAGGTAGCGGCGGAGAAAAGGTAGTGGACAGAGAAGATGGACTGGTCCTACTTTACTGCAGTACAGCCCTCGGAGTGTTTTGAGCACTGCACGTGCCACTATCTGCCCTTCTCAGCATGCTGGCCAATGGCCATGGGACTGTTGGGATTATCCAGTCAGGTACTGTGAGAGTGATTCACAGGAAGGGGCGGAGATAATGTTGTACATTATAGAATGCATAGTGAGGATGGCATTGTCTGGACTTTCGGTGATGCCTTTGTGATAGATCAGCACAAGTATACCCTGGAAAGAAACCTTGCTGCCAATTTCTCCTTGGAAGGAGTGGACGTATTGTGGAACGCTGTGTAGTAGCACAGTTTTGCCTATATGAACGCTCTTTGCAAAGACTTGCCCACTTTTCGTACAGCAGATGTTGTCGGCACCCACTATGGCGGCATGCATATGTGTTACGTGGGTTGCAAAGGTTTGTTTCGTCGACTGAGGATCTTTGCAAATCCAGTGAAGTGGCTTTTCCCACTGCGAAGGTGCTTTTCACATCCTTGAAACTACGAACAGTATGGGACCCTGCTGCTGGATTTTGGTCGGAGCCTGAGGCAGGAAGGTGTCTCATTAACAGAACCATGTACACTTTTGCATCAGGTGCTGCAATGTTGTTCTGGAACGATGACCTCATTAGTTGCGGAAAACCAGAGTTCTCTCAAGAAAATGGCATTTCTCTGTCGCCCATTGGTAACGCTGTGTCGTTTGTCCATCTACAAGATGCACTGAAGAAAGTACTGTACCAATGTCCGCAGAAGGAAACAAACAAGTAAATAGTATCCGAAAGACAAGGTGTTTGTCTACAAGCAATAAAAAAAGGGAAAGCTTTCTTCAGAGGCGCCTCCTAGAACTGCCTTCCCCTACCCTGCTTGCAGGTTATTTTGCCATGGCCGCACGTAGTTGGAAAGCCACATCCGTGGACTTTGAGGATGGCACCGATGAAAATGGAACTGTACAGGCACAGGGATTGAGCAAAAGCGTTTGTGGCCGTGGTGCGTACGCAGAGGCCTGTTGTACAGAAGTAATACTGTTCAATAGACAGCTCTTCATTAGCATTGATGGAAGCGTGTACAACGTTTTACCAGTACGCAATGACGCCGTGCTGTAAAGAACACACTGGAAAGGGAAGAAGGAATGTGTGTGTTTCATTCGTATGAGGCCGTCACTGTCCTTGGGTACATGCACGTGCGTCTACTACCTTTCTGTGCAAGCTACGAAAGAAATTGGGACAAAGGGGACTACCGCTAATGTGGGTGTGGGTGCCATCAAGGGCCGTTCATAATTTTCTCCACTAGTGTGCATAGCCAGGCACAGTGACATGGTTGTAGTGAATATAGTGCACAAAAAGGTTTTGTACCTTCTTTTTGTGGTGGTGGGTGCTCATGTGAATGAATGTGGATGTACTACTGTTGCAATTTTTTACTAACTTTTATACTGCACATGCTGTGCAGTAACAGCACAGTAGCAGGCTGATTTTGTAACGGTACCTGCGAAGTGTTGTCTACAACAAACTGTGTTACATGCTATCGTCTTCCATGGGATTGTGTGTGCGCATCTACTAGTATGCAATGTGGTAGTGGCGGAGAAAAGGTAGTACAAAGGGAAATTGGACTGCTCCTGGTTTACTGGGGTGCGGCCCTCGCCATGTTTTGAGCACCGAATGTGCCACTATGTGCCCTTCTTACCGTGCTGGCCAATGCCATGGGACTGTGAGGATTATCCAATCAGGTTCTGTGGGTGTGGTTTACAGGAAGGGGCGGTGAAAATGTCCTACATTGTACAGTGCGCAGTGAGGATGGCTGACATGGTGAAACGCATAGTGTGGACTTTTGGTGATGCCTTCGTGATAGATCTGCGCAAGTATGCCTTGGAAAGAAAGTTTAGTGCCAATTTCGGCTTGGAAGGAGTGGACGATTGTGGAACGCTGTGTAGGAGCGCCGTTTTTCCAACATGCATGCATTTTGCAAAGACTTGGCCAATTTTGGTACAGCAGATGATGTGGTCATCCACCACGGCAACATGCATATGGGTTACGTGCGTTGTGAAGGTTTATTTCATCGACTGAGGAGGTTGCTGAATCTAGTGAAGTCGCGTTTTCCCACTGCGAAGGTGCTTTTCTCATCTATAACTCCACGTAGAGTATGGGGCACTGCTACTGGATGTTGTTTGGAGCCCGAGGCAGGAAGGTTTCTCACTAACAGAAGCATGCACACTTTTGCGTCTGGTGCTGGAATGTTCTTCTCCAACAATGACATCATTAGTTGAGGAAATGCTGACTTTTTGAAGACAATGGCATTTCTTTGTCGCCCATTGGTAATGCACTGTTCTTTGCCCGTCTAGAAGACGCAGTGAAGAATGAACTATAAGAATGTCCGCACAATAAAAGAGAAAAGCAAATACTATCTGAAGGAGAAGGAGTATTGCTGCAAGATTGCAAACAAAAAAAATTGTTTCTTGAGAGCCGCCTGCTACAACTAACTTCCTGTACCCTGCCGCACGCAGTTTCAAAGCCACATACAGGGACTTTGAGGATGGTGGTCATGGAAATGGGACTGTACCGCCACAGGGATTGTGCAACAGCTTTTGTGGTTGTGGTATCTATGCAGAGGCCTGTTGTACACAACTAATACTGTTAAATGGAGAGGTCTTCATTGTCATTGGTGGAAGCAAGTGCAACTTTTCACCACTACCCAATGATGCCGTGCTGTAAAGAACACAATGGAAAGGGAAGAAGGAATGTGTGTCCTTCATTTGGACGAGACCGTCCCGTTCTTGGGTACACGCACGTGAGTAAACTCCCTTTTTCTGGAAGTTACCAATGACAATGCAACAATGGGGACTATGGCTGCTGCAGGTGTGGGTGCCACCAAGGCCCGTTCATAATTTTCACAACTAGTGTGCGTACCTAGGCACAGTGACATGGCTGGTACTAGTTGCAGATGTGCAGTACTCCGCTGCTTGAAAAAGGCGTAAGCACATTACACAGCACTTCAACAGTGTTTTTGGCCGGATTGTTGTGGACATTTTTCACCCGGCGAGCAGCCGTACATTGTTCGCAAACATGCTTACCTGTGCAATGGGACAAAGCAATGTGTTTGTAAGGCAGCCCTTTTAAAAAAATACTGCGAACATTGCTCTACCCTATGCTTTGCCGCTGTCGGAGAGTCTGGCTCATGTCCCCGAAATGAGGGTCCACGCGCACTGTAGGTGTGGTCGGCTGGTCACGTTGACACTGCTGTCGTCACGCAGCTCAAAAGCCACATCTGGGGACTTTCAGGATGGCGGTTATGGACATGGGACTGTACAGGCACAGAGATTGTGCAACTACGTTTGTGTCCGCAGTGTGTACACAGAGCCCTGTTGTAAACAACTAATACTGTGACATGGAGATCTCTTCAATGTTATTGGTGGAAGTGGGTGCAACTTTTTACGAGTATGCAATGTCCCTATGCTGCAAAGAAGACACTGCAAAGGGAAGAAGTACTGTTTCACCTTCATCCGAACAAGGCCGTTGCCGTCCTTGGGTAAACGCCTGTGTGTATACTCCCTTTTTCTGCAAGCTACCTATGGCATTGGGACAATGGGGAGTGTCGCTGCTCCGGGTGTGGGTGAGAGGAAGGGAGGTTCATGATTTTCTCCTCTACTGCGCGTACTCAGCCAGAGTGAAATGGTTGCTGGTAGTTGCAGACGCACTGTACAACACCACTTTTAGCCATTCCACCATTGCAACATGTGAAATACACCCTATTTCTTATACAAATGGTTTGAAGAGACACTCTCTTAACCCAGCCTACCCAGGCCTGTCACATGTATTTGTCACACACTGCTGATGAACATTCAGAGGACTCCCGCAGGGTTTATGTACCGTGTGCAGTCTGACAGATTGTGTAGGACACTGAGTGATGTCTTATGAAAGTCACCAATGCACTTTGCCCAAACCCCCACCATTGTATGTGTATCTTGTGAGGTCTCAGTGAGTGTGTAGGAAAGTTAGTGATGTGTTCTTTGAGCCTCTGTGCACCTTTCACAAACCCCCAATACTGTATCTGTTCCTTGTGAGATGAGATTGCATGTGAAGGAAACTGAGCAATATTTTATGTTTTATTTATTTATGTATTTGGATTTGTAAAGTGCCCTACCAGCCAAAGGGCATTGAGGCACTGTTGCATGACATTGTCTTTGTGACATGGACTTGTCTTAGTTACATAGGGATACTTGAGTCATGGTTACAGTGATATAATCTTATAAAGACCTTATACACAATCCAATCCTTTAACCAATCGGAACACACAAGAATACAATCAATGTAAAATAGAAAAGCAAATTAAAAGCATAACCTGTCCTAACACAGAAACTCCTGCTTATGGCCATCAAGGAAAGAAGTATCTCCTTATTCCTCTCCATGAAAGAAAGATTACATTATGAAACCCATTCGATTCAACCAGTACAAAAAGCTTTGCTAAATTGTGTGGTGAAATTATGAAACACACTTCCACATCATAAACAGTATAAATCAACATAAGAGTACTTTTCACCTCCTGAAGCTCCATATTTTGTCATAAAACATGCGTTAAGGACTTTTGGTTGACTAACTAAGGATTCTTTTGTGGAATGATTTTGATGCAGATGTCTCTTACTGTTTAATTACAGATTGACCCACATTGAAATAGTTGTGCTTGTTTGGCAGTAGTTGGTCTGGGGGTCTAATGTCGCTGCTGCTACCTTTTGGGTGTTAAGGTAGGCAGGCCCTTCTCTGCTACAAGTAGCATCTACACTGCTGTCAGCTGCCCTGATTTTGGAACCCTGCATTGTATGTTTGCGTATACTTTGGGCATATTTTTGTGATGCTTACTTAATACAATGTAACATTACAGTTGGTAACACCAAGTATACATGTTTTTTTTAAAAAGAATTAGGGTGTCTTAGGCCCCTGCATAACAAAATCTGTTTGAGGTCAAGGTACACTTTTCTATTTTAAAAAGTTAACTCCTTTACCTACTGAGTACACTATTAAAACTTTCTTTACTTGCTCGTCTTTACTCACTGACATGTTGTTTGTTTTACCAAGACCTATTGTAATGGTTCATTGCTCCACAAGTAGTACTTGTGTCGCCCTCTCATACATTGTTCACTAGGTTTCATCCACTTTTACAAATCTAAAGTGACTTGTGAATTACATTATTGTTCTTGATATGTTTGACGAGAAAATTGTATTGTGGTGATGAAGAAAGTGGTGACAGTATGCACACGTCATTCATTTGCTACATTTCTTCATTATGATGGATGGCAGTATATGGGATGGAGCATATCAGGCAGTACACTCCTGTGATGTTTTGAAGGCCATATGCCAACTGAGGTAATTTCTTGTGATGTCTTAAGGTGACACTTCATGTGACATCATGTCCTGTGATGCTATGTCCTGCCGTTTCATCGGGTGCAGTACATGTGGTGGTGTGCAGAGAGAGATCACAAAATCTTAGCATTCGCTTTACCTGCTCTAATACTCACTTTTCCAATTCCCCCTTTCAGTTTTGTTCCTTGTATGCATCCAGCGGACATGGAGTCAGGGATCCAGCCCTGAAGTGATCGCACATGTAGGGGAGACGGGCACTCTGCCAGCCCCGGTCACTTCAAATATCCATTCCGTCATCTGGTACCGAGGGGCAACACCGGATAACACCCAGAGGATCTTCATTTACTTCACGTCACCGCCTGAACAGGCCAACGGCGACCAGTTCACGGGCCGGGAGGTGGGATTTGCAGACGGATCCTTACAGATCAGAGGCGTCCGGAGGAGTGACACTGGGAATTACACTGTGATCCTGACTATAAGTGATGGATCGACACCTCAGAGAACCACCCAGCTCAGAGTGTATGGTAAGTGGCAGTATTCCAGTCAATCATCTGGATCCTCCCTGTAATGTGATTAGGTTTAATAGAGTGAGGGCACCCCACTACATTTAAGCATGAAACAGGTCTTTCAAATAGAAGGATGGGGCAGGGGCATGGGGTGAACTTATTACATAGTAGAGGAGAACAGTATTTTAAATGGCATTTAGATGGTTTCCTCGTCATCCCAGAGCTCATATAATGTCTTTCTATTGCTCGCTAGAAAGAACGGATGGAAGGACCCTGCCCTTCCCAGATGCACATAGTGAAGATGTAGTATAATAGATAAACCAGATATAAAGGATTGATCCACATAACCGTGTTTGGGGCTCGGACTGAAGTGTTCATTTGCAAGATTATTAAGCATTTGCATAGGCGCACAGCGAGGTGAGGTCCCAACAAACCTTTCTATAGGTGCCAGAGAGAAAAGTGCATGTCGCCAGTGTAAGCATCTATATGATATGCAGCTAGAATTGTACTTTCAGTAAGAAATGCGGCGTGCAAATCCCTGTGTTCCTCGCATGAGACAGCCGATCGGCCCACTGTAAAGAGCACTTTGTGTAAAACCATTCTTAGAAGGAGCCATTTATTCTTTTAAATTCACTTCATGGTGATCTGGGTTATTTTGAATACACCGTCCATCTGCATTAGTTCAAGAGCGCGCTGTGCATCTGCTAGAATGAATACACATTCTATTTGAAGTGAAGAAAGTTCAGTTTAACACCCCTTTTGGATTTGTTCACGTTCTCGAGGACAGACCTGCCTATTATTAGAGGTCACTGGGTCACATGGCACTGAATGCAGACATTTCTCCAGCAAAGGCAGAAGTAACATGTTCATGCTTTCTTCGTGTATATATAACAACGAGGACCATTTTGCGATTGCCTACTGTGGGTTACCCAGTTCAATGTTCACACTTAAGAAACACACAGTTTCTTTGTTAGGGTAAAAGTTTTGAAAGAGCAACGTGTCTCCAATTGAACTTACAAGCGTATGTGAATGCACTTTCCCGTGCTAAAAAACACATGTTGGACCACAATGGATCATGTGTTTGCCTCTTTCTAGATGAACAGAAACCGAATTTTAATGGATTTTCTCTATTAAGCGGGTGTAAAATGTTAAAACAAGGAAAAAGAAGAATGATGGGATATTCTTCAATCAATTTCTAAATTTTTCTCTCTCGTTATTTTCGTCTTTTAACGTCTTTTGAAAAAATGGTTTGACTACAGCTACCAGAATCCTTAGAGACTGAAAGAGCAATTATATTGGTAACGCCTGAAAAAAACACAGCCTCCCTGATGATTGTTTGTGACAAGAAAGAGTTTGGAGGAGTAGAACAGCAGAGCAACGTAGCTGAAGGGAGTCAACCCTGTTAATACTTGTCAGCAGTTGGGATTCAACCTTGTTAATATTTGGACATTCTTGGGATTGAACACAGTTATTTTTGTATCAGGGTATATATTGACTGGGAACTGGTGTGCGCGCCTCGCCTTCCTTACTTTTTCATACAATTTTGTGGAGTTCCGGGCTCCAGAGGCAGCAGCACCGGGGTTAATAGGCCCTACTTTGGAGAGCCATAATAATGGTTTTCCTCCCTCCCCCACTATGGGAAAGATGTGTGCTCCTGGAGGGGGGTCGATTCCTGGTCACCTGAATTGAAAAAATGGTTTCACTACAGCTACCAGAATCCTTGGAAACTAAAAGACCAATTATATTGGTAACACCTGAAAAGAAACACAGCCTCCCTGATGATTGTTTGTGACAAGAAAGTGCTTGGAGGAGTAGAACAGCAGAGCAACTGTAGCTGAGGGATTCAACCCTGTTAATACTTGTCAGCAGTTGGGATTCAACCTTGTTGATATATGAACATTCTTGGGATTTAACCCAGTTAGTTTTGTATCAGGTAATATATTGACTGGGAACTGGTGTGCGCGGCTTGCCTTCCTTACTTTTTCATATATGGTTGCTAATGGTCAACTATGCTTGGAGAACCTTGACAAATGATGTAATGTGTTCATGCAGGCTCGACTATGGAAGGTGATATGCTACTATGCATGTCAATGATCAATTGTGGTCGGCAATGGTCGACCATTATTGGTGATGGTCAGCTGTGGAGCAGGCCAAATTGCATGCTTACTGCCTCACCATAAAAATCCTATGCCAATAAAAATGATGCTAAATGCTTGAAATTAAATTGGCTGCCAACCAAGACACAAGGCAGGGAAGCTAAATAGCACACAAGATCTATACCTCCGATATGACATGCCATCATCTCTACACATGTAGCACTAGTGTGCTGCTAAAGCACCACCTAATCGAGCTAACACTAAAAGAAGAGCTGCATACTAGATCTTATAGGGTTGATCTCTCCAACGATTATGATCTTCCCTGGTCTCAGAGACCACGCCATTTTGCTTTCCACGCTGTCCGCTGAAGTAGTGACCTTTGATAGGTCTCAACCTTTAGCTTTAATTCACAGCGAGCGTCATCTCCTGTCAATCAGATGGAATTCGCATACTTGCCGACAAATAACATTTCTCGTAAATCGTGATTGGTGGTCCTTCTCTGTGAACGACGTTAGTAATTATCAAACTCTTCTAACATGGAATCTATGTGTGATACACTCACATCTTGTCTACATTGCGAACTCATCAACAACACAACATAACATATCTAATGCAGAAATTCTTCTAGCTAAGAGATTAGCTAAACTAAAATCTGAAAGAAATAGTGCCTTAAGAACTTTGAAAAAGCAACTTTTTTCTATGGACACTTTTAGCTATGCGAATGCCAAAAAGGCCTTAATAAGGAATCACAAACACAAACTAAAGGCATCACGTCATGCTTTCTACTTAACTGGCAATCAAAATATGGTGAAACTTATTTGTAACAAGAATGTCCGAGATATATGGAAATTGCTCAGAGGAATCAATAACAACTCCTTGTCTCTCTTTGAATCTGCCTTAGATGGTAACTCTTGGGTTGCATTTTTCACCCAAAAGTATCTCTTACCCACACGATTTAAAGAGGTTGATATTAAGACCTTAATTCTTCAAATTCCAGATCTTTGTCCCTGGTCAACGGAAGATGTTCTTTATGCGATTTTCAAATTAAAAAGTTCTAAATGTGCAGGCCCTGACGGACTTCCTCCTTGTGTCATCAAAGATGACCCACTCTTTTGGGCATCAATTTTCTTGAAGATCTATCAAACTATCTTTGTCTCTAAGAGGCTTCCTCCGTCATGGACATCCTCTGTTATCATTCTCTTACACAAGAAGGGATCACTAAAAGAACCATTAAACTTCAGACCTATTGCACTACTGGATGTTGCGGCCAAGGTGTTCGCACTGCTTCTATTAGATGAGGTTGAAAAACACATCACTGTAAATGGCACGCTAAATAAGGCACAGACTGGCTTTAGGAAGAATCTAGGCACACAACTAAATGCCACAATATTAGCTCATCTAACGGCGGGGACACACACCTCCGCTACCGGTCCTGTTTTCATCGCCTCATTGGATCTTTCATCTGCATTTGATTGCGTGATCCGTAGTATCCTCTGGGAAAAGATGCTGAGGCTAAAATTTCCTCCGGGCCTAGTTGCTCTTATTGCATTGTTACACCATCAAACCTCTGTCAGAGTTTGTATTTCCAGTAGTGGACTGCTGACGGACGCTATTCCCACAGCAATCGGAGTGAAACAAGGCTGCAATCTTGCAGCTGTCCTCTTCAATCTTTATCTATCTGATATAGAAGATCTATGGGACTCGCTACAAATTAACCCAGTTTGGTTGGGTAGGCTTAAATTTTCATGGCTAGCATACGCCGACGACGTGCCAATGACCTCTGCCTTAATGCCAGTAAGACTGAGATTCTACTCATCGGTACTCCCACTCCCTCCTTCCCTGCAGCTCTCTGGCCTGCCTCCCTTGGCCCCCTCCCTGCTCCTACCTGCAAGGCAAAAAACCTTGGGGTCATCTTCAACTCCACACTCTCCTTCTCTCCTCATATTTCTGACGTCGCCAAGAGGTCACACTACCAGCTGCACCTCCTCAGAGGTATTCTTCCCTTCCTCTCCTTCCCCCAGAAGCTCACTGTCTCCCGAGCCCTGGTTCTCTCGAAGCTGGATTACTGTAACAGCCTCTATCTTAATCTGCCTGCCTCCACTCTCCGCCCTCTGCAACTCATCCAGAACAGAACTGCGAGACTTGTCCTTGGCCTCAAGCCCAGGGACCGTATCTCTCCAGGAATGAAATCTCTACACTGGCTCCCAGTGGCTGCGAGGATAAAGTTCAAAACCCTCTGCATTGTCCACAAGGCCTTCTGGGGCCTGGGTCCTAAATACCTTCAACTCTCTCTTCCCAAACATCTTCCTTCCCGAGCCCTTCGCTCATCCGCCTCCAACTCCCTCAGGGTCAGCCGCTTCTCGAAGCAACGAGCTGGGGGTAGATCTCTCTCCGCGGCAGGGGCCTCCCTCTGGAACAGCCTTCCTGCCTCCCTGAAACTTGAGGAGAACCATCTCCGGTTCCGGAAGCACCTCAAAACCTTCCTCTTTACTTCTGCTTTCTCTCTCCCTCTCCCCTGCTGAACAGCTAATATTCTTCACTGAAACTGCACTGATCCTGCAACTGGACCACTCTAAACGGCCTCGGTCCTGGGCCCAGCCACTCTCCACTTGCACTGATGCCCTGGAACCCCTCTGCACTGCGGGACTGTCTCTGTATCCCTACAGCCCCCCCCCTTCCCCAGCACTTGTTCTGCACTTACCTTGCACTTGCCACCAGCTGGCCCTATTTATTTATTACTTTACGCCACTTACCTTGTACTGCACTTCCCCCCTCCCCTTCCCCTTGCACTTTTCCCCCTCCCCCACCCCTGCACTTGCGCGATCTGAATGACACCTGGCCTAGTAGGATCGTTGTCTGTCTCCCCTTGTTCCTCCCCTCCCTGCTTCGTCGCGCCTTGAAACACCTGTGTATAGGCGCGTTACAAATACCATATCATATCATATCATATCATACTAGACAGCACTCACTCTGGCCTGCAGAAAAAACTCAAAATTTTCAGCCATTTTTGTGTATCAAACAACCTGTCGATAAACTTGGTAAAATCAAACATCCTAGTTTTATCCTCGTGGAAAAAGGTGCTTAAATTTTGTTGGCACATCAACCTAAATCGTCTCCAATTGACAACACACACTATATATTTAGGATACAATCTTGCCAACAATTCCTCTGCAACCTTTTGGCACAAAGCGCTTTGTGAAAAAATAATCCCTATACAAAATCAAATGAAAATCATATATAGGAAATACTGTATGTTTTCGATGGTACCATTACTTGAATTTTACACCAAAAAGGTGGAAGCAATCATTTTATATGGCCTTGACATTTGCCTCTTAGACTTAACTACCTTTTTGAATAAACTGCAAGCTAGACTATGGAAGACCACTTTAGGATTGCCGGCATAGCTCCCTAATGCTATACTGAGACATGAACTGGGCTTAAATTCTCTTGGAGCGCGACACAATTGGCGCATTCTTAAAATCTTTGCAAAGATGCAGTTTCCGATGACAAACTCTCTTTATGAAGATCTCTACCAAATGTTACACTCGCTGCAGCCCAAGTCAATTAAGCTTTTCCAAAAGCGAATATGTACTATCTTATCTGGTATAAATATTACCTCTCAAGAACTCGATTATAAATTACTTACTGCACATAAACGTCTCTTCTGGAATGACTGGGCAATTACATGTGATCAGATTGCAACTTACTCCTCCTTTTCAGAATATGCGTCCTTTAGACACGCACAAATTCCACGTCAACCATATCTTTTGCTCTGCCCTAGTGCTGAAATTAGGACAGAGTATATGCGTTTTCGTTTAGATCTTGTACATACAAGTACACGCATAAAACACTGGGGAGAAGATGCAAATGCTATTGTAAAGACATCTTGCAGATTCTGTAAAAAAACGGACATCCCTGAAACTTTAAAACACCTGTTTTTGTCTTGTCCGTTATTCGAAACCGAAAGAATACTGAATCTTAAGGCTTTTGCTTCTACTCATTCAGAAGTTGGGAGAGAACTTATATGGTCTTGTTGTATGAGGGGCTCTTGCAACTCTATTGTTATCGCAACTGTTCGCCTAGTGAAAACTATTGAATCTGCATTGCGATTGCTTAACACGCTCTGAAAACGTATGATAGCAGTAATTTATACATTAGAGGGCATTTCTATGTAACAATATGCTATGTCCAATGTATCATCTTTATCAGCCTTGCCGGTGCAATGTATTGCTTATTATGTTATGTTACTTGTGTTTTTGTTCTCTTATAAGAATTATGTAATTTTGAATTATACTATAAGAATAGCTTTTTATCTCTGTTTAATCTTGGATATATTGTCATAAGTGAATGAATTACTGGAAGATTTGATCTGTATTTTTTTGTAAAGATGCGTTTGCATCAAAAACAAAAATTTTAATTAAAAAAAAATAAAAATAAAAGCTGCATACTAGAAGCCAGTTCCATTTAGATGATGTTTGCGCTTTATATATTGCCAATTGTCAAATGTATCTTTAATGTTGCCATAAGGCGTCAGTTTTCTTTTCAGCCAAGACATCAAGATATAAAAAAGTTTAAAATAATCGTTTGCTAAACGAAAGAGAAGCCTGTACCGTGTGAGGGTCGCCCAATTCCACAGTTTAATATTTACATTGAGTGTACACTGTGCAGCTAGAGAGTGACAGGCCGCTAAAGCGTTTTGGTATATTCACTAACTGTGCAAATGAAGCACACGTCATACTAACATTGTTGATGAGGTTTATTCCAATTGCTTTTCAAGATGCCACATTGGTTTTATGCCCATCACGCTGTAAACATTGGTACCTATACATAAGACAACACGTGTGCCCGCCTTCAAATTACTTCCTGTTGACACTGATACTATCCAACTTCAAGTAAATAATTGTACTATTTTATGATAAATATGAAAAATTATAATGGTGATACATTATATGTAAATTGAATGATTGAAATGTAGAACAAACCGGTGCTGCACAATATATTTAAAGGACGGTGCTTGTGTGCATAGGGATGGCTCTGCCTGAAGCATATCAATATAGTGTTTTGTTATATTGCGTTACTGGGTTATAGCAGAGCTCAGCATTTGCTATTTGCACGGTGTCTTGGTTGTATGGAGTTCTGAAAGTAAAGTGGTGGGGATCTAGGTAGGTTATAGGGAAAAAAGGTAGCAGAGCACAGGTTGCTGATGTGCGGGTGGGCGTGTGCTTCGTCTGCAGCATCAGTTAGAGTTAAACCTCTATTAATTGATTCTCTGGTTAAGCAGTGAATAATGCCCTTTAACCTTATCAGCAGGATATAGTGGCATTGCATTCTACATTTTGCAGCATGTATCGTTAATTGAACTAGGTGTGATGAAATGACTTCTGCCCTGCAGGAGTACATGGATGATTAGTGGCTAAACCACCTACTCATACCTCACACTTTACAAACTAGAGTGATCCTAATCAAAATGGTGATACAGGCACAGATAAGAGACCTACCTCCTTCACCTTTTGTGGGGAGAGGGCAGAGCAGCTATAGTCTTAGGAGGGGTGTAAATGTAATCCAGTAGCAAGCCAAGCAACAATAGCCCAACAATAAAAAGAAAGCAATGCAGAATCAAGGTGCTATAACAAATATATAATTAAATTAAACCCACCAATGTATAACTAGCAAAAACACTATCAAAAACCCACCCCTGTAAAGGAAGGCAAAGTAATGAAGAATGTAAAGTGGCAAGAACTCTCGATACTTAGCATGGTGGAAAAGGCACTAAAGTACCACAATCTTAAAAAAGGATATGCTTTTTGGTGGAGAAAGGGTAAATGGGGCTTAACCAGTCTCTAGTGCTCCCAAGAAGTGAACCAGGGGGGCTTGGACCCTCTTAAGTTCTAATAAATAATAATAATAATTTAATAATTTATTATTAAATTATTCTACATGGTTAGAAGCCATCGAAGCAGGCTTCGAGCTGTTCTGCTTGTGGGTTGAAACAGGTTCAGATGCGGTGAGTCACAATCAAGTCGTGTTCGAGCAGGTGCTCCATGCGGTGTGAGGTGCCATCAAGCAATGCAGGTCAGATGGATCACAATGAGCGGTTCATTGATGGAGTGTGATTCGAGACAATGATTACCATTGGTTTGGGTCGACAAGTGACTCGATGGTCCCACCGATTGAGTCGAGCTGCCATGCAAAGCCCCGGTGGTTTGATGCTTGGTTCAATTCAGCGGTTCAAAGTCATCTGCACAGGGAGCTGGTGCTTGAGCCGAAAGTTGACATGGCTCTGCTAGGGTGATGCAGCATCAACTCAGGCGAATGATGCGACCACAGTGTTTCGAAAATCGAGTGAGTGCCGAAGTCAGTACCAGGGTTATCTTTGGCTAAAAGGGTGTTGGACATTGTTTGAACATGTCTTGAAGTGATCTGATGGCATTAAACAGGGCTCTTGGCTCTTCTGGCTCTGATGATGCTATGAGTCCCAATCCAGAGGTTTCCTTGTTCTCTCAAAATGGGAGGTTGGCAAACACCTGCAGGGGTCCCTGTTAGGGGGAATTCTCCAGAATGGCTAATTTCTTTTATCTACTGAGTCCCCCAGCAGCTTTGCTGGATTTCTAGGATTTGTTTTTTTCACCTGGTAAGAGTATGAGCATTTTTTCCCACTCTTACATGTGTTTTGCTGTGTGTTTTACATTTTTGGGTTCATAGACTGTGGAGCTTCACCTACTCCATAGGCATCATCTTTTTACTGTGTATCACACAGCACCTTTAGTGCAGTCACACAGGGTTGTCTTTTTCAGACTTCCCACTTTAAACTCAATTTTCTGGGGCTGACTACTGTCTCCCAGAACTTGTAAAGTTACCATTGACTATTAGTCTTTTTAAATTCACAGACCCAGTACAAACTATCTTCCATAGAGTACTGGAAAGGGTTTATAGTTATCCCTTTTTGTCTGTCTCTCATGGAATATTATTTAGTTCCCCTTTCTTTAAGATTTGGCTGGTGGCAGTGGTATCTACCATATCTTTCCTATCGCGGTCTATGAAAATAGCGTTGGTACTGTTTTAGGCTATGTTAGTAGCCTCAAACTTAAATCCGCTGCACCCCATTTACTTTTATTTGGTTCTGTGTGGGTTTATTCGCCATTTCTTTTTGTTAAGGTCTTTCTCGTGTTTTAATCTGCGCGCCAAACCAGGTTTGGTTCCTTTGTTCGCCGTCCTTTGGCGGGCTTCTGCACAGAAGCCCTGCTTAGGCGCCTGAGAGTCTAGGTAGACAGGATGTGAGGGAGGAGTTTTAGGCCCCCTGCACAGGGTCTCCTTGGAGACCCAAGTCGCACACTTGTTTGATTGGCTAGGTGACTGTCCTGCCAGGACAACCACCCTGCTGTGTGACTGACAGCCAGGCTGTGTGAATGGTGGAAAACTGCATAAAAAGCAGGTCTCTGGGACTTGGAAGTCAGAGTCGCCACTGGATCGAGAGAAAAATGAAGAGAAGCTCAAGGAAGAGGACTGCTGCAACTACTGAACCTCCCGGTGAAGCCCTACTGCGCGTCCGAATAACCTAAACTTCGACGACAGAGAAGATTTGCAAGGAATCTTCTTCCCTTGAGCTGGTTGAGCTCCCTCCCCTGGTCGTATTTGCTGTGCACCGCTTCAGTGAACCGGATAGCCAGCAGGACCGGACCCTGTTTGGGTTTTAAGGTGCGCAACTTTTATTTGTTGCTTTGCTCTGCTGCTGGTTTCTTCCCTGGGCAGTGCAGGACCCTCCAGTCTTCCTACTTCGTGTCAGTCCGACAGTCGCTTCAGGAACCGTGAGCCTGCAGGATCTGCCAGGAACTTCTGCCTCAGCTACAGCACTCTTCTTCTTCTAAGGTACTGTTCAAACCCGGTTGTTCGTTCCGTCCAACCGCGGCGAAAGTGTTTTAAATCTTTCGCCAATCCGGGGGCTTGTCCTTCTCTACCCTTTTAAATAACTTTTCCTTCGACCAACTTCGTTTCGAACTCTTGGCAAAGACTTAACCGCAAACTACTCTGAACTGTGTGATCCTCTGCAAAGACTCTGAACCATGAACATTGGCCTAGGCCTATTGATTTGAATCCTAGTTGTAGTAAGCCTTTTCTAGATTGCCCTGCCTACTTACTTGTTGGTGCTGTTTGATTTTTTATAACCTTGTCTTTCCCTCCCTTTTTAAATTGCTGGAGTGCCATTTTGCTCACACTTCAGTTTGAGCTGAACTTGTCCAGAATTGTTTGGGGGTTGTGTAGTATATTAAGATTGTGATTTTCTGCTACTTTATAATAGTGAATTGTTTTACAACTGATGGTGTAAATAAATGTATGTTCTTTTACTCAGAAACCTTGAGTCAGTGTTTGTTTGAACCATAGTAATTGCTGTCCTTTGTGTAACTTCTGATACTGCTCACTTTGCTCTTGAGATAAGTCTGGCTGCTCAGCCATCGCTACCACTTTACTGTGTAGTACAGGCTTGTACCAAAGGTGAATGTGTACTTGCACTTGTAGTCTTAATTGTGTGGCGTGTTCCCAAAGGGTACTGGATATGATTCTGCCTAACAGTCCCTCCTCTGCATTCAGGTTTTGGGTACAGCAGTAGCAGGTAGAGAGGCAGGTCTTGCTCGAGCTGCAGTTCTTAATTCACTTGGAAATGGTAGGAAGCAGAGTTTACCTCTGAATTCGAACTCTCAACCTTCACCTAACCGGAGGAAGGCTTTGGAGAGGACTGCTCTCTCAAAAGAGGTCCAAATTAATTCTTCCTTTGGGCCTGGATGGTCCAGAAGTGACATAAAGAAAGGGTTGTAGACACCCCCTTTTATTTGCAGAAGATCATGCACAATCAGATAAAAACAAGCCTGCTGTAAGGGGTCCAATACTGATCCTTGTGACAAGTGATCTTCACCTGGTTGCATCTCAGCCAAAGGTCTTTGTGTTAAAGGAAGTGAAGGAAACAGGAAGGAAAGAGAGGTACAGAGAAAAAGAATATGGCGGAAATGTTCCCCAACTGTGCTCAGCTCGCCCAGACTAAACTAATCCTCTGACTTCTCAGTCCCATAGCATCTAATGCCCTTTGGTATGCAGCACCCTGGTGTGTAGAGGCTAGTGCTTTTGTTTAGAGTGTCCCCTTTGATTCCAGTTTTCAAGGACAGCTCCAGCTTTGGGGCTGTCCTGCTGGAGGGAGGTGCTATCCAATATCACAAAGGATCAAAAGAGGGGCAGCCCACACTGGTTATTGTCCTGTTGGATACAGCAGAGACAGCCAGCTTATAGAGAGTACACACAACTTGTCCATTGCTGGCATGGGCTCACAGTGCTGAAATATGTATGATACTGATCAGGTGCGACTTTAAAATGTATGTTGATTACCAGACCACATACCTAACTCAGGTTTGGATTATTTTTAAATATTAAACTGCCACAACGGTATAAATTCCTCATTATTATATAGTTTTGGAACAGAGGATAAGAGTTACACACATCCTCTGCACATCAATGAACTGGCTGTCACGGCAGCTGTCCCAGAGGCACCTGTGGCCTTAAACCATACTCTGTGCCACTCGAGAGCAAATGCAGCAGATCTGGAGACTGATGCAGAAGGGCATGTGTCACTATGATTTTGGCATGGAGGTTAATGAAAGAGGGTATAATTATTTGAACACCCTTTCTGCAATGAGATTACCTGCATCATTGTATTAATAAAAATAAAAAAGCTAGTGCTTCTACACCATGGCCTAATGGCATTTCCTCAAACGCCCCACAGACCAAACGTTTGAGAGCTACCCTTCTAAGGGGCAGCCTCATCGTTAAGGCAAGAAAATATACTGGTGCATCTGCAGTAGAATGCTGAGATCCAGACTGAGGCAGCATGTCCATTTTGCAATCCCTGTAGAGAAAAGGCCAAATGCTCAAGCTCTGAATTCTTCTCAACTATGGCCCAGTTTTTCTCTTTCCCCATCAGCTACCTGTGAAGGTAGGAAATGGGCTTATAAAAAACCACTGAGTTCAGCCGCACTGACTCTACTCGAATTCCAGATTTACAGGTAACTGACTGGTGTTTAGTACCCAGCCCACAGTCTGGGAGCTCTAGAACAGGGGCCCTGCTGAAACCAGCTTTCCAGCGCTAGAAAGGTATTTAGCAGGCATAGGCCTGCTGACTTTTCTGTGCTTTCTACATAGCCACACACATTAAACGGGGTCCCCTATCAGCTATGACTTCTTGGGGGGATCCCACTTGAGAGAAGTAACTTTTCCTCTCACAAGACCAAGCAACCACAGGTATAGATTCAAGGGGTTCTGGGGGGCCTCTACTGCGTCATTAGTATATATGTGATACTGGGCAGAATCCACTGTTTCTTCAATCTGTAAATCGACTCAGAGACTGTAAAAATGATCAGACAAGCTGTCAGATGTCCCAAGAACACCCAAGTTACCATCAAGTGTGTCAGGAGCCAAGTTTGGTAGGAAGCTCATGATGCCTGTGTGCACAACCAAATTCTGGCAGGACATTTCCTCACAATTCTTAGTCTCCTTCTCTGTGATCAGGTCAGTCAACTTCCCTATCACCTATTCCCTGTTTTGGAATAGGCCAGGTCTCTCACTCTCTGCCTGTTTCCCTTTGTAGAGTGGATCAGGATCTCCACCCTGCACCTGCTCCTTGTTTTGGAATAGGACAGCACTTTCGTTCTACATCTGTTTCCCTTGTTGGAGTAGCTCAGAGACCCTGCCATGCACTTGCTCCTGTTTGCTTCCCCATGCCTGCTATAGTTGGACAGTCCTTCTGTTCTTGGCAAAAGTCAGCCTGACCTGGCACTGCAGCTCAAGACAACTTATTTATGAATATGATAGGGCTTCAGCTAGACTAGTTGCCCAGGAACGGTTCTAATATATTGGAAGAAATTCCTAACTCTTGCAGGTTCCACTGAAACGACATTAGGGCATTGTACTTATAAGTCCTGTTAGCCTGTTGTTCCCTACTAAGATTATCAGGATTTAAGCTGTGGTTTTTCCCTTCCTCCACCAGGAGCATAGGCATGGTTACAGTGTTCTGCTCTAATGGGTCGGTTTTCTAGTGTTTCAACACATTGACATGATAATTCTGTGTTTTCTATCCTCTGTCAGGCTCTGAGATCAAGTAGTTAATGGGATCCTTGCATTGTATGATTTTACATGGGCCCATACCACCTAGACACCATCCTATTTTCAGAGGTGGACAGTAGTTCTAAAGCTTTGTCACCAAACAGAAAAAGAATGAGCAACCTCCTTTTTGGTCGTAGTGCCCTTTTTGTTGTTCCTGGACCTTGGACATGTGAGTACTGATAATTTCTCTCATCACTTTCATGTGGGACTTACGTTTGGCAGCAGCCTGAGATATTGGATAAGGACTTCCTTCTCTTCCCAAGTTTCCCAAAGCATGTCTAGCCCATTATGAGGTTCCCTACAGTATATTGAAAGGGAGAGTATCATAGTGAGCACTGAGAAGTTTGCTTTACAGCGAACGGGGCCTTTGGTATGATTAGGTCCCAGTTATTTCCATTGGTCTCCACCAGTTTCCTAAGGATCCATTTGAAACCCTATCAGATTCCAGAGATTAGCAGACCAATCATAGCAAAGGAGGTAGAAAACATGCTAACACTTGGAGTGAATGTCCCTGGTCTTTCTCTATTGTTCTAATGGTAAAACCAGACAGGCTTATGATGATTCTGTATAGATTTTCAAAAACCAAACTCTATCTCAGTTTTTGATCATTATTCTATGCCAAGAATCAATGAGTTTATAGAGTGCCTTGGGAATGTCCAGATCATCAACAAATTGGACTTGACAAAAGGTTACTGGCAAGTTTCCTTGAACCCAGTAGACAGGGAAAAGACAGCCTATAGCACCCCTTCTGGTTTTTACCAATGTACAGTTCTCCTGTTTGGGCTGCATGGAGTCCCCACCACATTCCAAAGGCTAATGGATAGAGTCTTAAGACCTTACTCTTCCTTTGCAGCAGCATACTTAGACTATATAGTAACCCATAATTGGAGCTGGCAGGAACATCTATGCCACTTATATGAGATTACTAGGGCTTTGAAAAGGGCAGGACTCATAGCTAACCCAAAACATGTAATTTGGCCCAAAGTGCTGTGCTCTAGCACCTTGAAGCATCTGGTTTTGCTGGATGGAATTACAATAATGATCTCAAACCAAATAATCGGACAGACTCCAGGAATACGGCAAAGTACGACTTTATTGTCATATGATAAAGTAGAGAGAGTTCACAGACATCGGACTGTTGCATGCACACTCAGGACTAAACTTGATTACATGGAGGTCTTATACCCCAATATGCGCCATTTATGATGTCATTCTACATGGCAAAATACAAAACCTATCGAGGGAAGGGATTAGTTAAGGGAACATATCAGAGACGTCATTTCACCAAAATGCCAGGGGTAGCGAAAGTGACATCACAGGATCCTTGACCTCTGATGACATCACAGGAAGTGATGTAATTTAACCACACCCTAAATTGACATCATGGGAAGCGATGTAACACAACGTTTCACTCCTTGACAAGACAGAAACTGGCATCACATAGCATTGTTTCTAAGAACACTAAGAAAAATATGGTTACGATATTACTGTAAAGTGATAAACATTTCATACAAGAATGGATCACCATATGTATCGTTAATATCAGCGTGTATATGCCCATACTACCAAATTACTGTGAATGCAAGCAGACATCCATAGCCAAACTATAATGACGTGTTAGTATATAGCACTTACGCTTAAGTACTTCACATAGAACAACTGTACATACAATATCACCTGTGTTGGTACTCATTTATCAACCTCAGCCTGATGAAAGGCTGTGTTGACCTTTCCGGGAGTCGAACCTGCAAACTGCAGATCACACACACATTGCAGCTGTGAGCACTCAACCCACTGAGCTATCTTACCGGCTATATCTATAAAAAAACAGCCACTCCAGAAACAAATATCCACATGCTGCTGTCCACAGCCCAGGTGCCTTAATTTAAAAATAAAAGAAAAAGTTTGACGTCCCTGGAACATATCTACTTATAGAACACATAAAGATTAGTGCATAGTTGGCTACCCCGTATTTGTAGGGCATGCCTTGAAGTACCTCTTAATATGTTGCCATGGAGACAGCACGTCAACAAGGATTCTGATTGACTACTTCGTTCCTTGTTTAGCCAATCGAGTTTGCCGGCAGGCGTGAGCCGGCCCTTAATCTAGGGCCCTTTATCCAAGGCCCCAGTCCATGCCTCGCCACTCTACTCTGCGTTCCCGTGCCTTGCTGGCCTCCTGCGCTCCCCTGCCTCCAGTCCCCACCCTGCAGTGTAACCCTGGACCCAACCTCGTGGCGAGCCGACGCAACCATCTACTGCTGCAGTCTGATATCGCAGGTGAGCCCACGCGGGCATTCCTATTGCAGTGCTCATGTGCCATGATCATCTGGAGAAAACACACACACCATCAGCGTGTGCACACTGGCCTTGTTGTCTGCGGCATACTTTATTGTATACAAATGGCAGTCGCCTTTGCTCCGAGGCACCGGAGGGCCTCGGAGTGTTGCCGTGGAGAAAGCACATCAACACGGATTCTGATTGGCTCCTTCGTTCCCTGTTTAGCCAATCGAGTTTGCCAGCAGGCGTGAGCCGGTCCTTCCTCTTCTAAGGCCCTTTTTTCCCAAGGCCCCTGTCCATGCCTGTCAGGGCCTGGAAGGGCTCAGAGGGCCCCACCTGCAGCGGCTTACGCTCCTCTCTTCTCTGCCTCATGGAATTGCCACACTGCATGCAGCCAACTACACATAAGAACTCGTACTACGAGTCATGTTCTGGACACTGTATGCCTTTCCACTAACTCACTATAGTGGTGAGCCTAGGTGTGCCTTTGCTACTCTGCCATGTACGCCTCACTGTAGCCCTCCCTCTAATGCCCTTCTTTTATCTGGTAAACTCGAATTTAGCCATGTTTTTCTATCTGTGCATTCCTACATTTGCACTGTTTTCAGTGCTTACTGTGAAACTCAAATTTAGGCATGCTTCATCATCTGTGCACTCCAAGGCTGCTCAACATCCTTGTATGTCTCACCAATCCTGCCTGTCTAGATGTAGCCCACATACCATGAGGTGTGGCTTTTCTAGACTATACATCTACCCTATCCTGCCACTTACATATCTGTATGCCTAATGTAGCCCAGTAGCATGAGGCGTGACTTTGCTAGACTATGGGCTTCAATACATGGTAGGCGGTAATGGTTTACCGGTACCGGTATTTTACCGGTACCGGTAAATCCTTACCGCCTTACTTCGAGGTCCCTTTGCGGGTTGGGGATTTTAACGCCTGCTTTTTGCAGGCGTTAAAAAACAACCCGCAAAGGGACCCAGGGAGCTAATTACAGTACCGCAATTTGCAGTGCCGTAATTAGCGCCTTCCCCATTCCCATTATGCCCTATGGGGCAAAAATGAGAATGGGGAAGGGCAATGGTGGAAGGGGGAATTACCGCCCGTCCAACCTTGGAATGGGGCGGTAATTCCCCTTTCCACCAAGGCGGTGCCGGTATTTTACCACATGAACCATGGCGCTAAATGCACCATGGTTCACCGCCTACCATGTAATGAGGCCCTATGTATTTACCCTTACGTAACCCTCATGTATCTGTATGCCTAATGTAGCCCCCGAACCATGAGGTGTTGCTTTGCTAGACTATGCATGTACCCTAACCTAACACTCATATATCTGTATGCCTAATGTAACCCCTGTATCATGAGGCATGGCTTTGCTAGACTATGCATTTACCCTAACCTGACACTCATGTATCTGTATGCCTAATTTAGCCCCCCGTACCATGAGATGTGGCTTTGCTAGACTATGCATTTACCCTAACTTGATACTCATATAAATCGGTATACCTAATGTAGCCCCGTACCATGAGGCATGGCTTCACAAGACTACTTCTAAGAACCACCAGTATGTTGTAATGTATGTGTTGGCCTGCACTTTGAAGATTGTTAAGTCACACTTACTGTAACTAGTGCCCTGATGCATGAGGGTTTGGTGTGCTGCTATAAATTCATAAATAAATATGTAAAGTACTGATTATATCAGACAAAACAACAGTGGATTGGTCTCTGCAACATTGTATGTTAGGTTGTCCCACAACCCCACTGATTGTTTGGCATACTATCCCAACCTTTGACTTCTGGCTCTTTAGCAGCACCTACATGAAAGAAAACATAGGTGTTTGAATCCCGCCAGACTACTCCCCATTTCCCAATTAGTCCATCATCTCTCATCGGCAGGCCATTAGCCACAGGGCCTCATTACACGGTAGGCGGTGAGCCATGGCGCTATTAGCGCCATGGCTCATGCCGGTAAAATACCGGCACCGCCTTGGCGGAAAGGGGATTTACCGCCCCATTCCAAGGTTGGAGGGGCGGTAAATCCCCCTTCCGCCATTGCCCTTCCCCATTCCCATTTCTGCCCCATAGGGCTCTATGGGAATGGGGAAGGCGCTAATTACGGCACCGCAATTTTGCGGTGCCGTAATTAGCTCCGAGGTCCCTTAGCGGGTTGGATTTTAACGCCTGCCAAAAGCAGGCGTTAAATCCCCCAACCCGCAAAGGGACCTCGTAGTAAGGCGGTAAGGATTTACCGGTACCGGTATTTTACCCATACCGGTAAATCACTACCATCATCCGTGTAATGAGGCCCATAGTCTTCCATTTGTAGCTGACCTTGTTGCCTGCTCACTGTCCTAGAACATTCAAGGGAGTGTGAGCACATCACTATCTTGGCTTACAACTCTAATGAATAGTCTTTGTTTTCACCTTCTAATTCACACGCGGAGAGACCACAAATGTGTACATTTCAGCTTTGTATTTACTGCTATATGATTCAATTATGCAGATTGCTGTTGCTCCTCCTGACCTCTAAAGACTTGCTCACTCTATCTCATATGAACTTTATATACTTTGAATTGACCTTTTTTTGGCTCTTTTGGCTCTTGCAGATGTTTTCTTCTTATTCAATCTATAAAGAATGTCCCACAGTCAGAGCGTATCCATGTAACTACCTTTGTGCTCTGTGCTTATCCTCTCAAAATAGCATCCTTAATTCTGGGCCAACCTTGACTCATTGTCGGCTCTGCACATTGAGCTGTTTTCAGCATCTCCTGATTCTACAGCCTTGGCCTGTCTCTGAGGTAGCTTGGTTAAGTTGAACGTGAGCCAGTGTCCATTTTCCTATTATGGCCGTCTTTGCCACGTTAAATATTCCCCTGCAGCAAGCTTCTATGTTTCCTTCTACTTTGTGTTACTGCATATTTATGGTTATAGGTCAGTAAGATACTTCATCGTCTTTACATTCATGATTAATTTAACTTTTGGTACATGTTTCTTTTAGTGCTTCTGTTACATCATTACTTCTTACGTTTTTTCATATCGTTTCAGTATAGGTTTGTATATCTTCTTTATCACTCTGTCCTTGTCAGATTTCCTTTACTGTTAGTCCATAACACCCATGAATGCATTCTGACATCTTGGCAAGCAACATCCTTCCATGTAGCATTGTTCCACACTTTCAGTGCAAGGGTACATTCTTTATGGCTTTCTGAGTGCATAACATCTCTCGTACACTCAATGTGGTACGGCGACAATACATGGGGTTCAATTTACTGCTCTTCTACAATGATTCCAGTATGATGTTGGTGAGTGGGTGGGAGCTAGGGCAAGTGCATCTACCTGCTCTTCTACAGTACTGTGAAAAACATAGGGTACTTTTTGGGCAATGGCTTAGTACAACCCCAAAGTGAGAGAGTAAGAGCAATGGCCCTTAAAACAACCTCAAAAAGCCTTCAGAGTTCTAAACTGGTAATTTATCCCAAAAGTGTACACCCTTTGCTGCCAGTTTGACAAACAGTCTTCAATGTTTGCAGCCAAAAAACTTGTCTGGACATAATCCATTTGTAAATAGTTTGTATAGTTTGTATGAAGCTGTGGGAACAATGTATGTAATAATGTTACTCTACAACACTTTCATGCAGCTGTGGCTGCAACATATACCATTACGTCACTGAAATTCATTCATGAAGCCGAGGACATGATCTATGTTAGAAAGGTAAATTTCTTTTTTCTTTCTTTATTGTGCATTTGTTTAACAAAAACCTTAAACACACCCAATAAGAACATTTGATATAAAATGTATCAACATTTTTAAAAGATAAATAAATACATTCTGAATTCATATATTTAAAATCTCCATAGTATACCATATACATAAAAGAAAATACAGTTCATTATAATGAAAAGAACACTACAATATAACCATCAAGGCTTTTTTGATATGATATGATATGGCATTTGTAACACGCCTATACACAAGTGTTTCAAGGCGCAACACATAAAAAGCAGACACAGTGGTCACAATCGATTCTGCACAATATATCGAACTCCTATATTGGTCAGAGGTAATAGAGTCCATATTCAATAGCAAATGTCCATACCATTTGTCGTATAATTTGGACAAGGGTCCACAGGCTGTAAGTATATGTCAAGATGTTTCTATATCGGCTTTACATAATCTGCAAAGCCTTTCTTTAGAAGAAATTCCAGTCCAACCTCCAATATACTCGTTAATAGGCAAGATGTTAAATCTTAGTTATATAATAAATCGTTTTAGTTGTAAGCAACCTGCTGTAGGTGAGGTGACCAAGTCTTGCAAGGAAAGTCCCACTTCAGAGAAATAATTATGCATAGATGCCTGCATTTTTAAAAAAAGTGGACAAGTAGGGAATTTCAAATAATGTTTGGCTATAAGGCCTAACAATCTATTGTGATGGTTAATAGCCAGATAGAAAGAAAGAACACATTTGCCTTGCTGTAATACCCATAATGATCTTAGTGATGGGAGCCCAAACTCCAGCCTCTGCACCTGCACCGGCACAAATGAGGGTACACCAATAATTGAAAGAAGTAATTTACCCTACAAACGCTCTAACCATATCATATTAGTTGTGTTTAAGGAATAGGTGCCATATAATATGCCCAGCACAATGCTGGTTTTATATATTGTAATCAGTCCCTCAGTATTTTGTCCTCCCTTGCTGTTAATATACTTTTTAAGCACTTGCCATTTCCTAAGTACTTTACTTGGTACATGGGCAAAGTAAAATGGTCAATGTAAATCACTTTCACAAAACTATGTCTTCAATCTATGCCAGTATAATCCCTCTAAATACATTTTATTAAGCGTGGCAATGATCTGTGTCAGTGTGGTAACTGTGAATCATTAATGAAGCTGCATCCATAATCTATGTCAGTATGGTCAAAGTAAATCACTTTCACGAAGCGTAAGTAAAAATCTTTGATGGCATTGCACAAACACAATAAGCATGCATTGTCACTCTAAGTATAATGCATCACCATCTCCCATACATACACTCACTCCATCATACACTAATCAACACATATGTGTGTGGATGGGTGAATGGTTAAATATGAGTGGATGGGTTGACAACTAGTTACAGTACTCTATAGCTAGGCCTCATAAATGTGGTTGCCTAGACATCATGTCATTGGGATCCTACTCCCCATCTTCAGACGGCCCTGGCTGTTCTCCTTCTTATAATACATTGTCTCTTGTTCCTCGAACTTTGCATCTTTTTGCATATCACACTTTGCTTGGCAAAAGTTGACAACTTGATTTCATGTTCTTAGATTTGAAATGCTACCGACCTCCTCCATTTCTTTGTTGACTATCACAATGCATTGTTTGTCACAAGGGCATGCAGACAATTATCTGAAACACAAATCAGACCAGGCATTTCCCTCTGTCATCCCCTTCACATTTGTGATTTGGAAATGTTTGGTCTGATTGCTTCCTGCTGTAGCGACTCCTAGCACACACAACACACACATACACACATAAATGCACACACATTTTCAAATCACACCTGAAAAACCCATATGCATGCACAGGCTTACACACACACACACCCACATACACACACACACACACACTGCAATACATTTGTTGGGAAATTGGAAAAGTTCGAACTTCGTGCGCCATACCACTGACTGGGGGGTGGACAGGTCATCATCGTCATTTCTTTCACTTTCGCAAATTGCTACAAATATTACAATATTTACCGTAAGTGGGATAAGTGTTACATTTAGGTTACTTTGTGTTATTTTGTTTAGAAGTGATACATTTGTAGATTTGCATTTACGCAGAAACATAATGATGAAACATTGTCCAACATAGGGCCCCTCCCCACTCAGGTGAAGCAGGCGATCAATATGTGCATGTGGAATTTAGCTGTATGAATGGCAGTCATGAGAGAAGATGATAATAGGTATAAAATACACACATAATGGCATACATATATGGAAGTATTTTTCGAATTTAGTAAATGATGAGAAATATATGAGGTGTGGTTGCTCTGTGTATCATGGGTTTACGTATTGTGGATTAATTATAAGGGTGTTTTTGCAATTGTGGTAAAGGCTTCTAAAGGCGCCATCAGCAGTCAGGGAACAGGTTTTGTAAGTTGGTCAATGGGGGGGCCGCGGTCAGTTTGCAGTTGGCTCATGTGCTGGAGGGCGAAGGGAAGATATGATCTCTGGTAAACAGGAGAGCTCATTGTTGTAAGGGATAGGCATTTGTGAAACTCAGAGGGTTGTTTGGAACAGGTGGCCTCTCCCAGGGCACTTGCAGAGATCAGAAGTAATACATTTCAGGGGAGCGATTGTGTTGTCAGAGAGTGGGTGAAACTCATGTGAATAGGAAAGGTCAGCCATGTAGAAGTCATACAAATCGGACACCGGACAGATTTTGGCAATGCGATTAGCAAACACAAATAGGTCAAAGGGGAATCTCTTTGTCCTTCTCTCATATTCATGTGCTTAGGTATTTTTTAGGCAGGTCTGTGTGCGTCATTATTAGGAATTCTGTTGTTTTGTAACTAAGAGCCAAGGCTGCCACCAAATATGGAAAGGTTTTTGGGAAAGGGTGTGTTGGAAATGTAAACCTTGTTATTATAGGTTTTTAGGGGATTGTGTTATAATGTGAGTGTCCAATCAACTATGTGGGTTTTAGATTTCTCTGTACAGAGCAACCAATCATTTTTGGGGGGATGCCTTTGTAACGGTGTCTGGGGGAGTTTATTAACTTTTGCAAACTGTATATAATGTATGTTCTTTGTGTGGTTCAGGGAGACCAGGATTAGTGTGACTGTTAGATGTCACCTAAGCTCCCTCCTGTCCTCTGTACAATAAACTTGATTTATTGCCAAAAGGCACACTTACTAATTCTAGAGGTGGGCCTAATTTGGGTAAAGGGGCAGAGCTAAAGGTCCACGCCTACAATTTGGTGAGCCACGTAGGAGCCTTAGGCTCCTTGAAAATATTTGGGGTCTCCTGTTCATTCAGCTCGACTGTGGTTCTTCTCTGCAGGGACCAGCTCGTGCATGACAAATAAGTGGTTTACAGGCACCAAGAGGCCTCTCTGGTCCCAGAGGCCTAACTTCCGCATCCCAGCTGTGAAGCAGAACAAATTGTGGGAGCACCAGTTCGGAGCGCTTCAAGGTTTCCATGTCCACATAAGTGCATCTTTGTCAGGTAAACCAAGTGGGGCACAGTAGGAGAAAAAGGAAACAGGGTTTTATATTTTTGTTTTTAGGTAGGGCAGGAGATGTGTTTGTAGAATTAGAAGGGACTAAGCATGGTGAAGAGTGAATGTGTTTAGGAAGTGTATGAATCGTTTTATGTTGTTACATTTTTATTATGATCTAGTTTTGTATTTTAGAAGTGTAGTCCTTCAGAGCATTGTGTTACTCGTGGGGATAGACTCGATATCCTTTAGGTTGCTTGTCTGGTTGGCTGGAGCCCTCACTTTAGAGTGAGATGGCATCTTATGGTAAGACCACCCATAGATACCTTTCTGAGGCATATCCTGGTAAGGCCTTACTTGTACTAATTGCGCAGGCAGACCCTGCATCTCAAGTTTCTTGGTTAGTTTAACGTAGTGTGGGTCCCCTTTGGTAGTTTCTGGGAAGATGGCTCTGTAGTAGGAAGGGCCATACTAGTGAAATGAGGAAGAGACACAGAGGTGTCGTAGTGGAAAACATTGTGTTCCTTCTTTGATCGAGTGAAGGTATAATATCAAAGGAATGGAAAGGATTTGGACCAGCGTGTTTTAATAAGATATAGTTCCTCATTACGAGTCCAGCGGTAGCCGTGCCGGTAAATCCGGAAGGCTGACGCCAGACACGTAACCAGTTACCAGCGCCTGGCTTGCCGGTAACACCGGTGTATTACATCCCCGGCTGCCGTTAAGACAGGCATTGCTAACTGTGTTGTTCCCCATTCCCATAGAGTCCCATATGAGAGTGGGGACCACTGAAACAAAGGCACCGTTAATAACGGTGGCAGTGTTTCAGTGAAAATCTGCGGGCGGGTGCCAGTCCGCCCGCCAGGGCAGACCTGGGGGGCGGGACAGCAACCCGCCTGCAAACACGTAGTTTGCCGATCCAGAAACAACGGTGTCAGTAAGCTTACCGGCACTGTTGTTTCCGGACCAGCAAACTTGTTATGAGGGCCGTTGGGCCTCATTACAAGTTCGGCGGTAGCCATGCCGGTAAAACTGGCAGGCTGCCGCGGAACTGGCAAATTGTTCTGGCCCCTGGCAATAGGGAAATACAGGGCCATTACAGCCCTGGCAGACCCTGTATTTCCCCATTGCCAGGGGCCGGAATATTTTACTCCCCATTCGCATTTGAGTCCTATTGGACTCAATGGGAATGGGGAGGCCGGTAGCACCGGCACCATTCTGAATGGTGCCGGTGCTACCTGCAGGGTCTGCTCACGGGTGCCGGTACACCCACCAGGTGAGACCTGGTGGGCGGAAAGTCACCCGCAAGCAGAACTCGTAGTTTGCTGGTCCGGTAACAACAGTACCGGCAAGCTTGCCAGTACCATTGATACCGAACCGGCAGGGTCGTGATGACCCCCAATTGTCTTTTTTGCGTGGTTGAGGAATACATATGAGTTTATGGCCCTTAATAGGTAGCGTGTCGTGCAATAGATGGGATGCATCACTCTTACACCAAATAATCAAACCATTCAGGAAGATGGCAAAGTGTGTTTACTATTTTATTATCATTTGTCTAAAACATGGAGTTACAACGGACATCAACGGAGGTCGCACAGTATTATCTCTCAAAGCATTTCATAAAAAACAATACTTTTATAGCAAAAACTCATCATACGTGATGTCATACTATGTGGCAAATAAGCAAAAACCTACGGGGGTTTGTGATAGGCTCAAGGGGATCATCTAAGTATACTTTCTGTATGGAAACGGGTTGTGATTGGGTCTCTACAGTTAGGTGGACAACTCATGCCCACCCCTAGTGCAAGTCATTTTCAACACTTATTCAATACATAGTACATCATTGGCTCTCAAACTATAAGGCCTTCTACAATTGGTTGGCACGCTTGTGCCCTTCTGGAACATTCAGCTCACTAGAAGCACGTAAACTCATATACCAGGTGTCAGGAGGTGGACTTGACTGTGTCTCCCCACCCAATTAGCAGAACATCTGTCATCACCCATGCCTTCTGCCATTCAGATTGTCTTTGAACGTAGCCTTGCAGTGTATTCTCATCCCTGAGAATGTATGGGAGTGTGAGCACAGGCTTACTTGGTTCTGGACTGCGTGCCCAACTTCAATTTCCATCCATAGCCCACGTGACAGGAGACCACAATTCGGCCCATTTTCTAGAATTTAATTGTATTAAATGAATAAACATGGCACTCATGGCGTTCTTTCCTTGCACCTTAACAAGGGATGATTCAGCGTCTCACACTCACTGTTCTACAATGATAGATAACCAGTTTTTGGCAGCTCCATCCTTGAAACTAGGCCAGACAGCCCTTCTCGAGTCTTCCATGATTTCAGCTACTTGTTTCTTGCGACACAGCTTCAGCCTTCTTGTTCATAGGCTTGAGCTTACTAAAGTTATGACACTGATGTCCAGCTTCTATATAATGGCGGCACCGCCTGCAGTCTATTCACTACGTATATATCTAGCTTCTATGATCACTTAATCTACTTGCGTTGGTGCATCTGTACAGCTATTAAACAGCTTGTATTTTCTGCAGTGCTCTTCACTCATACAGTCTTCATTTCGCATATGAAAGTTTACTCGATTCTTTACTTCGTCATCAGATTCTATACGGTTCATATATTCTCTTCTCCAGCCAGTCTTCTCAGTGCTGGTAACAGAAGATACAGCTCGATTGATGGCAGGACCGATGGGCTTAATAGAATTGAAACAAAAGGAGGGCATCCTACCCTCTACATTTGGTTATTCACACTTTATTCATGCACATATATTAAATTCTTCATGTTTCACTAGACAGGGAAATCTCTATGTCTATTACAGAAGAACACTCAGACTGGTTTGAGTTCATACAGCATTTATTATTTGGCTGTTGAATCCGTTATTTTCTTATATTTTTTACTTTTGTCATGCTCAACTCTTGTGACGTCACCAACTTCTCTTTCTCTCATCCTTCATAATCATTTGGGGATACCTATTCTCAAAGATTCTCTGCGGAATAGTCACAGTCACTAGTGTCAAGCATGGCACGATTTCTGACTTCAGCATATAGGTGGGTGGGGGGTGAGACATCCAGCAGAGGCATTAGGCTGCTCCTCTAAACATAGTTATTGAGGCAGTTATGATAAAGAAGTGATTGCGGACAGTGAGTGTGGGGAAAATCTTTCAAGGGACAGAAGCAGAATCTTTTGGGTAGTAATTTTTGCATTGACAGGTTGGGGTTTTCCTTAATAATATCGTTTTTTGGGGGGATTTTAGTTGAAACATGGAAACTCCATTGAATCATTTATGTCAAGTGCCCCCTGGACATTAAATACAAATGTTGAAATATCATAGGGAATGGTTGAGGAAAACATAGGGCAAGATGTCTAAACCGTGGCCTAGTAAGGGTTCCTAAGATAAGAATATATTGGAAAATCTACTTTCTTAGGGACCAAATATAAGGGGTTGAAATTGGACAATAGACTGAATATCTTGGAGCTATGGAGGTTATATGAGAAGGGCGGATAGGCCCAGAAGATCGTGGCTATGAAAGAAGGGACGAGGAAGGAAGGTGTAGGAATTTGTTCTCCACCGTATGGGTACTATCCTTTGTCGCGCGCAGAATTATATACAAATACAGAGTTTGAACCTCCATATTCTCCAGTAACTATTCCAGTGGTTACGAGATGGTCAGGGGTAACACCTCCATCAGCACCAATTTCGGAGAGACAAGGGGCCTCATTACGACTCTGGTGCTCCCGTAATGAAGGCTACCGGTACGGGACCGGCACCGTTCATTACGGGATGCCCTATTATGAGGTCCCCTTGCGGTCAGACCAGACGTCCTTAGCGGGTCGCGCAAGGGGACCAGGGAGCTAATAACGGGCCCGTTGATAACTATGGGGGCTCAAATGGGAATGGGGATGGGTTTTTTCAATGAGGAATTACCAGGTCCTCCAATGTTGGAATGGCCCGGTAATTCCTCATTGAAGGAACCCGGAGCTGGAACCCGGTATGGAGGCAGCCATGCCCTTATTAAGGTATGGCTGCCTCCATACTCGTAATGAGACCCAAGGAATATGAGCGAAGAAGAAGGCTAACACCTTCTTCAGTAGGTTGTTGGCAGGTCCCAAATGGAAGAGGAAAGAAGAAAAGTCTATTTTAAGGATAAATCAGCATTCACCTTGGGACTAGAAGAGCGAGAGGGTAGTTAGGAGTAGGTGTGAAGGAGAGTCAGCGAGGGGAGAATTGCCCCCGGTTCCAGGATAGAGGACAGATTACAGAGAGTAGTGGAAAGGCAAGGACGGCAGAATCAGGAATAAGCTGCAAGGTTAGTAGAGAACGAAGTGGCATGGGCACAACAGGATAGGAATAAAAAGCGGGAAGACGAGAACAGGGAAAGGAAGATGGATACATTTTCAGATTCTAGTACGGCTAGATAAATCTGTCATATAGAGAGTAAGTGTGGACATGGAAAAGGAAAGCACCGGTACAGATGCGGAATTAGAACGAAGCAGATGAGAGACAGCCTGCTACGACAGCACCTAGGGTGTGTTCGTCCCCACAGAAGGATCAGGGAATGTGATAGAAGGGACAGAGGCGGAAAAGGAGGATGACCGGGAGACAGACAACGAGCAAAGAGGACAGGAAGCAGTGGCTACACCTCCCGCTCTAGTAAGGACTCTGCAAAGTACGCCATGGGTACTTCGGACGTGCCGTGGAGCCCTCATTACTGTAGGGAGAGGGCGAGGACAGATAAGGGAGGCCCTAGTAAAGGCAAAAGTGACTTAATACCCACTACTCCAGAAGGGTCAGGGGAGGGCATATTGGACTGGAATAATTTAACTCTCTTCTCTACTATTTACTGGATGTATCCCTTCTGCCTATGCTTCTGCTGTCCTCATCCTGCCTGATCTGCCTTCTCCTGCTTGCGCTGATCTGGGGTAAGCTTGATGTGCTTTGTGGACTTTACGCACGTCGGTGCATGACATTGAATATTTGCCTACGAAATTGCCGGAGCTGATCCAGGCATGTTTGCCTTACTTGGCCTGCATTGCTGCGCTCTGCGTTTCACCCACTACTTGGGTTTTTGACCAGTTGGCAAATGTTCAATGCGTGCCTCATTGTACCCAGGCACTCCAAGATGGCTGTTCGACGCTTCGGTGTGCTTATTTGTTACACTTGCTTTGGCCAGTCCTTGCTCCCCCTCCCATTGGTTGCCATGGTCATAGTAAAGGAATAGCAGCAACCAGTAGGTGGGGGCCGGCCCAGTCACGTAAGGCCCCAACAAGGCCCCACATCTCTCCACGCTTCACTTCTCTACTCTTCACTGGATAGATCCCTTCTGCCTGCGCCTCTGCTGCCCTCACCCTGCCTGATCTGCCTTCTCATGCTTGCGCTGATCTGGGGTAAGCTTGATGATCTTTGTGGACTTTAAGTATGTCAGTGTGCGACATTGAAAATTTGCCTACGAAACTGCCGGACCTGATCCAGGCATGTTTGCCTTACTTGGCCTGCATTGCTGCGCTCTGTGCTTCACCTACTACATGGGTTTCCACCAGATGGCAAATGTGCAATGTGTGCCTCATTGTACCCAGGCACTACAAGATGGCTGTTCAGCGCTTCGTTGTGCTTCTTTGTTACACTTGCCTTGGCCATAGTAAACCAATAGCAGCAACCGGGAGGTGGGGGCTGGCCCAGTCACCTATGGCCCCAACGAGGTCCCTGTCTGCCCCTGTCTGCCACTGGAATGCTGCTCGCTGCCCTTCACCCCCTCCGCTGTCCCCCATGATGTTTGTTTGCCCCCTATGCCCTTTGCTGTCCCTGTGATGTTTGTTTACCCCCTCCACTGCCCCTGTGATGTTTGGTTGCCCCCCATCCCCTCCACTGTCCCCTGTGATGTTTGGCTGCCCCCCACCCCCTCGGCTGTCCCCTGTGATGTTTGGTTTCCCCGACCCCCTCCACTGTCCATTGTGATGTTTGGTTGCCCCCACCCCTCCGCTGTCCCCTGTGATGTTTGGTTGCCCCCTACCTCCTCTTCTGTCCCCTGTGATGTTTGGCTGCCCCCCACCCCCTCGGCTGTCCCCTGTGATGTTTGGTTTCCCCGACCCCCTCCACTGTCCATTGTGATGTTTGGTTGCCCCCACCCCTCCGATGTTCCCTATGATGTTTGGTTGCCCCCTATCACCTCCCCTGTGATGTTTTGGCTTCCCCCCACACCCTCTGTTATCCCCTGTGATGTGTTGGTTGCCCCCCACCCCTTCCGCTGTCCCCTGTGATGTTTTGGCTGCCCCCACCCCATCCGCTGTCGCCCGTGATGTTTGGTTGCCCCCACCCCCTCCACTGCCCCCCATGATGTTTTGTTTGCCCCCTCTGACACCTGTGTTTTCCATGTGCCCACTCCACCCCACCCCTTCTTCCCACCCTACATCTAACCACTGCAAGAGTCTGTCTTCTACATTTTGGTCTACCATTGCCGTCTTGTTGTCATTGCTTGCATTTGACTTTCTTGAACTCATTGACTCATGGTGCTCACCCCTCTCAATTCTCATGCTGGACATCCTTTGCATCTCGTGCTCAGGATGGCACTGAATAATGTTGTGCCCATCTGCATCTTGAAGCCAGGTCTGTATTGCTCTTTTCTTGCAACATTATGTGTTATTATTGACTTCTGCAACGGTTTTCACCCTCCTCTCCTTCTTCTCCATCATTTTCTCTCTCCTCCTCCCCATTTCTCCCTTCTTCCTCTCTCCTCACCCCATGTTTACTATTTTTCCTCTGCACTTACTCTATCATAATTGTCCTGGGACCTAGTATGATACCTACAATGTTTTGTCTCCACCCTTCCCTTACTTGTTTTCTCCCCCCCATTCCCGCAGGCCTAGTATGATAGTTGCTTGTTTTGTTCCTCTCTTTCCTTTGCCCCCTTCTCCCTCACCTCTTGTACTTCTCCGGATCTACCAGCAATATCGTCAGGCCTAGTACGGTAGTCGCCTGTCTGTTCCCATTCCTTCCCACCCCGCCCTTCCTTCCTGCCAGACTGAGTATGATAGTAAATTTCACATTCTTATTGTTCATGGCCTGTAACAATGTCATTGTATTTTCCCTTGTTCCCGCCCGTGCCTGCGCTTTGAAACACATTGTGAATAGGCACTATATAAATGAACTATCATATCATATATCATATCATATCAATGAAGACACTTCCTTCGCTCACTGCAGGGGTGGGGAAGTGGATTTATGCTTTAGAAAAACAAACTGCTGGTGCCATGTTGGCAATTGGGGACATTGGGCCTCATTACAAGTATGGAGGTAGCCATGCCACTTTTAGCGGCATGGCTAACCCCATACCAGTTACTGGGTCCGGGTTCCTTGAATGGGGAAATACAGGGCCATTCCGACTTTGCAGGGCCAGGTATTTCCCCATTCAAGGAACCCGGACCCGGTACATCCCCATTCCCATTTGAGCCCCCATGGGAATGGGGAGGATGGTAACAATGGGGCCTGTTAATGACAGGCCCGTTGTTAGCATCCTGGTCTGCTCGCGGGACCTGCTAAGGATGCCTGGTTTTACCAGGCGTCCTTAGCGTGCCCTGCGAGCAGACCTCGTAATGAGGCGGTAGGGGGTTAACGGCGCCAGCAGCTCTACCGGTGCCATTAACCCCCGACCACCTGGGTCTTAATGAGGCCCATTGTATTGTATTGTATTATATTTGGTTATTTATATAGCGCTCTTTCCCCATTTGTATGGCCTCAATGCGCTTTGTGGTTGGAACAGCCTCGGTGCCCGCAGTCCATGTGGTGGAGGTTCTGAGAGTTTAGATTAAGAGATGCTTGTGTGTATTTTTGCCAGCTTAGGACGTAGGTGGCTGGCGAGGCTCCACTAAGGAGCCCAGATGTCAGGCATGTGGGTGGGCGCTGTTGGTGGTTTGGGATAGAGTGCTAATGTTGAAGATTCAATGTGTTCCCAGCTATACCACTTTTTTTTTAGTTGTTAGTCACCGTCTGCTAGTGGCAGAGGTGTTGAGGTACGTCAGGTGTTTCATTGTGGATGGTTATTTACGCTGCTAGACTGGAATGGCAAAGCCATAGCTGCATTGTACAGTGCATGGATGTTTGGCCGTGCCGGCGGTCTGTGTCCACAGATGTGGTATAGGGTATACGTACTGTATGCTTTTATGTAGTTTGGGTGCAGATCTAACCACACCTGGTTGTGAGACTCCTAGATAGTGGGAGAGAGGCCTATGTTTCACAAAATGGCAGATCTAAACACATTCACATTTGAGACTCCTAGATAGTGGGAGAGAGGCCTATGTTTCACAAAATGGCAGATCTAAACACATTCACATTTGAGACTACTAGATAGTGGGAAAGAGGCCTATGTTTCTCAAAATGGCAGATCTAAACATGAAAAACCTTTTCATGGCCTTGACGGGGAAACGGGCAGATGAGTTGTGGAAGAAAGCGCGATATCCAAAAATTCTATTATACACGAACACCCATGATGGAGCGGCTTTCACTATAGTGAAAAGTTTGTGGAGCACTGAGGATAATGTATCCTGATACGCAGGACATAAATTCCATTTTGGCAAAAACAATGAAGTTAGACGAGGATCTCACTGCCCACATTCTGTTGATTCAGGATATGTGGAGGGCAGAGATGGGAGAAGTATGGGACAAAAAAATGTGCTATTTTTTTATCATATGTTGAAAAATGTACTTCCTAAAGAAGTAAAGCATGACCGATACAAGGTCATAGGGATAGAGGCAAAGAGTTGGCAGGAGATATAGGGGCACATTGTGCATTTTTATAAGAGGCGACAGGAAAAGGAAAAGGAGAGTACGGACCAGGTACAAAAGGCAGAGGCCAAGGTGGTCCAGAAAAAGCTAGCAAAGATTTGTTTAGAGGGGCAATGATAACCATCATCATAAGAGGGACATGCAATGTCAACCTCACTCAATTAATACCATTTGCTATAACACACCTTGCATGCTGTATGTTACATAGGTCAATGGTAGATTATGCAGAGCATGATCACGTTCAGAGTAAGATCACACTACAGTCAGCCTCACATATTTATGTACATTAAGAGATAAGCCATATAACAGCCTGTTACATCAGTACACATAGTGATTAATATATTAGAACAGCTCATGGACTAGAATTGGGTGCACAAAAGTACCATTATACCACTTCAAACAACTTTAGGCAGGTGCATATTGTACAGCATGGAGATATGCCTGATTACCTCCGATTGATATAGATGAACCACACAATACCATGATTAGGCACGTTGTTTTATTATCTAATCAGCAGTTACACCGTGGACAGAACGCATATGTGTTTCGCTTTGCAATACACGTAATGCGGGAAGAAAGTGCAAGTAACCTCGCACGTGCCGAATGCGCAAGCGCGGGTTACTAGGTGACGGACCACAACATGTATTTTAGCAGCGTCTGCCGTAGATGCTGGTTCTTTGAGATAACATCCACGACACGTCCAGAGCTCAAGATTCATGATACAGGTAAGGTATTGGAATGGTTATGTACAACGAACATTAAGAAATGTGAGATCAGCTGTCATTGAGACTGATGGAAAGTGTTTGCTTTGTCTGTTTGACTGATAACAGATTGTTCTGGTGCACGAGCGTGGTAGGAGGCTTAAAGTGTTTACCACGAAGAATGGTGCAGGTTACAAGTAATACCCCTTGACGCACAGGTGCAGGAGCTGGGCAACACATGCCTGTAATGTAGCAAACTGTGTAGCTGGACCTATGATGCAGCACGCTGACACAATTTTCCCCTTTCTGTTTTCTTTTGAATCAGGCTGATCCGGGTGCTGAATTCAATGCGGCATGTTTTTGAATGTACTTTTGAAATGGATGGCATGTATATATTGTGGTTTACAATACTGAATGGGGATACCACATTTAATATCTGTTTTCTTCACACAAAAATGTGGGTGAATTCAATATATGATATGGCTATCATGATGTAACATATGCAAACAATATGTTGTTAACTTACTTTATGGCCATTTGGCGGATAACATTTTTTCACCATTTTTTGACCATGATGGTATAAATTAAATAGAGTGCCTTAAAGCCCTGAGGACAGTCTGCCTCATTACGAGTAGCCCGCTAAAAACGGGTTCATTACCGGCATGCCGGTAAGAGCGGGTCCGTGCTCATATGAACCCGCTAATAGCAGGTGATTACGAGTGCGCGAGCACGCGCAAACCCCCATGCTGGTAAAGGAAATACCAGCATGCCGCTAAAGGCCCTCCAACCCCCCGATAGCGGCATCACGGGACCCGCTGATACCGGCACCGCCTAGGAGCAACCCCTAAATACCTGCCCGGTAATACCAGCATGCTAATACCGGGTTCGCAAAACCGGACCTGGAAATAACGTCATCGCGCTAAAAACACAATCCATTACAATCCTCCCGAACCACCAGTCGATACTTGGAGAGCACAGTCGAAATCTACAGAGAATGTCAAAGGCTACCAGGAAGACCACCCCCCGGCTGTTGAAACAGCGTTACTGAGACGCAGAGCTGACCATATTAGCGGACACTCTAGCTGCACATGCAGACATAATCCAATTCCACAACAAGAAGCGGGAGGTGCAGCAACAAAAGAGGCAAATCTGGCAGGAGGTAGCCCACAAGGTATCAGCCGTAGGTACCACCCCACGCAGTGTGAAGGACTGCAGGAAGCAGTGGGATGACCTCCGGTTGAGGGTACGCAATAACATGTCCAGCAATCGGAGGGAGGTCATGGCCACAGGCGGGGGTGCCCACTCCCCTGCCAATTTGATGCCCTGGGAGGAGACGGCTAGCAGTTTCATCAGTCCTGAGTCCATCGAGGGATTTGGCGAGATGGAGACGGGTGCAGCATCCACCGCGGAAGGAGGTGAGTGACCCTGCAGATGCCTGTAGGGGAAACCATGACGTAGCACAAGTGATGTGCCAAGTCCAGATGGCGGGCCAAACGCTGCCACACTGAAATGCATGCTGAGTGCCAATCCCATAACCAACACACAGCCAACACACCTAGACCTTGCCCATGTAATACATCATACAAACCCCAAATCAACGGCATGCCACCTGCCATGCAGCGAATGCTAACATGCCCCCTCTGAATGCCCTGCGTGACACAGCTGTAAGACATGAATGCATGATCAAATGAATAATGAACAGCACCATTGTATGCCTCTGCCATGTCACACCATCACTGATGCCCTGCATCTCTTCTACCCCCCAGGCACTGATGAGGAAGATGCGAGCCAGGAGACCACCGCGAGGGCATCCACCTCACACCCTAAGAAGAGGGCTGCCACCACCACCTCCGCTGGAGGCAAGCAGGCCACAGCCACTGCCAGTGTGCCTGTGCCAGCTGGGACACAGCCAGCAACACCTGCTGCCAGTGTGCCTGACACACTACAGACCCAGCAGGCCACACCCACACCTGTCAAAGGGGAGTCCCTGGAAGCACATGCCTCCACTGTGGATGAACTGGATGCCAATGTGGAGCCAGAGGGAGTCACTGTGGTGACATGTCCACCCACCCCGAGCCCCGTGCCCAGCCCCTCGCCCCAAAACCTGCACTCACCCACCTGCAGCGAAGCTGATCCCTGCCTCTGTGACTGTGACCTACCCACCTCTGAGGAGTACAGTCCCGAAAATGCTGTCCCCGTGACTGCACAACCCACTCCAGCTCCCTCCAACACCCTGGAGACACGACTGGCGATGGTGGAGGCCCGACAGGAGGCCATGTTAGATTTATTCCGCCAGTACATAGCGGACGGGGAGGAAACCAGGCCGGGTATTGCCACAGCAATTGCAGGGACCTCAGCGGCCATCACAGCCAACACAGCCGCTGTTAATGCATCGGCTGTGCTCATGAGGGACTGCCTGGGGGCGGTGACACAGGTGCTGACTTCCATGCTGCTCCATATGCAGCGGCCACGTCTTGCAGGAGGTGTGGAACCTGCCACCAACTCACCTTCAACCTCCACACCAGCTTCATCTGTCCCCACCAGCCCAGTGGGCCAGACACATAGGAGTGCAAGGCACAGTGAGATGCCACCTCCAGACAGAAAGAATTCCCGGAAGTAGTGTGGGCAGACAATGGGAGTGGGACACATGGTTGAGGGTGAAGGGGTGCATCTGGTGGAGTCTATTGGGGGTATCGGTGTTGTTTGGGGGGGTTTGGGAGTTTGTTGGGGGGGTCTGGGAGTTTGTTGGGGGGGTTAGGGAGGGGGGAGTGGGCACATTTTTGCTGTTGGAAATAATACACATGTTGTGATAAGAAAAATCCATGGCTGGACATTGTTATTTTCGTGTGCATCCATTTAATGTGTTACGGTGTTCAGTGCCCAACTCCCAACATTCCCAGTATGCATGTCCACATTGGCCCAGTGTCTGACTGACACATGTCTTTCATAGTCCCTGTGGGTCGGGAGTATTTGTGGATCTGTGCTTGGCGTACTGCATGGCCATCCAATGCATCACGTACTGGCAGGGGGGCTACTTCACCTCCGTCTACATCCTCATCATCCTCACCCAGTGCATGCATGTAAATGTCAGGTGGCAGTGGGAAATTTCCCCGGGCGCACATGTTGTGCAGCATGGCACAGGTCATGGTGTTCTTTGCCGCCTACTCAGGCCCATAAAGGAGTGCCCCACAAGACCTGAATAGGCAGTGGAAATGCACATTCAACAGGCCAAAGGTCTGCTCAATCACAACACGCGTACGGGTGTGTTCACTAATGTACTCCTTTTCATGGCTGTTCTGCGGGTTCCGCACAGGGGCAGGTAGCCATGGCGTCAAGGGAGGTCCTCCATCACCTGCAGGTGGATACGAATGGGGGTGTGTCACTCAGAGCTGCCCCCTTCAGGAAGCACAGTGATGGCCGAACCTATATCGTGTGGACATGCACATGTCCCTGTACATATGCAAGGATGTTACCACGATGCATACTATACTGCTATGAGGTGTGGTAGTCTGGATGGCGCTCAATAGGTGATGCAGGGTGTAATCAGGCATGCTGAGGCGGATGTACTGTGGTAGTACGACAATGTTTAGCCTCCCATTCAAGCAGTTAATTCTACACTATGCATGGTCACACTAGCCACATTGGCACAGTTGCCTTCCTGTACAGTCATGCATTGCTTGCCATCACCATGGTGGCCTGGTTGTACCTCTTACTTGTTGTCATCGATATGCATTATTTGTTTAATTTGTGCCAGTGATGTGTCATGTTCCGTTTGGGAGGTTCAGGTCTGGAGTGTTTAGCTCTGCATGCATTCTCCAATCACCGACAATTGCCACCCAGGTGGAGTATGTCCCCCCCTTTCCCAACAAGGTGGAGTATGCATCCCCCCCTTTCCCAACCAGGTGGAGTATGCACTCCCCCCACCTTTCCCAACCAGGTGGAGTATGCATCCCTACACATCAGTACCCCAAAGCACTGCCATGGCCCAGTTGTGCAACTCACCAAGCAGCCAGCCACGTGGTCCAGCATGTCGCTCCATGTGACGGGGTAGGGTGGAGTTGCGCAGTACCATGATATCATATTTCGAACCGGGATATTGGGCGCAGCAATGTGTGATGATCTTGCTGGAGTCACATACCATCTGCACATTGATGGAGTGGTATTGCTTGCGATTGCGGTACACCGCCTCTATGGCATGGGGGTCTACCAATTCAACATGGGTGCAGTCCAGGGCACCAACATAATTGGGCATGCCTGCCAGTGCATGGAAGCCTACTTTGGTGTTGGCTATCTCCTGGGCAGTCTGTGGTAGGGATATGTGGGTGCTTGCATGCTTCAGGAGGGCATCCAGCACTTGGTTGAACATGCGTGAAAAAAGTGGTTGTGAAATGCCATGCAGCTGCCCCACTGTGTGTTGATAGGGGCCTGTGGCCAGGAAGTGGAGCACAGACACCACCTTTAGTAGCGGGGGGATGGCAGTGCGTATTTCTATGAGGCTGCCTATGTCGTTGTGTATCATGTCCACTATGGTGGTGATGGTGTCCTGGTCCAACTGGTACAGGGTGTGGATCTGCTCAGGGGTTAGGTTGAATGGGCTGGGTCTGGTGCAAGGGATTGGTGGCTGCCTATGAGGCACTGCTGGCTGCGCTGGTGGTATTTGCTGTGCCTGTCTCACCCTCCTTCTCCTCCTGCGTCTCCTCTGTGCTGCCTGTTGTTGCTGCTGTAGTTGTTGTTGTAGTTGGTGTTGTTGCTGTAGTTGTAGCAGTATTGGCATGTCCTCCAGCGCCATGATTGCAACAGCTAGTGGTGGCATTGTGGTGTGTGGGTGTGCTGATTTTATACTGGCCCAGCCTCCATTGACTCCACCTGTGGGGATTGTGTGCACCTGTGGCAGTTGGCTAGTTTCCTGATTGCTGTTTACGGGTGGTCCGCGGTGCCTGTATAGCTGGAATCGTGCAGCCCGTGATTACCGGCTTCGCGATGCCGGTATTTGCATGTTCGTGTGGGTTGGGATGTCCCCCTATAACCGGCATGCCGGTATTTGCTCCACAAAGGGGCGCGTGTACGCGCCCATGCCGCTATTAGCGGCACCGTTATTTAGGGTGCCGCTAATAAGGGTTGCCGGGTCAGAATACACCGGAGCGGTAAGCGATGCCGGTAATCGTTTACCGGCATTGATTTTCGCTTACCGGCAACCTCGTAATGGGGTCCAGTCCGAAATGCATTTTTGGCACTGATAAATCAGGGATTGCCTGTGCCTTAGAAATAAAATAGAAGATGAGAATCTTTATTGTTTTACAAAAAATCATTGTCTAGTGTTTGAACACCCAAATATTGCCCTATGCCTCGAACTCGGCACCCTTGCAGCAAGTCCAGGTTGATCAGAACTTGGGAACTGGAATGACACAGACTCATGCACTGACCATGTCAGCCCAGGCACCAGTACAGGCTTGGGAGAAGAATCATCTACCAAATGGTACAGTTACCCATTATACTGGAGTAAGTGTACTCGGAAAAAAACCTTTTTTTGCATCCTGGTGCTCAAATGTATCAGCAATAGGCCAGTCCACAGGTATCTCTGATGTGTCCAATTCTATTGGTTACTACAGATCTGGAAGAGGAAGCCTGGATAGGTGTGCAGGTAGGTATACAGCCATTCTTTTTCATGGTCGACAGAGGGGCCACGAAATCCTGTATTAAGGAAGGTGGATATCCCCTAACAGGCAAAGCAATGGACACGCAAGGATTTTCTAGGGCTGTCCTATCGGTTCCATACACTGAAGATTTGCATACAAAGGTGGGTAATCAAACTTTATCTGCTACCGTGTTATACTGCAAAGATACTCCTGTGAACATTTTGGGAAGGGTCCTCCTGGGCAAGCTTAATATGTCGATGACTTTATCAAAGAACGGCATAGTGTGCTGAACTCCAGGATTGTACCCATTAAGAGAAGCATCACTTTTCCCCATGTATTGCAGCAACAGCATGATTGGGCGGTGCCAGTACATTCTGCATTATTCTTGAATGGGGTAATGATAGTGTTAGGTTATGTACCTGAAATAAGAGATTGGACATGGCAAATATCCCTAGAATTCTTTTCCCGGTATGCCAAGTCACAGGATATAACGCCAGGGACTATTGTTACCATTTTTCTAGAAGCAGTGGTTGTGACGAAGGACAAGGTGGTTCTTTCAGGCACCGATGAGGAAGGAGGCAAATGGCACACAGTGTTGTGTATTGATCCTACCTCATCGTTAAGAGATGTGTCCGATGAGCAATTGTTTGAGGATGCGGAAGAAGCAGGAGAAAAGGTTTTTGAGATCGGGGTGCCTTGTCAGGTAATGGTGGAACAAAGGGAGGTATATCAAAATTGGAAAGGTGGGCACCACTTGCATGAAAAATTGTGATCACAATCTAGTAGATCACATTCAGAGGACCTGACTGATGAAAAGTCCTGAGAAACCTGGACCCAGTAACTGCCACATGAAGAAAACTGAATGAAACACTCAGCTAATCAGTCGCTCACACGTTGTACTGCAGTCAGGGTTACTATAAACTTTGCAAAAGTCCAGAAAACTTAGAGAAGGTTCAATAGTTTTAAGCTGAATTAATATTTGAAATAGAATCAAATACTCCAGCGTTCATAATCAAGCAGGTATTATATACCAGTAAATCATAACCATGAATCAACAAACACTTTTCTGGCATTAATCTGATAGTGATCTGTCACAAAAGAGTGACATGTGGCACACTGCTAAATGATTCTGTTATTCTCTTTTCTTCTTTTTTTCCAATTAACCCTGCAATTGTGTACATTGGGCTGCATATTGGGGTATGTACATTAAATTATTGTTCATTGAATATTTTGATTCATTACAGTTTGGGTATTCATGGTTATGATTTACTGTTATATAGAGGGCTCAGCCCTGACAAAGGAGTATATTACTCCAAAATGCATTGGCAGAGGAGCTCTTTAAATATTTAGGCTACGGCTGGTCTCCCCTTCTGTTGAAGCATAATTAAATTACCTGCTTCATTATGAATGCTGGAGTATTTGATTCTATTTACAATATTAATTCAGCTTAAAACTATTGGAACCTTCTCTAAGTTTTTTGGACTTTTGTGAAGTTTATAGTAACCTCGACTGGAGTACAACATGTGAGTGACTGATTAGCTGAGTGCTTCATTCAGTTTTCTTTGTGGAACAAAGGGAGGTACCACAGACCACGCTCATCATGAGAAAAACATCGCCATATTTGAAGGAGGATTTTGAGAATGTGCCGTACCACTTATGGACCAGCAATCCCCATGATGTGGCGTTATTGAAAAGTGTAGGGGCAGTGCAAATAAAATTAAAACAGGAGCAATTTTACCAAGGGTTAAGCAATACCCCATGTCTAAGGAGGCAGACAAATGAATTTTTGAGACCATTATGGCGTTGTTGAAGCAAGGCATTATACAACCTTCTGTGTCCCCATGTAACACAGCCATTTACCCTGTGAAGAAGGCAAAGGGGTCTAGTTGGAGGATGGTGCAGGATTTACGGCCTCTGAACAACATTGTTGAAGCTGAATTTCCCGTGGTATCAAATCCTGCTACCATTCTCTGTAAAATCCCAACTGGGTCGACTCACTTTACAGTTATTGATGTGAAAAAGGCCTTTTTCATGGTTCCTTTGCACCCTGATTCCCAGTACCTCACATCGTTTACGTATCAGGGACAGAGGTTTGAACACAAAAGGTTACCCCACGGGTACTGTGAATCTCCAAGTGTTTTATCCAGTTATTCAGATGGATTTGGGGAACTTACAAATGTCCAGCACTGTAATTCAGTACGTGGATAATTTACTTGTTTGTAGTGCTTCAGAGGAAGCGTGCCAAGGAGACTCAGTCAGGCTCCTCACCCTGCTCGCGGGGACGGGGTACAAAGTGGACAAAGAAAAACTGCAATATTGTCTAATAGATGTAGTGTATTTGGGACAGGTACTATCAGGTAAACCCTGAGAGAGCCACCACAGTTCAGAACACGCTTCAACCAACTACGGGAAAACAGATGCAACAGTTTTTGGGGCTCTGTAGCTATTGAAGGTCTTGGACTTTCATCTACTCTAGTTACACAAGGCCCCTGCTGCAAGTTCTCCAGGAAGCACAGAAAGAGAAGAGTCTGATAGAGTGGTCAGATGAAATCGGAACTTGTTTTCAGGATCTCAAGACTGCAATCAGTTATGCTCCAGTTTTGCCGACTCAGGATTACCCAAAGCGATTTTTTCTTTTTTTGCATAAAGATGGGAAGGTAATGATAGTGGTCCTAACACAGACAACATTGTTAGGTCACAAACCCTTGCCCTATTATAGTGGGTTGTTAGACTCAGTTATGCAGGGTCATTTTCCATGTGAGCAATCTCTTGTGGCAGCAGCTTTTGCAATACAAAAGTCCTCAGCCATCAATATGGGCTGCCCAGTAACACTGTGCATGGAGCATGTAGTTTTTACAATTTTGGAAAAATCAAAATCAACTTTGACTACTTTTCAGGGTACGAGGTGATTTGTTAAATGCTTCCGTACGACCAGCGAGGTGTAACGTAGTAAACCCAGTGACTTTTTTTGGCTGACCCAGTGCAGCCTGGTGATAATGTTTATGATTGTGTGACCTAATACAAGTGTTAAAGAAGATGCTTTGGAGACAGGAGGAACCATTTTTGTTGATGGATCATCAATTGATCAGGACACTGGTGAGAGACATACAGGAGTAGCAGTTGTAAGCTCGTGGGTGGTAAAATACTGGAAAGAGGTGGAGAAGTGATTGCCATCACATTACTCTGTACAAGAAACCGAATTGGTGGTGTTTGTTGAGGTGCTGGAAATGATTAAGGGGAAGGTAGTCACTATCCACTCCGCCTCTGCATATGTCACGGCAACAATACATTCTGGGTTATCTGGATGGCAGAGAAGAGAGTTTAGAAGATCTGATGGGACCCCTGTCCAGCATACTGTGCAGTTTTCACGATTATTCGATGCGTTAACATTGTCTGTGGATATAGGGATTGTTAAATGCACTGCGCATACTAGCACAACTGACTTTGTAGCACTTTGTAATGATGCTACAGACTGATCGGCTAAGGCTGCAGCATATTTGCTCCTCCTAGCTATCCCAAAAATTGAAATGATGTCACAACAGGCACAGTTGCCAGTCCTGTATACTGCAATCCCCTTGTTACAAATTGTTGAACTGCAGGGGAAAGCACCACAGGAGGAAAAGAGACTTTGGGCGAAGGGGGGTATACGCTCTCGCCCACATATTTATTGGGGAGGCAGGACCTGACAGGGAAGGTAGTGATGCCTGTAGAGTTGCTTCTTGTGGCTTTGGAGCAACTGCATTTCCCGGCACTTACTCCTCTGCGACAAATTGCAGCAGAACTTCAGGAGGATCAGTTTGTGCCCAATCTCTTTGAGCAGGTGAGTAGGTTTATTGATAATTGCACACTCTGTAAGGAATTCAATCCAGGAAATTCTATGAGGGCAGTAAGAGGGGTTATACCCTGACCTTCAGGTACGTTTAGGGAATTGCATGTTGACTTTGTTGACATGGTACAGAGGCACGGCACCTATCGCTATTTAATTGTGGTTGTGTGTCTATTTTCCCGATGGCTTGAGGCTGGACTCTGCGTACACCCTGATGCCAAATCAGCAGCCAGATTCTTGGCGAGGGAGGTATTTCCACAGTGGGGCATTTGTAAAGACTTAAGGCCTGATAATGGGACTAATTTCTTTAAATCTTTGTTCAATAAAATGACTTCACATTTGGGGATACGTCACAGGTTTTGCTCGGTGTACCACGGTCAGGCCAACGGGATTGTGGAGCATCTCAATTGCTTGTTGAAAACCCAATTGTCAAAAATGTGTTCTGTTTTGCACAAGTCATGGCTTTATTGCCTTCCATTGATGTTTGTCTGTGGAATAAGCCTGGAAAGGATTACCACCTTAGTCCCCATGAGATGGTGACTGGTCATAGAATGTTTACACCTCTCTCACCCGCATGCATAGGTACTGATGCACATAAGTCAGCAGAATTTCTGGGAAACTAATTTGGGGACTATTTTAAGGCTTTAAGCAAGAGTGTTAGAATTGTTTCTTCACAGGTTACTGAATCTCATCAGCAAAACAAGATCTAAGGCGGCATGGGACCAAACAACAATCACCATCTATTGTTAGTCCCCAGCAAGAGGGTCTTCATCCGCTCTTTTGTCCGTCACTGGAATGACCGTCGATTCCACAGACCCCATATGGTCATCTTCTCTACTCCTGCGGCAGTAAAAGTTTAGGGCATTGAAGAGTGGGTGCATCTCCATGATGTTCGGAGGTACAACGGTACGCCCCCACTGATGCCTGAGGAACAGCAGTCCACTAATAATTAAGTTAAGTGGAATCTAAGGAATCATGGCTTGTTCCAGCTGACAGCAAGGAGGAGAGCGCACGAAACCAGAGAATTGTTTTAAAAGATTATCTTAAAATGTACAATTGTTTTAGTGGTAATTGGTTGTATAAGGATTATTTAGGACTTTTTTGTTTTTCAAGACAAACATACGGAATGAAATTGACAACGTGCCCATCCTCGTGGTTCCGCAGAGCCACCTGACACTGCCTGAGTCCACATTTGTGCCCCTTTGTCCCCTGTGCACCTTGCATCCTTGTGTCATCGGACATGGACAATCTACAAACTTTGCCGGACTCTGGAGAAACAGACTTTCTGAGGAGATCCAAAATATCCAACTATTTGTCAGCAGCATCTTCTGAGGCTCTAAGGAACATTCCTGATCGTTTTTGACTATTAAGTAGCCATACTGAAAAGTTTTTATCCTCTCTATTGGTCCCAGGCATGCAATCCTCTGTCAATACAAAATGGCTTCAAATGACATGAACTTAGAGCTTTGTGTCTTGTAGCCCTGCAGAATGATTGCATTTTGGACCTCCTAACAGCTATGGAGCGTGGGGTGTGCCATATATTGGGCAAAACCTGCTGCACATATGGGCCTCCTAACGACTCGGATAACGGAACTTCGTCTCAAACAATTACTGAATTGCAAAATCTGAAGGGGGCCATGGAGAGTGAGGCAGGAATTACTGACAATACTTTTTTGGAATCTCTTTTCTCTTGGATACCATTGTGGATTAACATAATCTTAAAAGTACTTTGACCTGTTTTGATTTTTTCTCTAGTACTTTTTAGTTCTTGTCAGTTATTTCTTCAATGCTGCTCGACTCAGATGCCTAGGAGTACTGACATGTTTATTGTAACCCTGCCTAAGGCTAGGTACGGGTCCAATTCTCTTCACATCGGCACTCAAACTGATTTTGGAAAAATTGAAAGCAGGGTTTCCATCCTTCCCTAGGTTGCAGTGAATGTGTAGAACAATGGGTAGATTGTGGAAATAATGAGACAAATTGGGGTTGTCTAGCAGAGGAGTATGGGAAAATGATTCTGAAGATTTGTTCCATAAAGATAGTGAGATTGACCATTTGGAAATTGGTTTGTTAATTAATGTATTAACTAAAGGGGGAATGTTGGGAAATTGGAAAAGTTTGAACTTCACGCTCCATACCACTGACTGGGGGGTGGACACGTCATCATCATCATCAGTTCTGTCACTTTTGCAAATTGCTACAAATATTACAATAATTATGGTAAATTGGATAAGAGTTACATTTAGGTTACTTTGTGTTATTTTTTTGTAGAGGCAATACAGTTGTAGATTTGCATGCGCACAGAAACATAACAATGAAACATTGTCACACGGAGGGCCCCTCCCCAGTCAGGTGAAGCAGGCAATCAATATGTGCACATGGAATTTAGCTGTATGAATGGCAGTCATGAGAGGAGATCATAATAGGTATAAAATGCACACATAATGGTATACATGTATGGGAAGTATTTTTTCGAATTTAGTGAAAGATATGAAATATATGAGGTGTGATTGCTCTGTGTATCATGGGTTTTGATATTGTGAATTAATTAGAAGGGTGTTTTCACAATTGTGGTAAAGGCATGCAAAGGCCCCGTCAGCAGTCAGGGTACAAGCTTTGTAAGTTGGTCAACAGGGTGGCTCCGGTCAGTTTGCAGATGGCTCAAGTGCTGAAGGGCGAAGGGAAGATTTGATCTCTGGTAAACAGGAGAGCTCATTGTTCTAAGGGATAAGCATTTGTGAAACTCACAGGGTTGTTTGGAACAGGTGGCCTCTCCCAGGGCACTTGCGGAGATCAGTAGTGTTATATTTGAGGAGAACGATTCTGTTGTCAGAGAGTGGGTGGAACTCATGTGAATAGGAAAGGACAGTCATGTAGAAGTCATACAAATCGGACACCGGACAGATTTGGGCAATATGATTAGCAAACACGAATAGGTCAAAAGGTAATTGATTGATTGATTGATTGTTTATTTATATAGCGCCTATACACAATGTGTTTCAAAGTGCTTTAAAACATGTCTTTCTCTCGTCTTCATGTGCTTAGGTATTTTTGGGGCAGGTCTGTGTGCGTCATTAATAGGAATACTGTTGTTTGTGTAAGTAAGAGGCAAGGCTGCCACCAAATATGGAGAGGTTTTTGGAAAGGGGTGTGTTGGAAATGTAAACTTTGTATTTATAGGTTTTTAAAGGATTGTGTTATAATGTCTGTATCCAATGAACTGTGGGGGATTTATATTTCTCTGTACAGGGCAACCAATCATGTTTGGGGGATGCCTTTGTGACAATAACTTTGGAGTGTATTAACTGTTGCAAACTGTATATAATGTATGTTCTTTGTATGGTTCAGGGAGAGCAGGGTTAGTGAACTTATGTCCCTGGTGGGTAGCGTGTCATGAACTGGATGGGATGCAGAGTAACTCTTGCACCAACTAGCAAACCAACTCAAGATGGCAACGTTTGTTTACTGCTTTATTATCAATTGTCTAAAACAGGGAGTTACAAGAGACATCAACACACATCGCACAGCTGTCCCTCAAAGCATTTCATAAAAAATTACACTTATATAGTAAAAATGTGTCATATGTGATGTCATAGTACGTGGCAAATAGGCGAAACCTGCGGGAAGTTGTGATATGCTAACATCTAAGTATACTTTGTATAAGGGTTCAGGTTGTGATTGGGTCTCTACTGTCAGGTGGACAACTCATGCCCACCCCTAGTGCAAGCCATCTTCAACAGTTATTAGATACACGGACCATCATTCACTCTCAATCTATAAGGCCCTTCATTAAATGGCCCCTCTCATTGGTCACTGGCTCTGGTAGACCCTATCAAGGTATTTCCTTTCCTGGATTAGCCATATTAGTTATGCCTTCTCTACGACACTGCAAATAAGCAAAGTATAAGTGTTCGCATAGGTCACCAACATCACAGGATTAAGTGCTTCAAGTTGGTTAATATATGTGAGCACTTTTTGATACATGTCACATTGCTTTGCACTGATTTGCCTTCTTGCATGAAGTAATGCCTACTGTGGACTTCTTTCTCTGTTTACATGGTCCACAGTGTTGCTTTTATATTGCCTTGTTTTGCACTAATTTGTTTTCCTGCATGAAGCAATGCTTTTTGTGAACTCCTCTTCTTGCTTATGTTGTTCACAAAAACTTTCTTGTTGTACAAAGTAACTCTGATTAATCAACAATCTAAAGAATTTCTGAAAAATGAAATGAAGTTCAGCATACTTCAAAGCTGATCTACATCACCAAAATTTAGTGTATGTTGGTATTTTGCACGATAACATATTACACAGTAAAAGTAACAATTGCCTACTAATGTTTTTGACCACAATTGACTTAAGTTGCATTGAATTACACTGCAATTACCTAACTAACACATGCAGGACAAACCCCCTCTTGTTTACATCCTCTACAATCGGTTGGCATGCCTGCTCCCTTCTGAACCATTCGGCTCACTAGCAGCATGTAAGTTCATACCCCAGGTGTCAGGATGTGGACTTGACTGTGACTCCCCACCCAATTAGCCCACCATCTCTCATCACCAATGCCATCTGCCATGAAGATTGTCTTTGAACTTGGCCTTCCTTGCTTCTGAGAATACACGGGAGTGTGAACACACGCTAGCATAGTTCTGGACTGCATGGCCAACTTCTGTTTCCATCCTTTGCTCATGTGACAGGAGACCGGAATTCGGCCCATTTTGCAGCATTTAATTGTATTAAATTAATAAACTTGACACTCATGGTGTTCTTTCTTTGCACCTTAACAAGGTATGATTAATGTCTCATGTTCACTGTTCTTCAAGGATAGATAACCAGTTCTTGGCAGCTCCAGCCTTCACACCAGGCCAGACAGCCCTTCTCGATTCTTCCATGCTCCCAGCTAATTCCCTGCTGCGACACAGCCTTCAGCCCTTCTCTTCTGGGTTTGAACTTACTAAAGTTGTCACACCGATGTCCAGCTTCTATATAATGGCGGCTCCGTCTGCAGTCTATTCACTGCGTATAGCTAGCTTCTATGATCACTTAGTTTACTTGTGTTACTGCATATGTACATTTATTGAACGATTTGCATTTTCTGCAGTGCTCTTTACATGTGCAATCTTGGTCTCGCATATGAAAGTTTACTCAATTCTTTACTTTGTCATCAGTTTCTATAAGGTCCATACATTCTCTTCTTCAGCCAGTCTTCTTAGTGCAACACGCTTGTTTCTTGTGATGTCACCAACTTCTCTTTCTCTCATTTTAATTTCCCTTAGGGATCTCCTCCAAGAGATTATCTCTCTTCGGTAATACATCTGATATGGTTTTCTTAATGGATACCTTTTCTCAAAGATTTGACGGGGAATAGCCACCATAGCTGGTGTCAAGCATGGCATGATTTCTGGCTTCCAGCATAAAGGTGGGAGGGGGCGGGACGTCCGGCAAGGGCAGTTGGCTGCTTCTCTACACTCCCCCCTCTGGTTTATTCATTGACCACACCTTCACAAATCTCCTAATTTGGGTATCTTCTTTTGAAGTAGGGCTTCTTTGGGGTCCAGATCTTTATTACTCCCTTCAGGGTTCCTTTACATGTTCATCCACACTCCAAGTCATGTAGCTGCACTGTTCATTTGGATTACAATAGACCCATCATCCTACATATTTGTTGTCATTTCTTGGATACAGAAACTTTGCTCACTCAGGTGCTATGATTCTGGCCTCTAAATATTTTCTGATATCTTCATCTGTCAACTCCTTGGGTCCAAACCCTGATTTAACATTGATCATGATCTTCATTCATACTGCCTTCTTCGCTGTCTTTATGTACTATGTAATTATTATCCTGATCACACAGAATCTAAACACCATCATCACTAATACTGCTCCAAGAAACTTAAAGATGTTCACCATCCATTGTGGAACCTATGAAAAGATAGATGCAAACCAACCGTCACCTGTAATATCTTCTGTCTCGTCTTCCATTTTGTTATGCAGGTTTGTCAGCAACGTTATGGCCTCTGTCAAGGTCCCATTCTCGTGATCGTGAGAAGGTATGAACGGCAACATGATGGCCCGATTTTGGTGCAAACTCCTCCTTTCATTGCTGTGATCATATCAAGGACATATCTGTTCTGGAGGGTCATCAGTTTTATGACCCTCAATTCTTCCCTGATCGCATTGAATCCCTTTATGGTGGTGTTGATGGTCTGCAGAAGCTCCCATCCAGTAATCTATAACCATCTGGCATTGACCATCTGGCATTGGCCATCTGGCATTGGCCAATGTTCTGGATCCCAGGCATAAAGATAGTCATGAATATTGCAGCAGTCTGACGAAACAACCTAATATATATAGCATCAAAGGCTTCTATTGATTTTGCCGAGAAATAATTCTCTCTCTCGGTTCGATTGAGAAATTCAGGCGATCTTCCCCTTCTTAAATGGGCATCTGCTTTTGGAAATTCTCCAATGTTCAGGTCACTCTGAGGAATTACTTACACTGGAACATGGATCAGCACCAAGGAACACGTCCCTCCCCAGTCCTTGGACAGCTTCATGTAGGCTCTGGGCCAAAAACCCAATAATGATCCATGAGGACTGCTGTTCCTTCATTCATGCCAGGTACATCAAATATATGGCCACACTGGTGATTCTCTCCAACTTTCCCCATATCATTATTTCTAAAACATAAGGACGCATTCTACAGGGGTAGTATCTGCAATGGTCCTCCCTCATCGTCACCCATGTCAACAATCTTGCAATCTTTGGCCATTGTTCTTTTTATTTGTTTTCTGCATTTGCCACAACTAATTCCCACTGTCCAGTCAATGCTGCTGCTTTGCACACAACCATTCCATCAGCCCATCCTTCATGAGTAAGCACTGTTCCTTTGATTTGTAGTTGACCTCTTTCCCAGCATTCTCATATTTCCTTCCCATTCTTATCTTTGCATTGCAGAATCTTGTTTTCTTCAGTCTTGATTCCTGCTCCATTTATTCCAAGCTGTTTATATTTTTAGTTTGCAAAGGTAGGGGGCGCCCCTCTCTCGATAGAACAAGGCGTGATAACTTGTTCAGTGGTTATTAACCACTTGAGAGTTCGCAGCCACTGCTTTTTCTCACTGTGCCTTTCACAGATGGGAAATATCCATTTGCATATCAGTCTTTGTCCTGCCAGGGGCAGTCCAGCACTGAAATGCAATGGCAATTCCAACCTGAATGAGAGTACCACCAGCAACCCCATACACGTGTTTCACCCTTGTTGGGGATCATCAGTGAGGTGAAGCTGATGCCTCTCTAAGCACAGTGAGAGGGAGACCACGTCTGGTTGCCCCCAGGAGACCTAGGGTTACCAATCCCAGGTTCCTTGAAATTTGGTTTGAAAAGGTAGCGGGCGCCCCTCTCTCGATAGAACAAGGCGTGATAACCTGTTCAGTGGTTATTAACCACTTGAGAGTTCGCAGCCACTGCTTTTTCTCACTGTGCCTTTCACAGATGAGAAATATCCATTTGCATATCAGTCTTTGTCCTGCCCAGGGGCAGTCCAGCACCGAAATGCAATGGTAATTCCAACCTGAACAAGAGTACCACCAGCAACCCCATACACGTGTTTCACCCTTGTTGGGGATCATCAGTGAGGTGAAGCTGATGCCTCTCTAAGCACAGTGAGAGGGAGACCACGTCTGGTTGCCCCCAGGAGACCTAGGGTTACCAATCCCAGGTTCCTTTAAATTTGGTTTGCAAAGGTAGCGGGCGCCCCTCTCTCGATAGAACAAGGCGTGATAACCTGTTCAGTGGTTATTAACCACTTGAGAATTCGCAGCCACTGCTTTTTCTCACTGTGCCTTTCACAGATGGGAAATATCCATTTGCATATCAGTCTTTGTCCTGCCCAGGGGCAGTCCAGCACCAAAATGCAATCGCAATTCCAACCTGAACGAGAGTACCACCAGCAACCCCATACACGTGTTTCACCCTTGTTGGGAATCATCAGTGAGGTGAAGCTGATGCCTCTCTAAGCACAGTGAGAGGGAGACCATGTCTGGTTGCCCCCAGGAGACCTAGGGTTACCATTTTATATTTTTACTCCATTTATTCCAAGCTGTTCATATTTGTATTATTTGATGCTTTGATTATGGCTTCTCTCTTGTCTTTAAATCTTGCACATAACTGTCTTCTCTTTGAGATGTCGCTTTATTCATCCACACTATGGATGCTGTTCTGCCTTAGAACTGTCTTCTTGTCAGGCAATGTGCCAGATGTGTCAGGAAATGTGCTTTTTTTCACTGAAACTTCTGTGGCTATGAATATTTTAGAGGGTCCCAAAGCATAAGGTATCAGGGAACACACATAGCACCTCTCCTAGATGTTCTTCTCCCACCGTTCTCATGTTCTGATAGCACGTGTTATTACCCCAGTGTGCTGCATTATCTAGATATGTGTTTACCCCTTCATTATCTTCCTTTGCACTTTTCCTAATTCTCCCATATGCAAGGTGTGTGAACTGACCACAAAGTGAATCAAAAGTGGTTTGCATTGTGGGGAGAACCAAAGGGACATCTGCTTTATTAGGACTAATATGATAAAGAGTGTGAAACAGGAGAAACGGAAAAAGACAAAAAGAGCAATTGTACAGGCATATACTATGCACAATAACATGGACCATGCTCGTTCATTCCCTAAAATCGTACTGATTTCAACATTCTTCATTTTCACTATGATCATTTAAGGAAAAAAAACACTTTTATTCCTGCAACTGCAATATCTTCTCTATTATCACTATGAGCAGTCTTCTGATTACAGGGCCATTCTTAGGATCCTGTAAAAAAGTGTGAACATCAACGTCTCTTCTGACAAGAGCAGGATGAGCTTGAAGGATACATACAAAAACAGCAAATATAAGCCTGTGTACATCCTCGTTGGTTAGGACCATGGAAATAACCAAATAAATACTTAGGGCCTCATTACGACTTTGGAGGCAGCCATGTAATAATGCGGAATGCATTTAACGGCACCGGCACCATTACCGGCGCCGTTAAACGCATTCCGTAATTGTTGTAATTAGGCCCTTAGTGAGTAATGAATCTGGATATTGCTCTCGTTTCCAATCGTAGAACTCAAAATCACTTTCAGGCATATTTTTGATACATCAATATTTTTCTAAAGTTAATTTCCAAAAGATTCCTAAGGCTTGCAGCAAGGGTTTGCACTCCCGCTATAATATCTATAAGGAGTGTCTGACTGAGCCCTAGTTCAAATTCAAAATCTGCATTAATAGTTGGTTGCTTTATCGTCCTTCTTCTTCGTCATTGATCGAGTCTGCACACGCTGAAAATCTTCTTCTTATCTTTCTTAACGGCAACAGTAGGAGGGGCGGTCTCACCATTGTACATTTTCACGTCGTTCAATCGAAGCCAACTCGCCTGCCTTGGACTTTTACTGCTGAGGGGGTTATATTTTTCAACACAAAACGGGCCATTGAATCGTAGCTCGTGCCACTTTTGAGTGCCATTTTCTATCAGAACGGTGTCACCAACAAACAAATTAGGTGCCGATAATAGTTCACTTGAACCGGTTGCTGAATGATCTTCATCTGTGTTCTGAGACTGACCCCCTCACGCTTGAGTTGATCTGAAATGAGAGATATAGAGGTCATACATGTCAAATAATTATGCAGCTCATCACCTAACAGTTTTGTTGTACTCTGGGCATCACCTCAACTCCTCGATGGAGGTGTAAGAGGCGTTCTCATTTGCCTCCCTGTTACTAGTTCATGGGGGGGGTGAGGGGATGATCCAAACCAGGCTGATTCCTTAGGGTATATAAAGCTAAGGGCAGGCAATATAGCCATCCCTTCTTCAAAGTCAGTTTGATTTTTGCAATCCTTTTTTTAAGGAGGCTGTTGAGTCTCTCACATATCCTGTTCACGTGTGGGTTATAAGCAGAGAAAACTTGTGTTTAATACTCAATAATAGTCCTATCTGTTCAAACACTTCATTAACAAAATGTGGCCCATTATTGGATCTCAGCATTTCACACACACCCCATCTTGGAAAGACTTCACGTACTAAAACTTTGCTGTGCAAGTGGCATCAGCGTGTGTACACAGACCTGCCTCGATCCACCTAAAGAAGGGACACACCACCACTATCAGGCATCTATATTCTTTACACACTTGCAGCATATCAACATAATCAATATGTAAATAATGAAAAGGACCATTCGGTCGAGGTATTACTCCTCTAAAAGTTCTCAGTGTATGCCCAGCTGTGAACTTCTGACAAACGATGCAATTCACTACAAAGAATGCAACGTGCTCTAACAAATTCGGAACAAACCAGTCTTCTGCAATTGTTGTAACAAGACTCTCCCTAGTTACATGCACGGGGTAATGCAGCTGTTCAAGAACTATTTATAACAATGCTACTGTCATTACTGGTATTCCAGTGCTATCCTGTTGCCATAACGTTTCTGTGGGGGATAAGGAACACCCCCTTCACTTCCATAATTCCTGCTCTTCCTGCATTGCACTGCCTTGAATCTCCATTATTGGGTCTTTGGCAAATGAGTAAATCCTTCTTGCATTACCATAATCGTGACTACTCTCTCCATGACATTTGGAGTGTCAAAACATTTGATATTTGGGAAATATGCAACCCTTTTGGCTTCTGTGTTTGCGGCTTCATTCCTGCAAGAAATACAATCTGTTTGCTTATTGTGAGCGGCACACACATTTAACGACTGCTGTGGCTACTGGGAGTTGTAGTGCTTTAATAAGCCTGTCCAATAGGGATGCGTGCTGCACTAGAGTGCTGTCTGGTCGGAGGTAGCCCCTCTTTTTTCAATGTGCTAGCCCTGCGTGTATGGTTGACGTCACATAGGCGGGGTCACTGTACACTAATTCTGCTACTTGCGCTGAAAAAAGTAGACGATAAGCTACACTTGCTACAAATTCAAATTCCCAATTTGATTTATGCCTCTCGACAGCTGCGCCAGGATTTCTTTCCCCACTTGTATGATACATTTTCGAAAAACAATCAATAAAAATAAATTCCCCTCCTGTCAACACATTTTGTTTCACACATGGTATATCATCATAAAACTCAACATAATTAGCACAGTCATGCACATGATCACCTTCTGTTACTGGCTCAACTACAAATGTGGCAGGATTCACTATTTTGCATTTGACAATTTTGATCGCTGGATTTGAAATCATTACCTCATAGGCGGAAGCTCTGTCAATGTACCTTTGGGTTCCTCTAAAATGGCAAACAAAACATGCTCCGCGAAGAGAGTCATAGAGCAGCCCATAACAATACTTGTGGACTTCTCAGTTGTGAACACAGCAGCTGACTGTTCACAAGGAAAGTGTTGTTTCGTAACTGGGTCTAAAATCCCACTGTAATACGAGGTTTGTACCCCAATTTAGTCCTCTGTGTAAGTAGTGCTGTCATGACTGTCCCATTTGTATGTGAAAACAAATACAATTCCTCTGATAATTGGGGATTTCCAAAACAGGGGCTGTGCAAATCACTTTTTTCAACTCCTCAAAACCTTCCTCCATCTCCTCAGTCCATTCCATTGTAATCTCATTCACTTGTGCTTTTTTTAAAGCCTGCAAAAGAGGTCTTGTGTACGAACTGTAGTCAAATACTCAGGCTGTAACATAATTGCATAATCCCAAAAATGGTTGCATCTGTTTCACTGTGTGCGGTTTTGCAGTTTTCATAATCACCTCAGCTCTTTCAGGTGTCACCTTTTTCCCCTCATGTGAAATCAACTGTTCTATGTATAACACCTCATCTTGACAATACTGTAGTTTCTCCTTGTCTACCTTGTATCCTGTGTCTGCTAAGATAGGCATCAACTGAATCGAGACCTGTCTGCACTCATCTTCTGTAGTGCAATAAATTAAAATGTTATCTACCCACTGCATCACCACACTTTTCAAATCAACATTGCCTAAGACCATCTGGAGGACTCTGTTAAAGATTGATGGAGACTTACAGTACCCTTGAGGCAGCCTACTGTGTTTCAGTTGAGTTTGGCGAAACGGAAAGGAAGGCAAGTCCTGTGAGTCCTTGTGCAACGGGATTGAGAAAAACACATTTTTCAAATCAATTACCATGACATATCGTGCTTCTACTGGGATACTGCATCATCACCAGGTTAGGATCTAAAGCAAACACTGCCTCTACAATCTGGTTAATCGGTTTAATGTCTTGTATGAATCTCCACAACCCTCCCTTTGTTTTTATGATAGGATACACTATGGTGTTGTACGATGATTCTGATGGCACCAGAATACCTTGTTTCATCAGTGCTGAATTGGTTATTGTTATTGTTATTGTTATTTTGCACTTATATAGCGCCTTATATACCATTGGTATGGTCTGAAGGCACTGGTAGGTTGAACGCCCTTGGGAACCGAAGTTCAGATCAGTAGAGAGAGTAGGGAGAGTCAAAAGGTGCGTGTGAGCACCGGATATGTGTGCAGCTTGTGCGGTACACGTGTAATAGCTGCTTCTTATCGGTAGGTGTCGTGGTTGAGAGATCAGGAGAATGTGTTCGTTCTGGCAGGCTTTATCCGGAACGGAGGTGGCTGCGTTAGGCCTGAGGAAAACGCCTGGCTGGGGGTGTGGGACCAGCAGTGTTTACATAGAATGATGTGGAGTAAGCGGTGGATGTTCGTATGAGGACAGTTATACCGAATGGTGTCATAGTATCTCTGTGTTCTAGTTGAGTGGTGATGTAAGGAGAGAGTAAGCGTGGGGTGTGGTGTGATGGGTTATATGCTCTTTCAGTGTGCAAACTTCTGAATGCAATTTTCCCAGAGAGGGAACTGGGCGAACTTCTAAGTACAGTTTTCCATACCGAGTCTTTTGGGAACACTTCTAAATTCATTTCATCAGGGAAGGTATTGGGCTCGTATCCGCAGTCATCCGCCCTCCGCAGTCATCCGCCCTCCACATTCATCCGCCCTCCGCAGTCATCCGCCCTCCATAGTCATCCGCCCTCCATAGTCATCCGCCATCCACATTCATCTTCCAAAGGTATCTGCCCTCCACAGTCGTCCGCCTTCCACAGTTATCCGACCTCCACATTCATCCGCCCTCCACAGACAAACGCCCTCCACAGACAAGCGCCCTCCACAGACAAACGCCCTCCACAGACAAACGCCCTCCACAGACAAACGCCCTCCACAGACAAACGCCCTCCACAGACAAACGCCCTCCACAGTCATCCGCCCTCGCACAGTCATCCGCTCTCTATGGTCATCCGCCTTCCACACTCATCTTCCACAGGCATCCGCCCTCCACGCACATCTTTCCCAGGCAACCGCTCTCCAAAGGCATCCGCCCTCCACAGTCATCCGCCCTCCACAGTCGTCCGCCCTCCACAGTCGTCCGCCCTCCACAGTCGTCCGCCCTCCACAGTCGTCCGCCCTCCACAGGTGTCCGCCCTCCACAGGCGTCCGCCCTCCACAGGCGTCAGGCGTCCGCCCTCCACAGGCGTCCGCCCTCCACAGTCGTCCGCCCTCCACAGTCGTCCGCCCTCCACAGTCATCCGCCCTCCACAGTCATCCGCCCTTCACAGTCATCCGCCCTCCACAGTCATCCGCCCTCCACAGTCATCCGCCCTCCACAGTCATCCGCCCTCCACAGTCATCCGCCCTCCACCGTCATCCGTTTTCCACCGTCATCCGCTCTCCACAGATTACCGCTTTCCAACGGACATCCGCCCTCCACAGTCATCTTCCACAGGCATACACCCCCCGCAGTCATCCGCCCTGCCCAGTCGTCCTCCCTGCCCAGTCATCCGCCCTCTACAGTCATCCGCCCTCCACAGTCGTCCGCCCTCCACCGTCGTCCGCCCTCCACCGTCGTCCGCCCTCCACCGTCGTCCGCCCTCCACCGTCATCCGTTTTCCACCGGCATCCGTTTTCCACCGTCATCCGCTCTCCACAGATTACTGCTTTCCAACGGACATCCGCCCTTCACAGTCATCTTCCACAGGCATACATCCCCCGCAGTCATCCGCCCTGCCCAGTCGTCCGCCCTACCCAGTCATCCGCCCTCCACAGTCATCCGCCCTCCACAGTCATCCGCCCTCCACAGTCATCCGCCCTCCACAGTCATCCGCCCTCCGTATTCATCCGCCCTCCGTATTCATCCGCACCCCGCAATCATCCGCACTCCGCAATCATCCGCATTCCGCAATCATCCGCATTCCGCAATCATCCGCACTCCACAGTCATTCGCACTCCACAGTCATTCGCACTCCACAGTCATTCGCCCTCCACAGTCATTCGCCCTCCACAGTCATTCGCCCTCCACAGTTATCCGCCCTCCACCGTTATCCGCCCTCCACCGTTATCCGCCTTCCACAGTCATCCGCCTTCCACAGTCATCTGCCTTCCTCAGTCATCCGCCATTCCTCAGTCATCCGCCCTCCGTAATCATCTGTCAGCAGCGTTCATCTTCCACCCGCATTCCACTCGTCGGTGCTCAGTCGGTCACCCACTTCCGGCCTCTCACCCTACTCATTCCTCTGCTTTCGACATTCTTCCGCTCTTCCACACCCTGATTGCTCCCCATTCAGTCGCTGATACTTTTTTCTATTCATTATGCGCATCTGCTCTAGACGTTCATTCTGCTCTGTATGCTCTCTTTGATCAACAAGCTCCTTCGCTCTTTATGCTGTTCCAATTCTCCACCTTCCTCGACTTTCTACACCTAGCCGCTCTTCGTACTTGGACCGCTTTCTACAGTCAATTGATTTACATCCTCATCCGTCATCCCCATCGGTTTTGTTCGTATTATTTATCGGGTCTCCAGACCTAACCGTCTGCCAGACGCACCAGTCAACCGCTTTCATCCTCCACATTCATTTATACTTGTCTAGAATCATAGTTATTTATTCGCCCTTCTCAATCATCCGTTCATTACACTCATCGTCTTTCCAAGCCTGTCCATGCTCTATTTTTCTTTTATCAGTGGTCAATTCGTGTTATTGACTTCCCTGTTTACATCTACATTACTCGCTTTAATTTCTTGTCTGAATATTTGATAAATCTGTATTATTATTATTTTTATTTTTATTTTTATTATTATTATTTTTTTTTTGCATTTGGTTTTGCTTTGGGTGCTTCGCTGGGTCGGTGTTATTTTGATGATGCTAGAACGGAACCGGTTGGTTTTAGGGAAAGAGCCAGGTTTTCAGTAGTTTGCGGAAAGCTGTTAGCTCCTCGGTTAGCCTGATGTGGGGTGGGAGAGAGTTCCACAGGGTTGGGGCTAGGGCTGAGAATGATGCTCCGCCTAACCTGACTGAGTTTGTCTTAGGAATTACTAGGAGGCCGGCTGTGCTTGATCTGAGGGTGCGACTGGGGTGATAAGCTATTAGTTTTTCTTGAAGATATTGTGGCCCAGTTTTATGTACTGCTCGATGGGTGAGGCATAAGGTTTTGAAAGCTACCCTACGGGCTACTGGTAGCCAGTGGAGTGTCTTGAGGGCTGGGGATACGTGATCTCTTGGACCAAGCGCAAGTAGCACTTTGGCCGCCGCGTTTTGTGCTCTTTGAAGTTTGTTCATTTGGTAGGCATGGATTCCGAGGTATAGGGGGTTGCCGTAGTCCAGCCGTGAGATGACTATTGATTGTACCGCAGAGACTCTGTTAAGAAATGATAGATATGGAAAGATGCGCCTAAGGTTTTTGAGGTGGTAGTGGCAGGACTTTGAGACATTGTTGACTTGGCGCGAGAGTGTTAGGTCAGAGTCTAGGGTGCATCCAAGATTTTTCACAGTGTTGGAGGGTATCGGTGAGTTGCCCATGGCGGTTGGCCAGGGTAGAGGGTGCGGGAGAAGATCTGGGTTGCCGCATACCATGATTTCTGTTTTGGAGGGGTTTAACAGAAGGTGGTTTTGGGTCATCCAGCGTTCAATGTTAAGGAGGCAGGATGCCAGGTCAGGTTGTGAGTTAGGATTCGTCTTCAAGAATTTTAGAATTAGTTGTGTGTCATCGGCGTAATTGTAACATAGGATGTTGTGTGCACGGATTATCGGTGGGAGGGTGATCAGGTAGAGATTGAAGAGGAGGGCAGATAGACACGCTCCTTGTGGGACTCCTGTGTCAACTGGTCGGGCTTGGGAGGTAAAGTTGGAGAGTGTCGTTATTTGGTGCCTGTCCTTGAGGAATGAGGCTATCCATTTGAGGGCGGTTCCACGTATTCCTAGGGAGTGGAGGCGATCAAGGAGTATTGAGTGATTGATCGTGTCAAAGGCGGCTGATAGGTCGAGAAGGATTAGTGCGGCGCATCCCGCGGAGTCAGCAGTCATTTTAAGGTCGTCCCAGATAGAGGTTAGGGCGGTTTCAGTTCCGTGACAAGTTCTGAAGCATGATTGGGCGGGGTCTAGGAGTTTGTTGGCTTCAACATAGGCGTTAAGTTGAGAGTAGGCGGTTCGGTCAATGAGTTTGGCGAGGAACCTGGTGTTTGATATGAGAGTTGCGCCCATTAGCCTCTCTAAGGAAAACTGCATTTAGAAGCGATCCCAATTGCATTTGACATTGTGCCCACTAGCCTTTAATATACCCTCATCTGCCTTTCGAGACATGGGGTACTGTCTTGCTTGAGGTAAAATTGCCACTGGCTCCAGCTTTACTTTGACTTCCCCTATTCCCTTTAACAGTCCTACGTCATAAGGGCCTGTGGGCCATAGGACGCTGGGCAACTTCTCCAAGTCTTCCTCAAAAAATGCTGGATGCTGCCGTATTATTGCCATTCGCGGTGGGATTTCCCTTTTCTCTATTCTTATCCAATATGTGATGCTCATAAAGAATACTACTTCATCATCTGTTGGGTCTTCTCTAAACATATCATCATCAGTAATGTCAGTAAACCGGTACCCTTCTTCGAGAGCTATTACTGTCCTCCGTGTTCTACCCTCATCATCCGTTCCTTCAGCCATCGCCATTTCTCTTCGTACTACAGCTGCTTCTAACTCTAGAAGGATAATCTGTCCCCCCTCTTCATCCATAGGTATCTGTGGTCTAAACAAGAATTTGTCAGGTATCCTCACAGTTTTTCCCAGTAAGCCAGTTAGCCATGTTAGTAGAATGATCACTGCATAAAGAAAACCCTGAGGCTCCACAGGAACACCTTGCTGAGCGATTTGCCATGTGAACGCCAGTCTGAATTCACCCACATTTAAGTAGTGTATTCTGGGAGTGAAACACACTATTCCTTTATCCGTAAATGAAATCATCATGGTAAGTTTTGTCATCAAATCTCTTCCTAATATGTTAACTGGTGCCTGTCACGAAAATAACAATGGAGCAGATATGTCATTCTCTCCATTAGAGACTGGTATTTCAACAGTAAAATGAACTCGACTCGTACCTCGAGAGAACCCTTGAGCATTCATGGCAATTCCGGACATTGGATATTTTCCCTCTCATATACATGAACGAGTAGCCCCAGTGTCTACTAGAAAAGAAGAAAAAAATGTGTCTCCTATCGTCACATCAACCCTTGGTTCCTATTGGGGGTCTGGTGTCACTAATAGTACTGAACACATCAAGTCGCCCTGTGAGCTGTCCTATTGTGGGTACATGCATACCCCTGTACCTGTGAAATGATTTCCTCCTACCACAGTGGCATCTCCTTTTCTAGGTGTCAGTAATTGTCCTGTGTTTGCATACTGTTGTGTCTGCATGGGGGCGTGTTGCGACTGCCCTTGCAGTGGATTCATTTGCACTCTGGTTGCTGTGTCTGTAGCAGTCGTGGTGCTTGTGCCTGAAACCCTGTCTGATCTTGGGCAAACCCTTCCCTAGTTTGTGTGTTATATGATGGAGGATAAGCTGTCCCCCCTCTTGAGAAGTGGCCATTCTGTACATTCCCTTGGCTCGCACATACACATGCAATGTGTCCTGTCATCCCACAAGACCATCATACAGGGGGAGGTCACCTAACTAGTCCCCCTTTGTGAAATCCTCCCTGTGTGTTCTGATTCTCATTCTGTGCATTTTGAAACCCACCTTGATTATTTTGCAATCTGCCCCTTCCTCTATAGCCCATACCTCTGCCTTGTGGCATTAACCCATTCCCTCTTTGGTCCATCGGGTACTGATTATTTGCCTGTGATGCACCCACTGCTTGCTGCATTCCCAATCTTTCTCCACTTGTCAATACTGCCCCATCCATGGCCAATTTTGACAATTATTTCTGAACTAATTTGGCTTTCTCAATTTTCCTAGCCTCATCTTTCTTCTTGTTTTTCTCCTGCAATAGCCGACAGTGATGCACTATCGTCAACTGTATTTCAGCCCATGGCTTCGCCTCCATTCCCACTTGTTTCTTCATTTGCCTCTGTACTTGTTCAGGCAACCCCTGACATAAAATGTGCTAAAATAATGCCACCGTTTTTTCCCACGGTTCACGTGTTTCAAGTTGCCAACGCTCTTGAATATCCTGATTGTAAGGAATAGGGTCTTCATCTTCCTTCATCTTATGTGTCATGATTGCACCCATATCTGATGTGTCAGGATACTGCACCCTGAAATCCCTCCAAACATCTGCTCTGCAATTATTAAACAGCGCTGCGTCATGCGCTGTGTTTTGTGCTATCACACTCGAATAGCCTGCTCTCCTCCATATGTCATCAGCTCTCTCCCCCAGAATAGCTGCCAAGAGACTCTTAATGTCCCCTCTGGCCAATGTGTTTCCTCCTGTCATGTTCTCTAACTTGTATATCCATTTCCCAGCAACTGACGTCAAACTCAAGAGTTTGCACCTTAAAATATCTTTATCCGTCTGCGGCCATGGTATATACTGTGGTTCCTGCTCCCCCTTTTTCCAATAAGGGAAACTGCGTGAAGCCTAATCCGCAATCGGCTCCCATCGTCTGCCTATTCATGGCAGGGACAATTGGCCCTGTCCATCTTTGTACTGCTAGCAATCTTAACCTGCTCACATACACCGTTGATTCTACCTTCTGACTATACGATTGTCCTCTGGGACGTTCTGGATATGCTATGTGATCTGGCATCCTATCCTTAGGTTGCTCTAGATTGGACCATCTTACTTCTTTGTCCGTCTGCAGGCTTCCCTCGTGGGCACATGCCTTCCCTCACTCTTTCGCAAGGAAGGATTCTCTTTCCTCATCTGACATGTCTATTCCCCAACTAGTGTGACTTTCGTCCCCTTCAACCTTATGTAATTTCAGTCTGCTTAAGGATAATGCTCTGTGCTCAAGACTAAATTGATTTTCTCCTTCGCCTTGTGATTTAAATACTATGGATTGATCCCCCTTCTTTCGGCTTCCAGATTTGCTACCTTCCTTTAATTCTTGATAGGCCTTATCGATCCTGTCTCCGATACTTCCTAAATCAAATATTTCTTCTTCTAATGCTACTCTGGATGGCCCTGACGTTGCTCCCTTTCACGAAAGGAACTCTTCTATTCTGTCCCATCGTATTGCTGGGATTGGCCCTACTGGCTCCTTTCGAATAAGGCTAATGTTAATATCCTGCTGTCTCCTCCTGTGTTCTAATTCATCATCTAATTCTCTTCATTTTCTCGCCTCCCTTTTAATTCTCTCCTCCTCTTGTCTTTGCTCTTCGCTCCTCTCTCCTGCTCTCCTATATTGCTGTTCTTTTTGTCTCTGTATCCTTTTGTCCCTTCATTTCTGTGCTTCCTCCACCTCTCTCTTTCTTTCTTTCCTATCCCTATCTTCTATTGCTATCTGCCTATTGTTGCACTTTCTTTGTTCTTCTGCCTGTTCTTCTTTTTTCTCTTGCTCCTCCTGATACATCTGTTCTCGTCGCTCCTTGCTCTTTCTTTTATGCTCATCTTCCTTCAACCTCTTTTCTCGCTCTCTGTCTTTTCTATCCTGTTCGTCCTTATCTTCCCTTTGCCTTACTTTCTTGATGCTTTTCCCATCTAGCTTGAGTAACATCTTTCCTCCCATCCATTCTTTCTGCACAAGCATTACCTCGTCAGCTTTTTTCTTCTGCCCTTTCCATCTCTTAATCTCTCTTTCTAATTCTGTCGGTGTTCGATCGCTCACTCTTCTCTTTACCTTGTATAATCTTAAAGATACCCCGTTGCCGCTTTTAGTTAATTTAAAGGGTGCAATCCTACTTCTTCCGTACAAGCGCCTTTTTCTTCAGGCGAGGTAAGGGGAGTTGAGGGCTCCACCCATTCCTCCTTACACTGGTTAAGCATCCGGCTCTTCAGGCAACAGATCTTCCCTTTCTCTCTGGTACATCTTCCAAAGCTAGGATTGCTAATATTTTCTCCAATTTCTTCCCTGTGTATACAGCATGCAAGTATGTACTCATGTGTTGCAATACTGCTTTTGACAGTGATCCCCCTTGTGGCCATGGCATGAACATTTTATCTGCTGTCCCTTTCACCCATTCGGCACTATACTGTTTGGACTTGGGCATGGGTTTTGGCAATTTCTTACATAAATGCATCAGAGGGGTGTCTCCCATTGTGACGAGTCTCAATTGGCTGTCAATACTTACCAGGTTTGATGAAATACTATTACTGCTTTTCAATATTCGTAAAACAACAAATGTGTGCACGCTCCAACAATCGCCGCTCAAGCCTCTACCTTTTCAATTATCTCTGTCTATCTCTGGATTGGTACCAACCACTTCGATAGATAGTTTATTAGCTCCTTAACCTCGTTTCAATTCCTTTAACACTTTTTGTTACTCTTCAACACTTTAGCTCAACATATAACACAGGCAGACTAGTCGACTTTACACATTTACTAAAAATACTCTGTGATCACCCTTTTTCTCCATGTCTCTTTTAAAATTTCCTGTCACAGGATTTAAATCATCTCCTTTTGTGAACCTGTTCACACGTAGCCAAATGACTCCCAATGCAGTGTTATCCATTCTTCTAGACCCCCTTGAGTCAGGCTTCTAGACACTTCTATCTCTATCTCCACACAATATTTGCTGTTACTTTTAAAATACCATAACCATGTCCCCTTAATTTTCCATTCCCCTTATTCTACTCACCATTCGATCGTTATTTGACTCAAGGCCTTCAGTATCGTCAGCGTTGACACCAGGCCAGACAGCTCTGCTCGATTCTTCCATGTTCCCAGCTAATTCTCTGCTGCAACACAGCCGCAGCCTGGGCTGACCTTTGAATGATTAAATTTCTCTGCACCTATGCAGTAAACTCTACAATGACTTGGGCAGTGTGATTGTAAAACTTGCTAACTTATTCACTACGTATAGCTAGCTTCTATGATCACTTAGTCTACTTGCATTACTGCATCTGTACAGGTATTGAATGATTTGCATTTTCTGCAGTGCTCATCACACGTGCAATCTTGGTCTCGCATATGAAAGTTTGCTTGATTCTTTACTTTGTCATCAGTTTCTATAAGGTCCATACATTCTCTTCTTTAACCAGTCTTCTTAGTGCATGACGCTCGTTTCTTGTGACGTCACCAACTTCACTTTCTCCAATTTTCATTTTCCTTCAGGGATCTCTTCCAAGAGATTATCATCTCTTCAGGCATACATCTGATAAGGTTTTCTTAATGGATACATTTCTCAAATATTTGACGCAGAATAGTCACAATCGCTGGTGTCAAGCATGGCACGATTTCTGGCTTCCAGCATATAGGTGGGAGGGAGGCGGGACTTCCTGCAGGGCAGTTGGCTGCTCCTCTACAGTAGGGTGACTGTTAGATGTCACCTGAGCCCCCTCCCGGCCGTTCGTACAATAAACTTGCTTTCTGGACAAAGGCGCACTTTCTACTATTAGAGGTAGGCCAAATTTGGTTAAAGGGGTAGAGCTAAAGGTCCAAGCCTACACATTCAAATATGCACACATACCCTTTTTTACTTGCTTGAATGTTCACATGCTACTCCTTTGAATACAATCTCTCGGGCTGGGTTTCTTACAACATAATTGTGTGTTTCCACTAATTTTGGTTTTGCTTTTAAGGAAGTTAAGGCTTGCTTCTTCCTTTTTGGGGAAGAATGCCCAAATTCCCTGAGTAATAGGCCTAAAACAAAAGCAAATAAACAACAACCTCATTGGCATCCCGCAGGGGCCCTGCAAACCCCCCCCAACAGTGTCAATGGCCAGCATGGGGGCACCCCATTTCCTGAGCCATCTTACATGACAGGGGCTGCAGGGGACCTCTGTTACACCAGTGGTGTCATCATGAGTAGTACTCCATCAATCAAGTTTACTAAACCTTCCTGGCTCTCAAAGCGATGTTATATGACAAAACTAAGAGTTTGCGTGGATGGCTGTTAGCACATGGTGGTTATGCCTTACAATGGAAATATATAAGCCCACGTCTGGATGCACACTCTTAGCAGTGCATATGTAATGTTGACATGAGATTGCTGAAGGTGAATTAAACCATTTTAAAGTGCATAATCATGGGGTCATGACCGTAAATCCTTACTCTGTAATATGCAGGACGTGTCAATGTTCATTAAAAAGAAAGTTTACTTAAGCAGATGTATTGTATCATGCTCCGGGGGATCAAGCCAGCCATGGAAGCATGAACAAAAAAGACAACATCCCTGTCAAAATGGACAACTCTTTTCAGACCCATATCCCTTCATGTAGAAAATCTGGCCCAAAATTACAACTGACTAGGGAGCATCCAAAGGGAGGAGAGAAGGAACGGGTGGGATAACTAGTGGTAGGTAAAGTATATACAGGGTATGCATCCAGGGTCATGTGTTCCTCGGCAAAGTGTGATGAATCACGCTGCTGCGATCCCCACAAGAGAGTTACCCAGGACTGCCCTACGGCGGTAGTGGCACTGTCTGCTGGAGCAGGACAGTGACAGCAGTGGCACAGCTCACTACACTTTGAGGAACAACGAGGCATTCACCTCTCAGCATGTCTGTGCTGGAACACAGGGAGCCGGGATGGTGGCGTGCTCTGCTCTGAGGAATGCGACTGGATTAGAGTCTTTGGCAGAGAGGCACTGCAGGACCTCCGAGAATTGGCCCTAGCCTTTTCCTTCAGCATCCCTAGCAGAAGTCCTTGATGTTTGGAATACCATAGAGCCTATGGGAGTACCCAGTTTCAAATCTCCATAGAGGAACCGTGTTAAATATAAGGGGTATTTAAATGAATACAATAAAAACCTGAGCCCGAAGGATCAGACAAATAATATTTAAAAGGAACCGAGGATAATAGAAGAATAAATAACAGGAAATAAAGAAAGTAAAATCATGATTAAAACAACACAACAGAGGTTCAATTGGCCAATCAGGAGAGAGGGATTAACACAGGGGGGCCAGATTGGAAACACCCTGCCAGCCAATCCGGTAGGCAGGGCTTTCCACCAATCAGCAGCCATCAGGATGAGGAGGAGTCTGGCTATAAAAGCAGAGCTAGGTAATTTTGAACTTGTCTCAGTCAGGGACCGGTTCCCTGTATTTCTCTCCAGACGCTGGTGAATGGAAGAGGAGCTGTAGCCTGAAGGAGGTGATTCTGCCTGGGTGAAGGAGCCTGGACTGCCATGGAGCACTGCCTGCCTGGAAGTGGCCTGCCGATCATGGAGGAAACTGATTGACCCAAGAGGCAGAAGGAGAGTACCCCTGCAGCTAAACTGAGCCTAAAAGGTGGGAGAACTGACCTGTCTAAGAAGCCTGGGAATAGGCTAATGCAACCCTTCAATAAGACCGTGGTAGAGAGACAAGGACAGAAGACAGTCCCCTGAAGAGAAGACAGGTAAAAGCCAAGTCCCCTGAAGAGGAGAGGTGCAAACCCTACAATAAAAACCTGGTAGAGCGACGTAGACAAGAGCAAGTCCCCTGAAGAGAAAAGGGGGAAAAAGTAAGTCCCCTGAAAAATTGAGGACAATGCAAAGAGAACGAGAAAAGGGCCGCCAAGAGGTGAGAATACCCCATGGAGGGTGTTAGAGAGAGAAACCCAGAAGCCCAACCAGAGTTTGGGGCAACATACTAACAACCAAGAGAGAGTGAAAGATGTTGAGAGAGATTAATCTACCAAGAGATTAAGATAAAGAACACAAGCACAGGACCCAGCCGATCCCTCATCTAAGTGGTCTTGCATCTGTAAGGAAACTACTGGTCCCAGTTTGAGTTTTGGCATTAGAGGCCCTGTTGCTTGTTTGTCTGTGGCTTGTGTGTCTGAGGAGACCAGAGAGAAGGCCTCGCTGAATTGATGGATTGAATTGATGGACACTGTTACTTTAAGCAAAGACTTTAAGTTAGAGATCCCCCAACCAATACTTTTACACTTAAGGGAAGGACTTCAAGTTATTTTCCTCATTTCACCATTTGATGTAGCCATTCCAACAACAGCCTATTTTAGGAACATTTGATTCAGGAAACCTTTGTATTAAGTTGAGGAGTAGTTGTGAAACACAAATTTACTTTATTGTTTTTTGTACTTCGGTCACCTTTTGAGTCCATAGCTGAAGCGAAGCTTCATTCCTCAAAATCTCTTTTGTCTTACGCTTGCTTAATAAAGAGTTTTCTTTGAAAAGACCCAAACTCTGAGACCCTTCTGTTCACCATCTTGTCACAGTCATCACAACAGTATAGAATGTCAGCCTGCACTGAGTTTCAGAACAGTTGTCCAAGTCCTGGTCAACTCCCATCTGGATGGTTGCAGTGCCCTACTGGCAGGAGTCCCAGATGGCACCTTGGCCCTTCTGAAAGCAATCCAACATGCACACATCAACAAAGGACACAGAAAATGTTATTACATCACCCCCAACCTCACAGAGCTGAAATGGCTTTGCCTTCAATCACACATCATAATCAAGAATGTCTGCATCACCAACAAAGCAGTCACAACCAAAACTCCACTCTACTTTGCTGAAACACTTACCATCTCAAGCAGAAGCCAGTGGGCTACCAGAAGCTCCAAAATCACCAGGCTGGAAACTAAGAACGTCAAGAGGGAAAAGCATGAATCAATCCTTTTCCTGCATTACGTGTTGTCTGTGGAGCAAGTTACCAACGCAGATACAATTGGATTGGTCCATCCTACACTTCTGGAAGTACCTCAAGATCGTACTCTTCAAAGAACATCTCATCAATCACAGATCGCTCCCCTCAATGCTTTCTCCACTCTGGAGCTCAACCATCCCTGTCTCCCCTACTCTTCTCAGCTCCTCTGCTACCCCAGCACCTGACTTGTAACCCTTTGTACAGAACTGGGTTGCTTCACAGCTAGGTTTGTGATTTATGGATTAAATACATACATACAAACATGGTCACAGGCACAGGGCCTCTAATCCATTCTTAACTTCATTTGTGATACATACAACCCTCCTATTGGATAGGACGTATTTGTACTGTATTCTCTACTCATTACTCATAATCTTTCTCTGAGACCATATGTAGTTGAATTCCCTGTTGCCCTTTATTTTATTTATATATTTAAATACTGGTCTTCATGTATATCTTCTCTTTTGCTGAGGTGTTCTGCTAACTTGACTGAGACATCAGGATGGTGATTAATAATTTGATAAATTCATATTTGTTTTAATGGTCTTGTTTCTCAACTGTCTATTTTCCTATTTTTTATATACTATAGCAAATAAGCATAAGATCTAGCAGTAATTATTTTTTTTCATATGGAAAAGAAGCGTCTTCTACTTAACCTCTTTTTTTTTTTGTTCTTTACATGATGCATCTGGCATCCACTACAGACTTCTATAATCTTACAATTCTGTTACAGTTATAAATGTGGATTCCACTCCAGAGGGACAGTGTTCGTTAAGGGCATGGATTTATTTTTCCAAGCGAGTTTAGCTGTTTTCATTTATTTCTCAATGTATATTTTTCACAGTCACGCTTCATAATAATTGCCCTTTTATTGGCTGTATAAAGTTAGGTTTTAGTATTTATTGTAACCGAATGCCAAATAATGAATATGCTTCAAAACTTGAGATGGCCTTCGTCAAGTTTATGGGGATCTTTTCAATGTTTAAGTCCTGCTTAATGTGGATCTAGCAGTAAGATCTTATAATTAGAATTTCAGTTTCATGTAGGTTAAATATGTCACTTTTTCCTGGGATTATCTAATGATATAAAAACATGCAAATAAACACATAGCCCTAACATGCATGGGTGTTATGGTTCACATATAGCCCGAGATCACAACTTTGATTTTGCTTGTATTCATTCTCAATTCATGTTTCTTGCATTGGGCCACTCTTGGTTCGAGTAGAGTATGCTTTGCAAATAGGTCCGGGTCAATCATTCTGAATCACTGGCTCACTGGCTTGTAAGCTTTTCTGTTCTTGAAACATCTATAGGTGAATCATCTACAGTGATGTGTGTCAAGATGTGAAACATATCATCAGTTTTCAGATTGAAACAAACTGTTAGAAAAGGCATCTTTGCTTGACTTTTTTGTTAGTCATGATCATGTCCCTCGTTTTGCTCTCCAGTGCAATGAAAACTTTAATTAGCAAGGCATGATGATGTTTATTTTTATAACAAACTCTAGAGTAAACGTTGAATATGAGAAATCCTTTTGGAGTCAGTCACAGTACTCTTTAGGTGTGATGCTGTATCTGACAGCCCCTGTAACACTCTCTCAACAGCTGGTTCAGACAATAAGGCCACAATTTTGTTCAGTTTTCACTTATGGCTGTTCTTTTAGGGTCTGAATATTTGTGTCTTGGTCCTCTCTTTCATGGTCTCACAGTGATCTTTCCACGGCTGTTCTGTAATTTTGAATTGGTAGTATTTCTTACATTTCCCCAAAGAAAGACAACACATATTTTTCTCTCCTTCTTCATTGCTGTTCCTGAGAATTCTTTCAATTTTCTTTTTTTAGTGCTTAAGCTTTCCTCATGGATAAGGCTTTCAGCTTAGTTCCTATTTCTCAATGTCATTTGAGTCTTGTCTTGAATTAGCTGTGCTTTGAATTACACTGTCATGTGTTTGTCTTTGCTATTAGAGTGGGCCCATTTCATGGAGAATTATTTTTTGGGATGTTTGCATTAATTGAAATTGAAATAAGCATGACCAGCTCCTTTTTTAAGAATCTGATATTTCATGTAGATTCTTCCCAGTGCATTACTCCCTTTTCTAATGAAAACTATGTCCCTCTTCCATGAATATCTGTTTCTTACTTTGCACATTACTATTGTACTATCACCCTTTTTGCCCCTAATTTTGCCCCTTTTTGACACTGCAGCCAAATCCTGATGGGTGTGGATGTCGGTTTGTATGGATGCTTCCCTTTTGTTTGCTATAGGTCCAACTTTGATCAGTTCTTCAGCCTCTTTCCCATGTCAGATTGTACCTTCTTTTACATTTTAGAAATATTTACCTTTTCAACTTCCTTTTCATTTAGAAGGTCTGGCTTCATCAGCGAGGTTCTTTATGGAATGTTCTATTTCCCTTGACCTATTGGGGTTAACTTTCAATAATCTCTTGAATTGATGCTTCTAAAGCATAATGTGATCTGTCTCCCACTCATTCAGGTCTTCCTTGGTCCCAGCCTTTTGTTGCGCCCTTGCTATGTTTGTTTCCAGTGTGTCTTGTGGGTCTTTCATCAGGGCCGCAGAGATATTTGTTTGTCTTGGGCTATTAATTGATCGCTTGCACCATTGACTATGATAGTGTTTCATTAAAGCTTTGGGAATTTTTAGAATTAGCTCTTCCTCTCTGGTGGGGGGAGTATAATTCGATGTATAGCAAAACAGAAAGGTGATGGCTGGAAGGTATTGAATTAATCATAACCACGGGCAAAGCTCTGGGCAACCCTCCAGACCATCGTTTTTCAGCCTGCCAAGCCATTACAGAAGGGGAAAAACCATATGCAAATCAGGCTTGGTCCTACCCCAAAAGGGGCAGTCCAGCCCGAACTGCTAGGTTACATCCCTTCTGCACAAGACCACAAGCATCCCGAGACATGTTTCAGCCTTGTTGGGCGTCATCAGTGAGAAGTAGCTTGGGTCTCTAGGCCCGGCAGACTCGGGACCCACGTCTGGGCATACCCGTCACACTCGGGGTGACTTTAGCAAAACAGAAAAGTGATGGCTGGAAGGTATTGGATTAATCATAACCACGGGCAAAGCTCTGGGCAACCCTCCAGACCATCGTTTTTCAGCCTGCCAAGCCATTACAGAAGGGGAAAAACCATATGCAAATCAGGCTTGGTCCTACCCCAAAAGGGGCAGTCCAGCCCGAACTGCTAGGTCACATCCCTTCTGCACAAGACCACAAGCATCCCGAGACATGTTTCAGCCTTGTTGGGCGTCATCAGTGAGAAGTAGCTTGGGTCTCTAGGCCCGGCAGACTCAGGACCCACGTCTGGGCACACCCGTCCCACTCGGGGTGACTTTAGCAAAACAGAAAGGTGATGGCTGGAAGGTATTGAATTAATCATAACCACGGGCAAAGCTCTGGGCAACCCTCCAGACCATCGTTTTTCAGCCTGCCAAGCCATTACAGAAGGGGAAAAACCATATGCAAATCAGGCTTGGTCCTACCCCAAAAGGGGCAGTCCAGCCCGAACTGATAGGTCACATCCCTTCTGCACAAGACCACAAGCATCCCGAGACATGTTTCAGCCTTGTTGGGCGTCATCAGTGAGAAGTAGCTTGGGTCTCTAGGCCCGGCAGACTCGGGACCCACGTCTGGGCATACCCGTCCCACTCGGGGTGACTTTAGCAAAACAGAAAGGTGATGGCTGGAAGGTATTGAATTAATCATAACCACGGGCAAAGCTCTGGGCAACCCTCCAGACCATCGTTTTTCAGCCTGCCAAGCCATTACAGAAGGGGAAAAACCATATGCAAATCAGGCTTGGTCCTACCCCAAAAGGGGCAGTCCAGCCCGAACTGCTAGGTCACATCCCTTCTGCACAAGACCACAAGCATCCCGAGACATGTTTCAGCCTTGTTGGGCGTCATCAGTGAGAAGTAGCTTGGGTCTCTAGGCCCGGCAGACTCGGGACCCACGTCTGGGCATACCCGTCCCACTCGGGGTGACTTTAGCAAAACAGAAAGGTGATGGCTGGAAGGTATTGAATTAATCATAACCACGGGCAAAGCTCTGGGCAACCCTCCAGACCATCGTTTTTCAGCCTGCCAAGCCATTACAGAAGGGGAAAAACCATATGCAAATCAGGCTTGGTCCTACCCCAAAAGGGGCAGTCCAGCCCGAACTGCTAGGTCACATCCCTTCTGCACAAGACCACAAGCATCCCGAGACATGTTTCAGCCTTGTTGGGCGTCATCAGTGAGAAGTAGCTTGGGTCTCTAGGCCCGGCAGACTCGGGGCCCACGTCTGGGCATACCCGTCCCACTCGGGGTGACTTTAGCAAAACAGAAAGGTGATGGCTGGAAGGTATTGAATTAATCATAACCACGGGCAAAGCTCTGGGCAACCCTCCAGACCATCGTTTTTAAGCCTGCCAAGCCATTACAGAAGGGGAAAAACCATATGCAAATCAGGCTTGGTCCTACCCCAAAAGGGGCAGTCCAGCCCGAACTGCTAGGTCACATCCCTTCTGCACAAGACCACAAGCATCCCGAGACATGTTTCAGCCTTGTTGGGCGTCATCAGTGAGAAGTAGCTTGGGTCTCTAGGCCCGGCAGACTCGGGACCCACGTCTGGGCATACCCGTCCCACTCGGGGTGACTTTAGCAAAACAGAAAGGTGATGGCTGGAAGGTATTGAATTAATCATAACCACGGGCAAAGCTCTGGGCAACCCTCCAGACCATCGTTTTTCAGCCTGCCAAGCCATTACAGAAGGGGAAAAACCATATGCAAATCAGGCTTGGTCCTACCCCAAAAGGGGCAGTCCAGCCCGAAGTGCTAGGTCACATCCCTTCTGCACAAGACCACAAGCATCCCGAGACATGTTTCAGCCTTGTTGGGCGTCATCAGTGAGAAGTAGCTTGGGTCTCTAGGCCCGGCAGACTCGGGACCCACGTCTGGGCATACCCGTCCCACTCGGGGTGACTTTAGCAAAACAGAAAGGTGATGGCTGGAAGGTATTGAATTAATCATAACCACGGGAAAAGCTCTGGGCAACCCTCCAGACCATCGTTTTTCAGCCTGCCAAGCCATTACAGAAGGGGAAAAACCATATGCAAATCAGGCTTGGTCCTACCCCAAAAGGGGCAGTCCAGCCCGAACTGCTAGGTCACATCCCTTCTGCACAAGACCACAAGCATCCCGAGACATGTTTCAGCCTTGTTGGGCGTCATCAGTGAGAAGTAGCTTGGGTCTCTAGGCCCAGCAGACTCGGGACCCACGTCTGGGCATACCCGTCCCACTCGGGGTGACTTTAGCAAAACAGAAAGGTGATGGCTGGAAGGTATTGAATTAATCATAACCACGGGAAAAGCTCTGGGCAACCCTCCAGACCATCGTTTTTCAGCCTGCCAAGCCATTGCAGAAGGGGAAAAACCATATGCAAATCAGGCTTGGTCCTACCCCAAAAGGGGCAGTCCAGCCCGAACTGCTAGGTCACATCCCTTCTGCACAAGACCACAAGCATCCCGAGACATGTTTCAGCCTTGTTGGGCGTCATCAGTGAGAAGTAGCTTGGGTCTCTAGGCCCGGCAGACTCGGGGCCCACGTCTGGGCATACCCGTCCCACTCGGGGTGACTTTAGCAAAACAGAAAGGTGATGGCTGGAAGGTATTGAATTAATCATAACCACGGGCAAAGCTCTGGGCAACCCTCCAGACCATCGTTTTTAAGCCTGCCAAGCCTTTACAGAAGGGGAAAAACCATATGCAAATCAGGCTTGGTCCTACCCCCAAAAGGGGCAGTCCAGCCCGAACTGCTAGGTCACATCCCTTCTGCACAAGACCACAAGCATCCCGAGACATGTTTCAGCCTTGTTGGGCGTCATCAGTGAGAAGTAGCTTGGGTCTCTAGGCCCGGCAGACTCGGGACCCACGTCTGGGCATACCCGTCCCACTCGGGGTGACTTTAGCAAAACAGAAAGGTGATGGCTGGAAGGTATTGAATTAATCATAACCACGGGCAAAGCTCTGGGCAACCCTCCAGACCATCGTTTTTCAGCCTGCCAAGCCATTACAGAAGGGGAAAAACCATATGCAAATCAGGCTTGGTCCTACCCCAAAAGGGGCAGTCCAGCCCGAAGTGCTAGGTCACATCCCTTCTGCACAAGACCACAAGCATCCCGAGACATGTTTCAGCCTTGTTGGGCGTCATCAGTGAGAAGTAGCTTGGGTCTCTAGGCCCGGCAGACTCGGGACCCACGTCTGGGCATACCCGTCCCACTCGGGGTGACTTTAGCAAAACAGAAAGGTGATGGCTGGAAGGTATTGAATTAATCATAACCACGGGCAAAGCTCTGGGCAACCCTCCAGACCATCGTTTTTCAGCCTGCCAAGCCATTACAGAAGGGGAAAAACCATATGCAAATCAGGCTTGGTCCTACCCCAAAAGGGGCAGTCCAGCCCGAACTGATAGGTCACATCCCTTCTGCACAAGACTACAAGCATCCCGAGACATGTTTCAGCCTTGTTGGGCGTCATCAGTGAGAAGTAGCTTGGGTCTCTAGGCCCGGCAGACTCGGGACCCACGTCTGGGCATACCCGTCCCACTCGGGGTGACTTTAGCAAAACAGAAAGGTGATGGCTGGAAGGTATTGAATTAATCATAACCACGGGCAAAGCTCTGGGCAACCCTCCAGACCATCGTTTTTCAGCCTGCCAAGCCATTACAGAAGGGGAAAAACCATATGCAAATCAGGCTTGGTCCTACCCCAAAAGGGGCAGTCCAGCCCGAACTGCTAGGTCACATCCCTTCTGCACAAGACCACAAGCATCCCGAGCCTTGTTGGGCGTCATCAGTGAGAAGTAGCTTGGGTCTCTAGTGTATAGTACACATTTCTGCTGTGCTGCCCTTGAGTGCCTCTTCCAACAAGCATCAATAATAAAATCATTGGACCACCACTTGACTGTGGTAGAGGTTCACCTTCATTCTCCAAATGAGCAATATCTTTTTGTAATTTTAAATTAATATGCATTATAATGGACTAAATAGTAGTCATAGTCTGATATTGGAAGGTGTGTATGCCTTCTAAAGTCAGGTTCATCCAATCTATTGTTGTGTTAGATATTTCTCTTTTTTGACTGCTCTTCTTTTATGACCTCATTCTTTAGCTTTGTTTCTGCTTGTCACATGCCTCTAGACTTGGTAGATCCCGGGTTTCCCTCAGTATATTGTACAATGTTTATCTGGTCTATGCACTGTTTTCTCTTGATCGTTCTGTTCCTTTCATTCACTTATACAATACCAACATTGGGCAGTGTTCTCCATTCTTTATATTTACCTTGTATGACTCCTTTTTCTTTACTTTACATTTACTTTATTATAATTATACTGCACAACAATTGTCCTAGAGGCATACGTGCATAGACAAAAAAAGAAAGAAAAATGATCCAAGAATGTAAAGACTAGAACATAGACAAGACACAAGAAAAAAAGATTAAGTACATAAAAAAGACCTGGCCTACAAATATGAAACTATCTACATCAAGGAAATACACAAAGGGCAGTCCATAATAGCAGCAATGCATGTATGCAAAATTATTAATTTACAACCAACTTCAGCTCTGTAGGCACACTAATGAAGTTGTTGCACTTTGCTAGAAACAATGGAAGGTTACTGCGACCACAGCCGACCCATGTGCAGTCTCTGCCAACATCTGAGCACCATTGGTCGATCTTGATTCTTCAAAGAACCTTAAAATCCAAAGATCCTGCAACCCCCGGGTCAGTCCTTAACCTAAGCCACGCCATAACCTTATTACTCAAGGCTTCCTTGGATTCAGGCCTTGCCTGCGTAATGACATTAGAGATAACAACATGTCTCAGGTCAAACACAAATTCTCTTAGGGAGTTATCCAGTATGAGGGGCATCTGTAATGTAATAATTCGTGACCTCATACTAGACGCCTCTTTAGTTCTTTTGACACCACAATAAGCACCTAGTAACAGTGTCTGATGTGAGTCATTACACTGAGATATGAGCCCCAACTATGGATGATTGAGTGTGCTCTTCAACTAAAGTGATTGTGGCAGGTGCCTTAGGATTGAGGTGCGACTGAGCATCTTTGCCAGTTCACTGGTTTAGCCATGTCTAACACATCCAACTCTGACAAATGTTATCCTCCGCCCCTTTACATTCCTTAATTGAGTCCACTATCTAGAGTTCAGTATTAGGTATCCCTGCCACTCCACCACCACCCAACTGACGGGTTTGGCAACTTTTATCATCCCTTTTAGCATCCAAAACAAATTGGTTTGACATGAATTGTCTATCTTGGCAGGCATTGCATATTGTGAAGATATTTCCCAAATGTCCATCCATATACCAAAGCCATGACAATTACTGTATTTCTGAAGGTCAGCAATAATTCTATCTTTAACTAACTGCCACATTGGTTAAATGTTCTCTGGGTCCACATTATACATCCCCCTTGGGTCCACCAAGGAATTTGAGGAGAGCTTTGAGAGAGTTTCTCTTTCTTTTCCCCACACAATTGTTGAGTCAGAATGGGACACTGCGGCAGCGGTACCACATCATCATGACTATCAATCTCCAAAGCACTGCCCCCCTTACAAATTGGACTGTAAACTCCAGGTTTAACTTGCTTAACTTAATGTCCACAACATCATTGGCACAAGGGAATATCTTTTTCACTTTAATGCGCATTCTTCTACGAACACTGACGGCCAAGACCTCAGATAGCCTATTCCTGTTGCGAGTGGACATTTCCAATACATCCCCCCTTTTAAGGCCGCCATAACCTACAGGTGTCTTTTCAACTGCCTGAAAGGACCACAACCAGCCTCTAGGCACCTCTGACTATTAGCCAGGCTGCGATCCCCAAAGACAAGTTGTACAGAAACACAAGTAGGCATATAAGATTCACAATCAGTAAAGGCAGGACAAACACCTTTCAAAACAGGCCACTAGGGGCTAGAGGGCATTTCCAGTCATCAGCTACTCAGGATTATTCTCTAAATATACCCAGAGACCGCCTATTGTAAAACAAACACACAATGAGCATGAAGGATACAACAGGCAGTATTGCATGGGGCAGCGAAACAGTAGTATAGACCGCAAAGAGGTCAACAAACCCAAGAAACACAGTACCGAGTGGAGGTATGATGGAGCTAACAATTGGGATTAGAGCTTACTAGACACCAACTCAGTTCTCAGGAGTCCCCGGGGGATGTTGATACAGGGACCACTATTCTCTCAGCTCACACCCCAGATACTGCAGCACGCTGAATCGCACCTCGCTCTGGGTGACCAGCCGTTCCGGCGAAGAGCGGTTCTGGAAATTAGAATAAAGGACCTAAGGCCGCCACAGCCGTATGCTGTCAGGCAAACCTACTGCATCAGACAAACATGCAAAACGTTCTCTTACTTTACTTTAATGATATATATTTCTTTTCTGTACATTTTTAAATAATATTCTAGCCTGGCTTTCCATATCCTCCATTGATCACGCTTAATTTCCCATTCCTCTTTTTTAATCGGAAAGCAAATTATTTCGGCTTTCAAATGCACTCAACCTCATGTATCACTTGTGGTGTGGTTCAATATGAAAATGAACACCCACATAATGATGCTGATGATTGTAAATAGAATTTGATGCAGGTCCCTGCATGATGAATAGGTAAATTCAACAATACAGTGTTGACACAAAAAACTTTCCTGATAATTAAACGTGAGCCAACACGTGTTTCAAGATGCAATCTCTTCTTCAGGGCTCAAGAAATCAACAAATAATCAGTAGTGATAATATCATACGCTTTAAGTGTTGTTAGTAATACGTTTGATCAGTGAACACCATACAAAGAAAAACAAATGGACATTTATGTCAATACAGATATGGTTCAGTTAGAACCATGCTGTTGCTGGATACAAATTTCTCTCAGAATTATAGTACTCTGGAACTGTAAAGATGCTTGTCGATGGTCCTGTCTTGTGCGCTGAATGAAATGTCTATGTTGTAGAAAGATAATAAATAGAAACAATGAGGTATGTGTTTCCACTCGGTATGGATCATAGGCACGAAACAAAGTCGATAGACTGGCTGTGTTCAATATGCTCGTACACCTAATCACGCACAGACTATGGTTTGCAAAATGCTGGTCTCTCAGTGCTAATTCTTTTTTAATCAGATTATTTGCTAAACTGTTTTTTCTTCTGGTTCCCCTGCTGTTCTCCTTGCATATTGTTGGTAAATGATGACTTGAACCTTCTGCACATAATTCCATTTGGTAGCCTTTGCGCAATCAACTAATTTCTCAGCCCCTTATAGACTAATTTAATTTTGAAAAAAACGCAAGGTAGAGTGGAGAATTAGCCTATTGTTTTGAGGTGGTGCTGGACTGATTTTGATGCCCATCAATAAATCTTGCTAATTTTTTTAGTATAATTGTAATTGAACATATGATTAGTGATGTCTATTGCTATCAACAAGCAGCAATTACATGTTCTTTGAGTTATGCATATTCCTTTTTTACACATCAATATTATACATTTCCTTCTCACATACTCTTTATGCCATTATCTTGTCCTTCTTCCATTGTCTTTTGGATGTAGATCGTTGATGAGTGAGTAAAAACTGCATCATGCCATCATTTTTAAATGTTTCATGTTGAGTAGGTGAGTAAACACAAGCATTTATGAAGATCACATTAGTCAAGTCTGATCTTTAATCAGCCCCATGGTGGGGCATGGCCAACTGCCTAAAGAAATGGCCACTTAGGCTCAACCCTTGCATTCCCCTCATATTCTTGGAAGCCGAGGAGCAGTAGGATGGCGAGTAGGAAGGCTGGTGTACGGACGCGAGGCTGGCAGTGAAAATGGCAGCAAGCCATCGGCGCAAGCTCACCTGTCAATGAGCGGAGCTGTGGATGGACAGGATGGATTCAAGAAAGGCAGTGCAGGTGTCATGGTGTGAAGCCGGTGAACTGCAGCGTCTGTATGTACTCCGGAGCTATGGTGGCAGGGGCTGGGCACATCAGGAGGTGCACAATTGAGTGCCATGTGAGTCTGTCCTGCTGCTGAAGCCTGCTGGGCTTGCCTGGGAGCAGGGGAGGAGAGGGAAGTCAAGCACTGCAGCAGCTGTAGATCATTGGAGAAGGAGAGGCCGGGCACAGGATGAGATGTGGAAACAGGAGGACAATGAGCAGAGTCTGCTCAGGAGAGTTGGAGATGTGAGAGGCAGCAGGCATGTGACCATGAAATCCTGCATATAAGTGGAAGGCATGAAATGCATATCCTTGCAGTGTCCCAATTAAGCAAAATAAAGCGGTGTCAGGAATGACTATTCTCTAGCCCTTTCAAAAGATTAGGACAAAGAAATAAAAGTGTTTCAGCTGTAAATAAAGGCAAGTAGGGGTGCAGATGCTGCAGAAGACCAGAATGCACTTGAACTAGCACAATCATTTACAGATCTGGGCTTCACTCAAATAGTTTAAGCCCCCACCCACAACCTGGGACACACTTTGGATTGGGTAGCAGTTATCAATATCCCGTAACATGTTGTACTGGTATCTCCCTGCCCATGGTCGGATCACAATGCTCTGCATTTCGCGATCCATGTACCCTTCGCCACTAAAGTCCAGCCCATCCACTTGGAAGCGATTTCACATCGCAACACTAAACCTCTTACCCTGGATAAAATAGAAGCACTTGCTTCTCAGACTTTACATGTTCTTGAGACAGATGACATTGACGTACTCTCTAAGAAAATTAGCTCTAATCTCAAATTGGTAGCGGACTCTCTCGCACCTATGAAAGTCAAAAAAATATCATCTGAAAGGAAACCTGCCAACCCATGGTTTTCCCCTGAACTTCAATCTTTGAAAGCAGCTTCCCTGAAGTTATTCTACATCTGGAAAACTAATCAATCCCCTACAGCATTATCTAACTATAAAGCATCCGCTCATAATTACAAAAGAGCTATCACTGAAGCCAAGAAATCTTATTTGGATTCCAGAATCCTTCAGGCTACCTCGAACTCTAATGAATTATTCAAAATTCTGAAAGAACAAGAGATTGTCTCAGATCCTGTAGCATCGACGATCATAAAAAATGATGACTGGTGCTTGGATATTCAGAACGCCATGGCTAAGAAACTGAATGGTATTCGAGAATCCATAGCCACCAAAAAAAAAGTGTACTCGACACACAGGGCACCCACATAGTCAATAATACCTTCATTAGGGATCCAGACATTCCCATCTTTGACTTTGAACCCATATCAGAGGTGGAGCTAGCCTCCATTATCGACAAACTCAAAGCAACTAACTGCACGGGTGATCCATGTGCCTCTACTGTCATTAAAACATGCCCCCCTACTTTGGTACAGGCCATATGTAAATTTGTTAATGCTTCACTTTGGACTTGTACGGTTCCAGGTGACCTGAAACAAGCCTGGGTCAATCCATTACTGAAAAAACTCAATTTAGATCAAGGTGTACCCACGAACTACAGGCCAATAACTAATACCCTGTTCTTATTAAAGATATTGGATCGGGTTGCTTATACTAAGTTGGCTCAACACCTGAGTTCACACCCTATTCTCAACTCTTTCCAGTCAGGGTTCAGACAAGGTTTCGGCACTGAGACCTCGTTATTAGATCTTAAGTCACAACTGCTCCAAAGAATGGATAATCAGAAGGCCTCCCTTCTCATCTCATTAGACCAATCAGCAGCGTTCGACCTCGTCGATCATGTCATATTGGCAGAAAGGCTTCTGTCAGTAGCCAACTGCTCGCGGTCCGCCACTAATTGGCTACTCTCTTTTCTATCTAATAGATCTAGCAGAGTATGCGCTCATGAGGCCAAAGCTCCCGCAATTAAGATACACTTTGGTGTACCTCAAGGAGCCAGCATGTCTCCTTGTATATATAACATCTTCATGACTCCTTTCTTTTCCCACCTTGCCCAGGAGGGCATACTATTCTTTAATTACGCAGATGACACACAGTTTGTCATCCCCCTCACCGGCCAACACAATCAAGATGAAAGAGAACTTAATTGCATATTCACAATCATCGAACACTGGATGATGTTGAATAATCTTGCTTTAAACCGTGGAAAGACGGAACTCATGGTTGTGGGTTCTGACAGCATTTTGACTAAATTAGACCCAGCTTATAAACATTTTCAGCTGGGAGATGCTCTCATTCCCTCTCTTCCCAAAGTAAAGATTCTGGGGGTGGTTCTGGACCAATCACTTACCATGAACTCTTATGTGGCCAGTACGGTGTCCTCGGCCACCTATTATATTAAATTGCTTTCCCACATGCGACCACTTATCTCGCAACCTAACGCAGAGTCCATTGCTCGTGCCATCATAGGATCGAAATTGGACTATTGCTGCAGTCTCCTAGCTGGTGCTAGCAAAAAGACCATCAGGCGCCTTCAGGTGATGCAGAATGGAGCGGTCAGAGATATTTCTGGTCTGGCCCATGGAGCACATGTTTCTGAAGCACGTCGCGCTTTGCACTGGTTGCCCGTGGATGCGCGGATTACCTTCAGACTCATGGTTATCACTTTCAAATGTCTCAAGGGCATCATGCTCACTTACCTTCAAAGGTACATAGGAATAAAATCTAATCTCAGAAATCTTCGCTCCAATAATCAGAACCAGCTTCACCAGCCCAAAGTAAAAACCAAGAAAGCACAATCGGGTGCATTCGCCTTTGTGGCACCAGCTATCTGGAACACCCTACCAGTTCAGTTGAGACACTCTGTAGCCCTGAGCAACTTCAAAAAGGACTTAAAAACCTTCCTTTTCAAGTAGTAGCACACAATCCTTAGCTTCTCCTTTTCTGCTCCCGGTGCTACCGGTCTTCTTCTTTATTTGTCTTGTCGGCGCCCTTACACCTATGGGTTTATGGTTGCGCAATATAAATGCAATAAAGTAAAGTAAAAAAAAGAAGTTGAGATGTAAGTGCAACAGCTGATTCAGGTACAGTGTATACAATAAATCTCAACCTCACCTAAAAGTCACCTGCATGACTACACTTCCTAAGGCAGTGGAATGGCCTTATGAAGAAATAAAAGAGAGGGGTGAGGGATAGAAAGGAAGCATAGCCACGTAGATTGCAAAGGCAGTCTATCCTGTGTGTTTTGCAGAGTTGTTGTTTCATTTTGCATAATTATTGGGTCATTGGGGAAAAAAACTATAGAGCATTAGAAAATATGTGGTACATGTATGTGAATTTAACTTTCACACTATGTTTGTTTGAATTGTGCAGTACTTAAGGGAATGTCTAAAGTGCACTAACTCATGATAGTGTCACAGGTCAGTGACTACATTTAGGTTTAAGGAAAACTAAGTAGGCATTTGTTAGATTTGCTGGTTATCTATGTTTTAGAGTAATGAAAGTGTCATTGCATTCAAACCAAACACAGCTTTTTTTTAAATGTATGCAGTATAGTGACCTGCGGTGGTTGTGGCACCAGTGTGGTATATTATGCGTACTGTTGTGAAGGTTTTCTTGCCAAGAGATACTTGCCCGTGTGTGAATCTAGTAAGCTTGTAGTTGTTTTTGGTACCATCTATGTTGTATCTTAAAAGCATTACTATTACATTTTGGCTATGTGCATTTATGTGTAAGGTGGAACTATTGTCTGAATTGCAAATAGTGCATGATTGGCATTTTTCACCAGCTGATGAAATGGAATAGATTCACAATTAGGTATACATACATACACAAATTATTCATTAGGGATGAGCTCTTGTGCAACATGTTTGAAGATTTCATTTATAGGTATATTTTTGCTTTTCAGTACTTGCAGTAAGTACATTTGAAATTCTTGTGGATCTTCCTGTGTGTTTATGGTGACTTTACCATTCCTGCACAGTAGTCCAGTTCTTGCCTTATTCCTGAGACACTGTAAGTGTTGTCAGGATTATTTGTCACATTTCTATGTAGGACGTGCATTTTGCAAACACAACTAGTCTGAGCCATTCAAGTAAATGTTTCGAACAATTGGTGGCAATTGGAACAGAAGATTGATTGCCACATTTGCATAGAGTTCTGTCTCTGTGTCATTTGCTGGACCTCCACTTGTTTTTATAGAAGACATATTTCTCTTTTTTTCTGCTGATGGATATGCACTTGCATTTGTACGAGATAGTTTTGTGGTTGTACTACTTGATGTAGTAGCAGTTGTTTTTAGTTTCTTTGGTGGTATTGTTGGGAGATCTCTTATAAGTTCTGTTTGCATTCATTTTCTTTTACAAAAGTGTATCTTTTTCAGGAACAGGGTAAATATTGAGATGGGGTGTTTAGAGTGCACGTAGTCTGTTGTACTCTACGATGCAAGGAATGTCAGCCTTGACTTTGTTTGCATCAAAATTGACTAGGTATAGTCCTTCAGGTGTACGTAGATGTGACAGTGCTACCTAACTCATACCTTCTTTAAATACTGTGCTGCCAATGTCAAACAATGCCTGATCTAGGGTTAGACCTTGTGATTTGTGAATAGTGAGTGCATATGCAAGAGACAGAGTGAATTATTCTCTGCGTATATACATGTCTTTGAAAAGAAGGAATCATGCTTTTGTGTGTCCTATCCTTTTAACTTCTGAAAGTTTGTCAAAGTGGATATTGACAAACTTAATGTTGTTGTCATGTGGATACATCTGGAAGCCAACAACTGTACCAATTGCTCCATTAACTAAATCTTGCTCCATGTCAAGGTTACGTTTCAGAATCACTCTGCGGTTTAAACACAACTTTAACATTTTCTCCAAAACAGCTGTGTTGGAGATACATTTTTCTAAGCTTTTTAGTCGTGCTGTTGCTTGTTGACACATATGGAGTGTCATGCCATGCACTTCCAGTTTGTATGTGGAGCTAATATGCACTATTGTTGCATTTCTTTTTTTTAACATTGTCTCATTGAATTGCATACAGTTTGCTAGGGTTGGCATTAAGGACATACATTTTAATTTTTTTGTGCTAATTGTTCATGACATCAGTAGCAGATGTTTTATGCCCATCTAGCTCATGGATGAGTCTACTATTTAAGATAGATTGTGCATCTTTAGAAAGAAGACCAGTCCCAATGCTTTTTAAAATGTTATCATAGGTGAGTTCTGCAGGCTGACGCATGTTTTGAGTTAGTTCTCTGTTTTGGAAATGTTGCCAGAGATTTACATTTCCAATGCTGCCAAGTACGTTGCGGTACTGTTTGTGTCCTAAGGTTTTAAAAATAGGTTCACCTTTCATTGGTGTTAATTGTAGGAGATCTCCAAAAACAATATTGTGTTTTCTTCCAAAGAGTTCTTCGTAGTCCGTTTTAAGGACTTTAGAGTCAACATTAGGATGTAGACCATGCTTACCTCATCTATTAGGAGCATTTTCATTTGTTTCAGAATTCTGCGTACTTCAGTAGCAGCTTCTGTTGATAGTTTGCAGTACTCTAATTTGTTTTGGTGTTCTACTGGAAGGAGCAGTAGTCAGTGTAAAGTGACACCTCCTATGTTGTAGGCAGCTGCACCTGTGGGGGCTGTTACAACAGGTGAAAGGTTGTTGTTTATTAACTTTTGTAGGAATGTTCTGATGATTTGTATTAAGAATGTTGTTCCAGAACCAGCTTCACCACTTACACAGAGGAGAACAGGTTTATAATTTTGACAGCAACAAGTTTTACTGTCATGCTGCAAACCATGTTCAATTTCTTTAGTCACTTCCAGGAAAATGCTAAGTTGCTCACCATTTAGTTGCGATTTCAGCAGTGCCAAGTTTTCTTCTGATTGCTCATATTGATACATAGTGTTCTCGGCTTCTGTCATGGATAATTCTGCTTCATTTATTATGAGTGGCTCTGCAAGTGGTTCTTGGCTTTCTGTAGCAGAAGGTTGACTGGAGTGTCTTCATTTAGTTGTGCTTGAACTTCTTCGTCTTATTGGCGTTCATTGTCCAACATGTTTTTGTATTGTATGAAATTAACATTTATAGGAAAAAGAGGAATCAACGGAGGTACTTGTAGATTTTGTCAGAGAGAGAATCAGATGGAATCGACCTTCCATTTTCTAATGGATTGTGAGGCAGTTGAAGACATAAGGTACCAAAATCTCCAGTTACACAGAGCCTTTTAAAAGAAAAAGTGTAGAGGAGTGGTGGGAGTATTTTGCTTTGGGAAAAAAACATTGATTCACATGCGCTGGATAAACCTTTTAGATAATCTACTCAAAGATTTGAATTTGGTTATGGACAAAAAGGCTCCTGCACATATGTAAATGGTTATTGAACTTAATGAAAATATCATTTCAGATAGAGAGGTTTTTTCCTGCCTTCACTTTTGCCATCTTTCTCTCTCTCCTTTTTTTAAGCTTGTTGCTATTTTCTTATCTACCATAAGATAACATGGAATGAATTGTGACAGAAGTTTTTTATACATTGTAAAACTAAAGTTTCACAACAAATAAATACAAAAAAACATTCGTTATACTGCTTTCATTTGCATTGAAGGCAGCTTCAAATGAGTCATGGGTGCCTAATAAATCTTCTTCTTTTCTCCATGGTTTAAAAAGTTGCAGTAGGGCCATGTAGTAATGTTCTCTATCTTGAAGAGTTTTAAATGATAACTTCATATGATTCATTAGGCTGGATTTGGTAAGTTTGACAAGGCTGTCTTCAAAAGTTTTAAATATGTATTTTCCACATTTTTCATCCGGTTTAACATTTTTCTTGTAGTAGAAATGTTGGGCCATGTGGTACAGGCACATGTTTTCTAAAGCAGTACTCCTGTTTGGGTGGTATGTGTCTAATACATTGTTTTTCAAAATGTCCTGGCTGTTGGGATCATTTGTGGCTAATGTTTCTATGTCTTGGTAGGATTTCAGCACTCTTTTTCTGGATGCAGCTGGACCAAGGCTTCTTCAGTGTCCTGTTCATCGTCTTCTGGGTTTACACAAGATAGCGTGAATGTACGCACTTTTGGTGTCCATATCTTTATCACTAATTTCAAGCTTCCAGCTGTCCTTACATGCTCATCTTTGTTCCAGGTCATCAATTGGCATTGTCCATTTGGACTGCAGTAGATCCATTTGCCTTCAAACCTTCTTAGTTTCTTGGGATAAGTGAATTTTGTTCCCTCTGGTGCAAATTTACTGGCCTTCACAAAGTCCTTTATCTCCTCATCTGTCAGGTCTCTGGGCTTCCAACCTGGCTCAACCTCGACCATCATTTTCATCCCAATGGCCTTCTTTGCAGTTTTCTGGCACTGTGTGATGATTATCTTGATAACACAGAACCCTAGCAGCACCATTGCTAGCAAGGCTCCCAAAAACTTGAATATATCAGCCATCCATTGTGCGACCCATGAGAATAGGTTTCCGAACCAGCTGTCGTCATCCGCTTCATCTGTTTCATCGGTCATCTGGTTTTTTAGGGTTGTCAACATGCCTATGGCCTCTGTGAGGGTTCCATTTTCTTCGTCGTGTGATGGTATAAACGTGCAACATGATTCTCCAATCTTTGCGCAATCACCACCATCCATTGCAGTGATCATGTCCAGCACACATCTGTTCTGGAGGGTCATCAGTCTGACTGCTCTCAGTTCTTCCTTGATTGCATTGAACCCTTTTATGGTGGTATTGATGGTCTGCAGTAATTCCCATCTCGTTATCTGAAACCACTTGGTGTTTGCACCAACCTGGATGTGTGGGAAAAGTATTCTTGTAAATACGGATGAGGTTAGGCTAAACAGCCTGTGTTCATAGGGAATGGCATAAAATGCGTCCTCTGATTTGGCAGAGAAGTAATTCTCTCTCTTCATCCTTGACATTAGTTCCACAGACCTCCTTTTCCTTAGGTGAGCATCTGCTTTCGGGAAACTGTCCAAATTCAGTTCATTTTTTGGAATCACTAGTGCAGGAACGTGGACGTTCACCAATGTGCATATGTCTCCCCAGTTCCTCGGTAGTCTTCTGTAGGCTTTGGATCCATATGCCCAATAGTGGTCCATCAGGACTGCGGTCCCTTGCGACATCGCTGGGGCTTCATATATTCGTCCGCAGTTTTGATTCTCCCCCATTTTCCTCGTGCCATTACTTCTAAAGCACAGTTTCGGGTTTTCCAGCGGTACTATCTGCAGGAGGCCTCCTCTGTCTTCGACCCCCGTTAACAGATTAACCAATTTTGGCCATAGTGGTTTACAAAGTCTTTGTGAATTTTCTATCGCTTCCTGGCAGGCTCCAAGGACCATCCAAGCTCGGCAGATTACGACTCCTTCTTCCCAACCATCTGGGGAAACTACTGTTCCCCAGATCTGCATTTGGCCTCGGTTCTTCCAGATTTGAGCTTCTTCTGCCGTTTTCCCTTGGACATTCAGTCTTGCGTTTATTTCCCACCTTATTCCTGATCCTTTGACGTCAGGGTTTTCATATGTAAACACATGATTCTTGGTGTGCGCCATGTTCCTTGTTTTAATGTCCTGGACATACCCGTCTTCGTCAGGGTAGTCCTTTTCGTTGGCCCATATTAGGGAGGCGTCTCTACCCATAAATTGAATCTGGTGTTGCACATCGCAACGTGTGACATACAGTGTGCTGTGGGGACATCGATTTCTATAGCCACGAAGATTTTGGACTTGCCCATGCTGTACGGCAGGAGTGCACAGACGTAACATTCTCCTTCTGATTGCCTTTGTCCCACTTCTTTCATGTGCTGGTACCAAATGTTGTTTCCAAGATGGGCTGTTCCGTCCATGTAATCGTTTAGTTCGTTGTCAGTTTCATATGGGCTTCTCTTGATTCTCAACGTTTTTCTGTAATTGGCTATTACTATGTCTCTGAATGCGTCTGTACTGCTTTTTCGTTCAGGTAGTTTCTCAAGTATTATCCTTGGTAATGCAGGTCTCACTTTCTGCAATGCAGTAGTGGAGGAAGAGCTTGCATTTCTTTTCTTTCCCTCATGCACTTTTGTAGAACTCCTCCCACCACATGTGGCTTGTCATCGTCCCAACACGTGGCAGCGTCGTAGGCTCGGTAGTTGCTAGTGGGGTTGGAGCTGGCATGCACTTTGTTACTGTCTCAGTGGTTTTCTTGCCCAGCTCCTCATGTAGCTTCTTTGTTCTTAGTATGAGTGGAAACACGTACTCGACTACCGCATGTGTTTTCTCAGCGATTTCTTTTGTAGCTTCCTCCGTTTTATAGAGGGATTTTGCTATGCCACTTCTGTTCGGTTTCTCGCATGGTTCCCTGTTTTCTGGAGCTGTCTGTTCCATGGGTGACTTTTCTCTTTCAGTTGTTTTGGCCTGTGGTTGCGTAGCCATTGACACTTGCCCTTGTTCGTGTGCATTCAGTGTATGGGTGCGTGCCGTGGACAGTGCTGCATTATCATTCATACTGTGCTGACCCTGTCTCCGGCTTTTCTCACCATTTATTACTTCAAGTGTATACGTATTACTGCTAATTACATTCAACTGTAAATCGTTGGCTTTATCATCAGGTTTTCTTTGGACAGGGATGACAATATAAGGTCTGGGTGCTTTTGTGGGGCCCAGACGTTCATTACCTGGTGGATGCACAGATATTGGGACGCTCCGTGCTCCAATAAAAAATGCAGTTCTGATAGTTAGAGACAAAAATACTACAATAATCACTATGCATATACATATTATGGCAGACAGCTTACAGCATCTCCTTCCAGGAAACCGGGGGCGCCCTTCTTCTGGTGGCACGACTAAATTACTGTTTTGGGCCCCCATTTCAAACAAGTCCATAGTCAATAGTTTATTTTTCTTCTTACTCTAATCTTGTTGCTCAACAATTCAGTGCACACTAAAGTGACAAGTGCTATCCAATGTCCCCCTTCTTGCAAGTGATGAAGATAGTCTCCGAGTATGGAGTACAGTTCCTTTGCTTAGACTATGGAAAAAGGTTAGACTATCATTTTCAGCACGTCATATTCATTCTGCATTGTTGTGGGAGCCGCATTCCCAGGGCACTCTTCCACCTTGCCTTGGCCCTGAGGATATGCAGGAAAATGTTCACAGTGACACCATGACAGGATGGATTTGTTACAAATCACGCAAAAATAAAATATTGAAAAAATAAAAATAAAAGTGAACATATGAGAAGGTAGGAAAAAATAAGAAAAAGGTTGAAAAAGGTAAACACGGCAGTGAGGTTCGTGTCTCTGTTCCTTTTGCTTGGTTCCTCGCGGTCGAGCTGCTGAACAGTCTCTCTCCCCCCCATTAACTCCACTGCGGGACGATGATGAAAAATAGAAAAAGCAGGAAAAATAAAAACACAATGTTGGTATCCTTGTTTCTACTTTCCTTGATCTGTCCTATGTTAGAAGCATGAAGAACTGTGTCTTTGTTTCCTTGCTCTGCCCCCGGCGGAAGGATGTTGACAATGTTTTATCTTTTACCTCACCCTTCTAAGGCTTTTCTTAGCAGCAGATGTCCATAGTTGCTTCCCAGTTGCGATGCTATAGCTCTCAGGAGTCTGTTCAATTGAGCATTCTTTGCTGGATCATTAAGAAAAGGGGGCACATCAATGTTGCAGGGTCTGCCCACTAGTTGTGGAAATTGTTCAATGAGATGAAAGAAGACCAGAAACGCATATTGACTGTCTTCAGGTGTTAATGACATTTGCTCTGACCCTTTGGCTCTTAGGTCACGAGCCTTTCTTACAGTGTGATCAGTCTTTGTCTCCTCGATGTGTCCCTCGCCGAATAGTCTCACAGGAATCTCCTTAGGAATTCTCGCTGAAAGTTGGACAATTCTACTTGGAGCATGACGCCATGCAGAAGAGTTTTCATGTGTAGGAAATTGACTGGATCTCTAAGGAAGGTTGCAACATCGACCTCAGCAGGCCTTCCCACCATCTCTGGATAGTCTGCAACTAGTCTAATTAGGACGTTGTGAGCTAGCTGCGCGTCTACGGGGGACAGGGACATTTGCTTGTTTTGTTGGGTCCCGAACACAAGTCTTTTTGTTGTTTTGAACACGTCTTGCACTTTCCTGCTGCGTGGTCTGCTACCACAAGGCTCAGTTTACTCCATATCCGATTCAGGAAGTGATTATTTCGGGGATCTCTAATAAAAGTCAGTGTGTCTGTGGTCCTCCCGACAAGTTCTGGGCACTCCTCAATGATTGGAAAGAACACAGTGTAGGTAATTTCGTCAATGACTGCTTGAGGCGGCAGCATTAGTCTTTTGTTCACTGTGCTCAGGCAACTCGGAAAAAGACCTTTGCAATGACAGTCAGCAGTTGCCTGATTACCTTCTTATTTTCTGGATTTTGGATGTATTCTGTAACACTTGTTTCTCTCCCTATAAGTGATGGATAGGACAGTACTACTAGCTGAAAATAGGTGAGCACATCCCACTTGAGACTTCTGATGGGATGAACCATATGTCCATGAACAAAGTCTTGATACTGAATGCTTTTTGGGTTTTCAGAAATGTCTTAGTCTACTGCATATCAGAGTCTTAGGTTTTGCTTGATACTCCGTGGCTCACGTGTTCAAGTTACCGGTGGCAGTGCAGGTTCAGAGTGTGTTTTTTCCTTTTCCCTGCAAGTTCAGCGGTACAGTGAGTTCATTAGCAATTCTTGTATCTGGTTTAGTGCTTAGTGAAAAATGTTCACTGTATAGGCACGGTTTTCCACGATAAATTCTTTCGCTTTCTCATGTTTGCTCATGCGTCCTTCTTCCTCATCATAGACCTTGTCTGCACGTGCTGTGGTTCTTCCCCGTTGTCTGTGGCTTCCTCGGTAGTAGATGCAGCAGGAGTGCTATCTCCTATAAAGGGCTTGATATTGTTCATGAAGATAAAGGCTCTTCTGTCCACAAGCTTGACAGCGGACGGGGTGCTGTCCTCTACGATGAAGGGGCCGTTAAATCTCGGCTCGTCCCTTTTCTTTCTTGTAAAGTTTTTCACAAGAACTCTGTCTCCAGGGAAGACAAGGGGTGCGTCAAGGCTGAGAGCTGCACCTGCATCAGCACTATCTGTTGTGGTTCGTGCTGTGGTGTCCCCTTTCCACCGTCGCTGCAGCTGGCCTGAAATGATAGAGGTGCTGGCTATGAGACAGTCAAGATAAGCCTTCATTTCTGCTCCCAGAACCTGCCTAGTAGATTGGGCATCACATCTGGCTCTATCTCGGGGGGTAAGAGGGGTTCTCATCCTTCTCCCAGTGACTACTTCGTGCGGCGTGAGATGATGGTCGGAGCCTGGTTGGTTCCGAAGAGCGTACAATGCCAGTGGTAGGCAGTGCATCCATCCGTTTCTTAATGTGAGTTTCAACTTGGCTATCCTTTCCTTAAGCAAGCCGTTGATTCGTTCACATATCCCATTTCCCTCTGGATGATACGCCGACGAGATCTTGTGCTTTATACCAAGCAACAAGCTAATCTGTTCGAACACTGTGTTTACAAAATGAGGCCCATTGTCTGATCTCATGACCTCACATACCCCCAATCTAGGGAAAACCTCCCTCACCAGAAATTTAGCAGCACAGGCAGCATCGGGGTGTGTACAGGGACCTGCTTCTACCCACCTGGAGAAGGGACACGCCACCACAAGTAAATACCTGTACCCATTACACACCTGAATCATATCGACATAATCGATGTGCAGGTGCTGGAAAGGTCCATTTGGTCTGGGAATGACTCCTCTCACTACTTTTAATGTGTGCCCAGAGGTGAATTGTTGGCAGATAATGCAATTTACCATAAAGAATGCAACATGCTCTGCTAAATTCGGCGTAAACCAGTCTTCGGCAAGCATTGCAGCAAGATTTTCTCTTGATAGGTGTAAAGGGTATTGGAGCTGTTCTAGCGCTACCTTTAGAAGGGCGACAGGCATTACTGGTTTACCAGTGCTGTCTTGCCTCCACAACCCGTCTGAGGGGTTTAAAGAACACCCTCAACGCTTCCACAAATTCTTTTTCCTCCTGAGGTGCCTCCCCCTGGAGCTCCATTAGTTGAGACTGCCCCATATTGCTATAGGGTTCTGGTGTGGCTTGTGCTACCATCATACGCTCATGGGTACGTGCCACATCCATGTCTATGATTGTTTCAGCTTTGGATGCCACACGTTTGGTTTCTGTGTCTGCTTCATGGTTTCCACGTGACACAAAATCTGTCCCCTTGGTATGAGCAGCACATTTCACGACTGCTATGCCCACTGGGAGCTGTAGTGCTTTTATCAGCCTGTCCAACAAGGCTGCATGCTGCACTGGCATGCCGTCTGCTCGGAGGTAGCCACTCCTTTTCCAGCATGCTAGTCCTGCGTGTACTGTTGACGTCACATAGGCAGAGTCACTGTACACTGTTACTTCCTGGTCTGCATGATTCTCAATGGCGAGTATCAATGCCACTAGTTCTGCAGCCTGTGCCGAATAATGAGATGGTATTCGTGCACTGACAAGTACTTGGAACTCTCCATTTGCCATGTGTTTGATCACGGCCACGCCTATATACCTTTGTCAGTCTTCTTGGTCAATTCTCGATGACCCGTCAATAAAGACAATGTCTCCACTCGCCAGGGCATTTTCCTTTACCCTGGGGATCTCATCATAGAATTCCTCATAGTTTGCACAGTCATGCATAGGTTCTCCCTCTGTGACTGGCTCAGCAATAAACATAGCAGGGTTTACAGTTTTGCATCGCACTATCTTGATCAATGGATTTGAGATAATCACCTCGTAGGCTGATGCTCTCTGAGAAGTCAGCGTGCCCTTTGGCTTCTCTAGTATGGCGAATAATGAGTGCTCAACATACAATGTCATGGAGCACCCCATCACAATGGATGACGCCTTCTCAATGGCGAACGCGGCAGCAGCTAGATTTTGTTCGCATGAGAAGTGGCCTTTCATAACCTGGTCCAAACTCCTGCTATAATATGCAAAGGTTTATATCCCAGTGAGGTTCGCTGCGCGAGTACTGCCGTCATAAAATCGCCATCAGTATGAGAGAACAGATAGAATTCATCAGCAAAATTAGGAATCCCTAGGACTGCAAATTGCCCACTTGAGTTCTGTGAACCCTTTCTCCATTTCTTTATTCCACTCGATTTCTTCTCTCGTTGCCTGGGCCTTATTAAGGGCCTGCAACAAGGGCTTGGCATACGAGCTGTAGTCAAAGATCCATGCTCTGACATAGTTGCACAGGCCTAGGAAGCTTGGCATTTGCTTCACTGTGCGCGGCTTGGCCGTGTTCATAATACCCTCAGCCCTTTCTGGGGTTACCTTTTTCCCCTCATGTGAGATCAGTTGCCCTATGTACAGCACCTCCTGTTGGCAGTACTGCAACTTGTCCTTATCCACTTTGTATCCCTTCTCAGCTAATATAGTCAATAGCTGGTCAGAGTCATGCCGGCATTGCTCTTCAGTAATGCTGCAGATTAGAATGTCATCTACATACTGCAAAACAACACTGTCCACCGCAATATTGCTTAGGTCCATTTGGAGGACTCGGTTGAAGATGGACGGAGATTCGCAATACCCCTGTGGCAACCTTGTACATTTCAGGCGCATTTGTCAGAAAGTAAATGACATCAGGTCTTGTAAGTCACGGTGCAATGGAATCAAGAATAACACATTTTTCAAATCGATCACCGTGAAGTATTTTGCCTCAGTTGGTATTTTGCATAAATTGTGGATGGATTCGGGGCAAGAGGGAACTCAGCTTCAACTATGTCGTTCAATGCTCGTAAATCCTGGATTAAATGCCAGGACCCTCCCTTTGATTTCTTGACAGGATAAATCACTGTGTTGCAGGGTGATTCTGACGTCACTAGGATGCCCTGCTCCATCATGGCAGAGATTGTCTTTGCGATCCCTTCATCTACTCTCTGGACATGGGATACTGTTGTGCTCGTGGAAGAATGGCTCTTGGTTTCAATTTAATTTTTACTTCGCCAGCCCCCTTCAGGAGACCTACATCATAGGGCCCTGTAGTCCATATTTTGGCTGGCACTAGGGCCATGTCGTTATCAAAGTATTCTGGGCGTACCAATGCCAACATCTCTGTGGTACCTCCTGCTTGATCATTTTGACCCAAAACATGAGATTCACTTCCACCCGTGTCTCTTCTAGGTCAGGGTGTTCTTCGAACAGATCATCATCGGTGACGTCAGTCACTCGATACCCTTCTTCGATGGTGACAATCGCACACCATGGTCTGCCCTCGTCGTCATATCCTTCAACTAATACTACTTTACCTCACACCGCGGCAGAGTGTATCACTAAGGGAAATACTTGTCCCTCTTCTTCGTGCATGGGTATTCTTGGCCTGAATAGAAACTCAGGGGCTCTCATCGGGTTATCTCCGAGGCCTGGCAATCCCGCCATAAGTACTCGTACACCGTATGCAAACACTTCTGGCTCCAGTGGTACAGCCCTCATAGCTGCACGTCCAGAGTACGCTCTGATCATTTCGCACACGTTTGCATAATGCATTCCTGGGTTGGAGCACATTATGCCATCCTCAGTGAACGAGATGGTCATATTAAACTTTGTCATCAAGTCCCGACCCATGATATTCACCGGGGACTGACGAGAATACAACAAAGGTGCATTCATGTAACACTCTCCCACTGAGACTGGGAGTGCATCAGTAAAGGGAACTCTGCTATGAGCTCCAGTAAAACTCTGGGTATCTATGGCCTCGCCGGACAAGGAGAACGTGCCTTCTCGTATGCACGAGCGCGTTGCACCCGTGTCAACTAAGAAGGAATATTCTTTACCCCTTATGGTGACATTTACCCTAGGTTCCCTTTTAGGGTCTGGTGTCACAGATAGGATAGAACACATCAGAGTTCCCTGTGAGCCGTCCTATTTCATATATAGGTTTGGTCCACTGTATACCTGTGGGTTTCCCCCACCGGAATTAGTGCCCTGAGCCACTTGCGGCAATGTCTCCTGGAGTTGTCCCTGTGGTACATTCCCCATGTTCTGTGGCTGGACCACTTGCTGTGCACCTTGCTGCACGCCAACCGCCTGCTGCTGCAGGGTATAGTTTTGTGCATTGCCCTGTTGTGGGGTAGCAGGTTGATTCACCATGCCTGCCCCCATCCCTTGGTTGTTCTGTCAGATGCTTTGGCTTCTGAACATGCGCGCCACATGTCCTGTCACTCCACATATCCAACACACTGGCGGTGGTCGGGCCATCTGTCCATCTGGCATAGTCGGACTGCCCATCGGTGCGTTCTGGGTACTGTTTGGGACATTCTGTAACCCTCCTTGGTTACCTCTAAATCCTCCCTGATTACTCTGTCATCCTCTTCCTCCAAATCCCCTTCCTCTCGGGTAATATCCCGAGCTACCCTGATTGTTTTGTGGCAGGTTAGTTGCATGTTGTGCACTCGATTCGGCTGGACTTGTTAGCATGGCTCCCTCGAGAGCATACTTTGAGAGCTTCCTTTGCACTAGCTTCGCCTCTTCTCCCTTACGTGTTGCCTCTTTCTTTCGATTCTTTTCTTTCAACAGCCTACAGTAATGTGCAATTGTCAACTGGCTCTCGGCCCACGGCTTAGCTTCTATTCCTACCAATTTATTTGAGCTGTTTTTGCACCAATTCTTGTAACCCTTGGCACAATATATGATAGAATACAGGGATTGATTTCGTCCAAGACTCATGCCTTTCAAGCACCCACGCGTCTTGAAAATTCTGGATATAAAGCAACGGATTCTCTGACTCCTTCATTTTTCGAGTCATTATAGCTCCCATATGAGATGTGTCTCGATATAGCGTACGTAGCGCTTTCCATATTGCTGCTGTACAGTTATTAAATGGCGCTCTGTCATGAGAGGTGTTAGTTATGGTTACCCTAGGGTAGCCTGCCCTTTTCCATACGTCGTCTGCTCTTTCTCCGAGCATGGCAATTAGGAGACCCTTGATGTCCCCTATGGCTAGGGTGACACCCCCCGTCATTTTTTCTAGCTCATGTATCCACTTCCTGGCTCCCGATGTCAACATTGGAAGCTTATTTTTAAGATTCTCTCGGTCCATGTGTGGCCATGAAATATATTGCGGTCTTGCTCCCCCCTTTTCTAACAGTGGGAATTGGAATGCACAATCCTCCTTTCTCTTCTCTATACCCCCTTGGTCTCTCGCCGGGGTGGCGTTCCCGCCTTGCCGTCTACCTGGCAATGCCCTTAATCTATCAGTATAGGCAGGTGCCAACGCCCCCCTCTGACCGTGGCATGTTTCTTCATATCGGATGGACTGTCCAGCGGACTTCGGTGTCCTATTTATGGACCCGCCAGCATCTGACCATTGTACCTCTCGGTTCCCTGGGAGCCGCCTTTCGTACCGTCTTCCTTCGTCATACATCACTTCTCCGCTTCCCCATCTGAGTCTGACTCTGACTACTCCCAGTTTGCACAACTTCTTGCATCATCTTCGTTCTGCCCAACTTCTAGTCTATCCTCTACTCCCACTACTTTGGGTGACATCCTCAGTGTCCTATAGCTGAGTGCTCTCTAAGCGCTCATCTTCCCTTTCCTCTTGGGAGATTCGCTCCAGGCCCATTTCATCATATATTTTATCAATCGCTTCCCCGATGCTTCTGGTGTCGAAGTCATCATCAATAACTCTCCCACTGGTACCGCATTGTTTGCAGGAAAGAACTCTTCTATATATTCCCAGTCAACAACAGGATTGGATTTTTTCACCTCCCATTGCAAATATTCTAAATCCTGCGCCCTTTGCCTGCGTTTATGCTCTGCTTCCTCATCCATTTCTCTTCGCTTCTTCGCTTCCTCTCTTTCCTCATCTACTTCCCTCATCCGTTCATTCCTACGTTCCTTTGCCCTTCTACTTTCCTCCTCTTCTTTCTTCTTCACTTTCCTTTCGTGCACCCTCCTTTCTTCCTCCAACCTTAGCATGTTCTGCCTGTACTTCTCATAGGCTGCATATTGCGTGCGACTGAGTGGTATACCTTGCTCTTTGCAATATATTTGTTCTCGCCTCAACCTATCCTTCTTTCTTGCCCTCTCGTTTCTTATGTCCACTTCTTTCTCCCTTTCCTTTCTTTACGCCTCGTCAGACCATTCACTCGGCCTTGCACCATCACTTCCTTTTCCATCTAACTTCAACAGTATCTGCCCTCCCATCCATTCGTCCTTTGCAAATGTTAACTCATCAGTTCCTTTCCGCTTCTTTCCCTGTCTCTCTCTATCTCGAGGTGCACTCGTTTGTGCCTGGCACTTTCTTTCTTCACCTCGCCTCTCTTTGTCCCACGGGATTGTGGAGGCTGAGTCAATTTCCTGATTCTTTTCTTTCGCCTTGTCACTGCTACATGCAGGTGACTCATATGCAGGGTTGCTATACCCGGTGGCTGCCTTAAGTTCTCTTAGTGGGTAAAGACCCTCTGACTTACTTCCCTCAACAATTGGTTCCGGCGGGGCGCGGTAGGCGTCTCACCCCCCTCCGTCCCCTCCGTACATACATTTAATATCCAGTCTGCGGGGGGTTCTTCTTCCTTTACTTGTTCAAACATTTTCCAAAGCTCGAGAGCAGCAAGGCGTTTCTCGAGCTTCTTCCCGCTATATATGGCATGTAAGAAGGTGGTCATGTGCTGTAAGACAGCCTTAGACAATGACCCCTTCTGGGGCCATGGCATAAACATTTTATTTGCGGTGCCCTTAACCCACTCCTGACTGTATTTCTTCATTTTTGCTGCATGTTTTGGCAATTGTTTGCACAAATGTTCAAGTGGGGTAACCTCCTCCATTCTTAATTTTGTCACCAACAGTATTCACACAGATTTTCAACTTTCCGCTATTATGAGCAAGCACCACATACACAAGCTCCAATCCAACTTTTCCGCAAAATTTTATACCAACAGTTTAACTCAAAACACATCAATTCAGTGGCGATTCCCTCTCATTTACAGAATCGCGTAAAGCAAAAATGCATTGCCATCAATTAATAACACAACAATTCCACATTCAGCATACACAGGACATATAGGACAGACGCTTCACAGACTAGACAGACACCAGCTGGTCATACGTATACCTGCCTTCTAATTATTACCCCGTCATGTGATCTGAACGAACCCCATTGTGACGTCTTTAAACGTCACCGTAGCCTAATGTCCCTACTCTGTGGGCTCTGGGTTCACATTCCTTCTGACCACTCTTTAAGGTGCAGGAACAAGGCGAATTTTACAGTTTTCTCTCGGGTGCCCCCCCCCGGTATTCCTTACAGTTTTTCTCTCGAGGGCCCCCCCGGTATTCCTTACAGTTTTTCTCTCGGGTGCCCCCCTGGTATTCCTAACCGTTTTTAATTTCAGGTGCCCCCCATGATATCTTTCCCAGTTACTTCAGGTGACCAGATCTTTACCCCCTATATATATACAGTCTTTTCTACTTCTCGCTGTATTATTTTTCTCCGCCACCCACCGTTACCTTTCCCCTTCTTACTCTATAAGACCTTTGCCAGGATAACGAGTTTCGTTGTTTCACTCACCAATCGACTCTTTTCCTCTCTGGAACTTCAGGATCACCGCCCCTTCCTCTTCCTGCTTTTGTGGTTTTCGTCCGATCTGCTGCCCGTGGGAATGAGAAGGGTTATGATTGGAAAGGCGGGTTCCTTCAGACCCACTGCAAATTTTTTTGAATATTTACACTATCATTGTCCACGGGGAGCTTCTCAGCCTACTCAGCCAGAATGGCGAAAGGACTTGTGATGTAACCGAAGGCCCAGAGTTACTTGGTGCCGTCAGTCCAAAGGTGTCTTATACTATATCAATCGATAATTTATAATCGATGGCCGAAACCATCCTTACGCTACCAAGTGTTGACGAGGAGAGGAAATTACTGATGGGCCCATTGGTCAGCACTCACCCTCGAAAACTAGTAATACAAGATAAATGCACCATGTGAGGACAGAGTGCACGATTCACATACTCCAGCAAGATTCAATAATCAGGACTCACTAAATTGGCAAAGTGAAGTCCTTTTAATGATAAATACATCAGCATATGGAAATCATCAGCACCGCGAGCACCTGCCTCACCCCGACTTCCTCGAACTTCAGTCAAACAGCCTCTTTTATGGGCAAAACTTGTCATCATTGACGTCTAATTCTACAAAAATCATCACGCTATACAATTGGTTGGGAAAGGTAACTTAAGTATAGGTGTTATATCTGTATATGGAAATAAAGCATGCAGATTGGTTAATTCTTATCGGGTGGGCGTCTATGCCCATCCCTTTACAACACACGTGATTGCCGTCACTACAAGTACGGCGTCCTATTGGTTACAGTCTATTTAGGACCCTATATTACATGGTCCATTGTGATTGGGCTAGTTACACCCCTAAACATAAATCTCCACTTTAATTAGCAGCATGCAGAATAGACACCCAGGTGCCTAGTGTCCCAGGATTCATCCTGCCTCCCTTCCATCAATCAGTGGGTTTAGGGCGATGTGTCAATTAGTTGGCTAAGGAAGGCCTCAAAGCTCTAGTTTCTTATCAGGAAAAGTTATGGCACCCTCGGATCTGGGTGACATCAGACGGTGGTACATCTTCGCGCCTGGTTGGTCACGTGTTGGTTCACCGTGAATCTGCTTCAGCTTCCAACCTTTTATGCATTTAATTCTGTGTTCACTCGGCCACCTGCATGGGCCTCTCTTATATTGACCTTCACAGGGCGGGCTGGTATGCTCTGAAGTTTCGGCTCTCTGTAGCTCAGTTTACCTCCCCCTCTTGGGTTGACCTCGACTCCCCAGTCTTGAGCCATCCTTTGTTAGGTTTCGATTCAACTCCTTTCTTCAGCTTGGGCCTGGATATGAAACCTGGCCAGTCAGGCCTTAGCCGCCTGGGAGTACTTCTGCTTTTACAAAATGGAGTTGCACGTGTACATTGTGCTGTATTGCGGTAGATGTATACAGTTGGCGCTTGCCTCTCTATCATCTACTAAGCATTGCAAGCAGAATCGATTTCTTAGCATCTTGCGTTTCAAGCTTATTTACACACATTCAACAGGGCGGTTGCTTCCACCTCTTCTCGTGGCACCATTCCCTTATATTTTGACAGCGTCTCTCCCCTGTCTATATTACAATTATCCTCGCAGTTACCAGTACTGGCATGCTCGCTTTCAGTAGCCCTTTCAGTTCGTTCTGGAAGCTGCTGTGGTCCTTATCTCATCTCCACTGGCCTTCCATTATGGCTTTTGGAGTCTCTTCATGGATCGTGTGTAGGCATTCCTCATTGTTCCGTATCAGCTGCTGGTATGGTTGTCTGATCGGGCACCGTGCTGCCCAGAGTTGCCTGGTTATGGGCATTTGAACAGGTACTGATCTTCTAATGTACACAGGGCAGAGGCCCATTGCAGCCCTTTGTTGGTTCAGCTGCTCCTCGTACGTCACATACCTTGGCGAGTACTTTACTGGCACCTCGAAGTGAGGGGCAGGGGTGCAGGCCATTTTTGGGACCTCCTCTACAGTGGCATCAAACTATTTGCGAAACATCAGGCAATTCCAGAACATCTCTAATAGTGATTTATAAGGCCAAAATAATTCCCAAATTGTCATACGGGGCAGATATTTGGGGTGTAAAGAATGAAAGGGAACTGTGAAACCTGGAGTCCTGCTGTATCAAGGCTATGTTGAGCTTACCAGTCACAATGAAGTCACAACACAACTTCAGAATCAGAGAGCAATATATTAGTGGAAGCTAACAAACGCTGAGGGACAACAATTATTGACCCTCCTTTATGTAGAATGTAAAACATTGAGGAATCTTTCCATAATGTCAATAGGTGGTTATATTGTGGCTGTTGGGGAAATCTGGTGCCAACGGTCAAATATTGGTGCACGCTGAATCACTAGAGATAAATTCAAAAGGATATTGAAGGCGGGCACTCAGTCCCTGTAGAAGGACCAAAACTGGGTCAATTTATCCTCTAAATCTAGTAGTTAAAATGATATTGAACACAGTTCAGCTCCAGGAGAACTAGAGTTATACTTAAATGGGCTTCCCAACACCTACATCCGCATGTAAAATATGAGAGTGAAATGTAATCTGGTGGACACCCTACAAGTCATTAGGGCCAGGTGTCTTCAACCAAAAGTTTAGTTTGTGTGGAACGAGTGAGATCGAGACCACCAAACATTTGCTGTGACATTGCAAGAACGCACAAGAAGTTAGAGTAAATGTTCTTAGAGCAATGGGATTGCGAACTTTATTAAGCAGGGAGGTCCATGGTATTTGGAGTCTCTATTTGCGGGGCAGTCATATTCCACTCATTTATCATTTAACAAACCTGTGGATCTCTATTAAAAAGATCTTGAAGGAGTTATAAGGTGAAAAAGCTCTGCTAGAGTGTGTGTAGCGTAAGGAAGAAAGAGGACAGTAGAAGTATTCTAGTATTAATGCATTGTTCAATAAATTGGTATTGTGAAGTGTTGGTATATATGGGTTATCACATGTATTTTAATGCTTATAGAAAGTCATTGTTATAGCTGAATTATAATTAAAAATATATATACATGTATGTGTACCATCCCCTCTTCTCGCTGCCCTCCAACACCAATTTGTCCTCCTCAGGATGCTCCCAAATGGACCTATCATGATTCCTTTACTATCATTGCAAATTCGATATGAAGTGTTGCTTTTGCTCCTAAAGTAACTGACATATTAACATGGTTTACAGATCATTTTGAAAATGTACAATATATTTGGAAGAATGTTCTTTTTTGCACTTGACACTAGCCATTGACTGTTGATATTTTGCCATTGGTGAGTAGGAAATGGTGTGCTGCATGTATGTATAGAATTGAGGTGACAAGTGACTTTTTATGGCTGACTAGTAGCTTGCAAGTTTTATTTTTGCCCCCTGTGTAATTTGTTGCAAAACATATTTCAAGCAAGTTGGCAAGACTGTCTATGGCCAATGTGACAATTGGGGAACTGAGTTTAGGAGTGGTACCTGAATGCTTGCCCTCAACTTGAATGGGTCTCCCACATCCCTAACCTAGGCTCCCTTCTCCCAAAAAATGTATTGTTTCATTAGTTCACTATGGACAGAAGCCTTCTATTGTCTCAGCCAGGAAAGTAATGTCACCAAAATGCCAGGGGTAGCGGAAGTGACATCACATGACCCTTGAACTCTGATGACATCACAGGAAGTGATGTCATTTGACCCCACCCTGAAGGGACATCACGAGAAGCAATGGAACACAACCATTTACCCCTTGAGAAAACAGTAAGTGGTATCACATAGCAATGTTTCTAAGTACACTTTGAAAATAACAAGTTACTTACCACTTTTGATTGGATGTTCCTCCCACGTATTCCTCATTTTATGATATTATATCTCTCCAGCTTTGCTGCTTCGGAAATGTTTTTCATGACAGAGGTCGCTGTATGCAGTGTAGTCGCGTCGATATTCCTCGAGGGCCTCCGTCGATCGTACACGTCATCGTCAGCATAAATAGTGCATGCACTATGCACTTACTCTATCAGAATGGTCCCTGGGCATAGTATGATAGCAACCTCGTCTGTCGCTCCACCATCCCCTTACTGTCCCCACCCCTCTCCAGCACTATCTGAAATGTCGTCAGGCCTAGTAAGATAGTCGCTTGTTTTGTTCCTCCCCTCCCTTTCTGCACCCCTCTCCCTCAACTTTTGTTTTCTCCGGCTCTACCAGAAATTTCGTCAGGCGGTAGTCGCCTGTCTGTTTCCATTTCCTTCCCACTCTCACACTCCCTTCCTTATCTATGTCTTAGCTCTTGCACTATCTGAAATGTCATCAGGCCGAGTACGATAGTTAATTTCACATCCTTACTGTTCATGGCCTGTAAGAATGTCGTTGTATGTTCCCTTGTTCCCTCACTTGCCTTGAAGCGCTTTGAAACACATTGGGCCTCATTACGACCTTGGCGGAGGACCATGGTGCATTTTGCACCATGGTCCATGGCGCTAAGCTGCCAACTCCGCCATCGAGGTTGGCGGATTTACCTCCCCATTCCGACCCAGGCGGAGCGGTAAATCCCCAATCCCCATTTTACCCTTCCCCATTCCCATTCTTGCCCCATAGGGTATAATGGGAGTGGGGAAGGCGTTAATTACGCCACCGTAGATTACGGTGGCGTAATTAACAACAAGGTTCCTTACCGCCATGGATTTTACCGCCTGCAAAAAGCAGGCGTAAAACTCTCCATGGCGGTAAGAAATCTCGTAGTCTGGCGGAGAGGTACGCCATGCACTACGCTGGCGTAAAACCCTCTCCGCCAGGGTCCTAATGAGGCCCATTGTGCATAAGCGCTATATAAATAAACTATCATATCATATCATCTCATGCAGAGCCCGTTGGCTTCAGTTCGGTTTTTCCCGTCCCCTTCTTAGAGGAATTAACGAGGCATGGCTAAGACCGTAGGCTCTCAGAAAGCATAGAGTGTAATACACGTAAATTGTATGGCGGGGTAGGCTGCGAGGGTCGATGATGAATACGTGGGAGAACACCCAATCGAAAGAACGTTACCAGGGGTTACTTGTTCTTCGAATGGATTGTGTCCTCCCACGTATTCCTCATCTTATGATAGACTCCCAAAGCAGTAACAATTTGGAGGTGGGAGTATCAATCAATTTAGTCATGGACCGAATGGAGGACGGCTTTAGCAAAAAAAGTCCTCCCTGACTGGAGAAAGAATCGAGGCAGTAGTGTTTGACAAATGTATGAATGGACAACCAAGTGGCCGCTGAACAAATGTCATTTATTGGGACACCGCTTTGTAGAGCCACAGAGGTTGACATGCCCCTTGTGGAATGAGTCCTTACCCACAAGTCTATAACATTCGCCAGTGGCCAGGATAATCCATCTGGATATTGTTTGTTTGGTGACTGCAAAGCCCAATTTGGGGCCGGTATACCCAATAAAATGTTGATCAACCTGGCGAAATTTAGCCATTCTTGAAATGTAAAAACGTAGAGCCCTTTTCGTGTGTAATCTATGTAATCTCTCCTCTTCTTTACCTGAATGAGGAGGAGGATAGATAGTTGGCAACGTTATCTTTTGCGACAAATTGAAGTCAGAGACTACCTTTGGTAGAAAAGATGGTTTTACCCTGAGGATAACTTTAGCTTTATAGAAAGTAGTATGAGTAGGCTTGCAAGAAAGAGCCTACAACTCACTTATGCTTCGGGCTGATGTTAAACTGTTTTCAATGTCAAGAGCCTTAAAGGGCATGAATGTAAAGGCTCACATGGGATTCATGTCAAGAATTTTAAAACAAGGTTTGGGTCCCAAACAGGTACATTAAATGGAACTGGAGGGTATACATTAGTAAGTCCCTTCAGAAATTCTACAATCAATGGGATTTTAAAATAGGTATCCTCTTCTGAAGAGCGCTTAAAAATGGAAAGCGCTGCCCGACATCCCTTTATGGTTCCAAACTGGATCTCCAGATTGGCTAAGTGTAATAGAAAAGAAAGCATCATAGGTGTGTTACATTGGAAAGGGTCCACATTCCTATCCCTGCACCAGCTGCTGAAATTATTGCAATGGCAACGGTACAATGATTTCTTTGCTGGCCTTCTGGCCGAAAGCAAAATCTCCATTACGTCATCCTGGAGGTCCAAATCCTTGTATCTCAGCCTTTCAGAAACCATGCGTGAAGGCTGAGTGTCTTGACCTCTGGATGGAGAACCCAACCTTCCTCTTGCAAGAGAAGATCCTCTCTTAGTGGAAGACATATTGGAGGGCAGATGGACATGACCAGTAGGTCCTGGTACCACATCCTCCTGGCTCAATCTGGGCCAATTAGGATCATGTGTTTCTCAAACTTTCTCAACCTCCTTATTACACGAGGAATGACGGGGACCGGAGGAAACGCATACAGGAGTGGACATTCCCAGTGGACCACACATGTGTCTCCTAGAGCTCCTCTTGGAGGAAATTCCCTGGAGCAGTACTGTTCGCACTTCCGATTGACACCGGTTGCGAACAGATCCACTTGAGGGGTTCCCCAAAGGGTGAAGATCTCTTGAAGGACTTCCTGAGCTAGTTCCCAGCCATGGGAGACTGTTCTCTGCTTGCTCAGAGCATCCGCCGCCGTGTTCTGCTCTCCGGCTAGGTGAACTGCCGACACAGAGATTCCTTCTTGTATTGGCCAGAACCAGAGCTGCATTGCCTCTCTGCACAGTGGTAGTGACCCTACACCTCCTCTCTTGTTTAGTTAGTACATGGCCACTGTGTTGTCTGTCATTATCAGGACATTATTTCCCCGTACAGAGGGCAGGAAGGCCTTCAGCGCTAGTCTGATTGCACTCAGCTCCAAAAGGTTGATGTGTAGCTTGGACTCCGATGCCAGTTTGTTGGTGTGGGCTCCCCACCCCGTGAGTGAGGCATCCGTCACTACCGTTTTTTCCATGGTTGCCAAAAAGATTCTCCCTTGAGAATGTTGTCCTTGCAAGCTCACCATATAAGGTCCTGACCAACTCTCCTCAGAACTTGCAGTTGGTCTGACATATTCCCTGAGAATTGGGACCACTGAGTCCTGAGAGCCCATTGAATGGATCTCATTCTCAATTGGGCCTCCGGCACCAGAAAAATGCAGGATGCCATAAAACCGAGCAACCTCAGAAAATCGAAGGCTGGAAGATGCTGGGCATTCTGTAATTTTTTTACCATCTGCTGAATGTGTTGAGCTCTCACCTCGGGAGGCGATGCTTTCCCTGAGGAAGTTTCCAGGACTGCTCCAGTGAATTGGAGTCTTTGGAATGGAATCATATGGGACTTCTTGTAATTGAGGGAGAAGCCCAGTCTGTGAAGGGAGTGGGTGGTGATACTGAGATGTTCCTGGGCTTGTTCGGGTGAACAAGCCCTGATCAGAAAATCGTCTATTGTCTAGGGGGTAGACATGAATCCCCCGTCTCCTCAGACTTGCTGCCTCTATCGCCATTAACTTGGTGAAAACCCTTGGGGCGGAGGTCAGCCCAAATGGCAGAACTTAAAATTGAAAATGAGAACTGGCAACCGCGAACCTCAGGTACTTTCTTTGCTTGAGATAAATTGGCACATGAAAGTAAGCATCCTGAAAGTCCAATGATACCAACCAGTCTGGGAGGCAGAGAGCCTGAATGATCTAGGATAGGGTAACCATCTTGAACTTGTCCTTCCTGAGGAGTTTGTTCAATTTACTTAAGTCCAAGTGGGGTTCAATCCTCCATCCTTCTTGGGAATCAGAAAGAAGGGGGAATGTCAGCCCTTGTTCCTCTCCGCTACAGGTACATTTTTTATTACACCTTTCTCTAGCAGGGTTAAAACTTCCTGCGCGGATCCAGATTTTTGACAGGGTTGTATCCCGGTGGATGAACTTGAGGCCTTTTTTTAAAAGGAAGGCAGAAACCTTGGGCTACCATTACCAGTACCCAAGCATCTGAAGTAATGCCCCGCCATTTGTTCATATGCTGAGAAATTCTGCCTCCCACAGGGGTCTTGTGGGTCAAGGCCTCAGAGTGGCTTAAAGGTGGCTGCAGCAGCGGCTGAGGGTAAAGTTTCCCCTGCTGGGGCTGATTTAGCACCCCTTCCTTGTCCACCACAAGGGAATCTTCTTTGGCCTCTTTGTCCAGCTTGTCCTCTTCATATTCCAATTGACGAATAGAAACGAAAGGACCGACCCCTCCAGGAAGATGAGCCTGAATAGGGTTGTTGAGGTTGTCGAATGGAGGCGCTAAGGGATTTAGCCGCCGCCTTCGAGGTCTGCAGCTTCTCCAAACTCTCATCTGCCCTGATGCTGTCAGCAGTATCCAAACCTGACTGGAGACATTCTCCCATTGCCTCCTTACAATCCTTAACTATCGCCAGGAAGCCGTCTATTTCTTCGCCTTCCAGGATGTGATCATGCCGCAATGGCAACACAGTCCCATAGGGTATAAGTGAATCTGAAAAGAGTACAAGTCACATTGGTAGATTTCAAGGCCATACTCCCTGCCGTGAAAACCTTACGTGCCCAGGCAGCCACCCTCTTGTCATCTCTATCTGTGGGGATAGATGGGTAAGCTGATTGCCTGGTTGATGTGGCAGCCTGAACTACCAAGCTTTCAGGTGTGGGGTGCTTGGTGAGGTATTCTGGATCACTGCTGGAAGGCCTGTACTTCCTTGCAAAGTTTTTATTAACTGCAGATCCAAGTTCTGGGGCCTGCCAATTGGCAGTGACTTTCCTCTGCAGGGCCATGTGGAAAGGCAAAATTTGGTCCTTCTGAGGACCCTTGTCCAGGATATCCATCATGTCATCCTGTTCATATGTAGGAGAAGCTCTGCTCCAACCCATATACTCCGTGACCTAGACATGAGCTTTCTGTAGGACGAATCTGCATGCTCAGAGGGGTCACTTCTGCCAGATTCCAGTTCAGGCGAGGTATCAAGGCCACTAGCCGACGAGAGATTATCATACAAGTCTCTAATTTTCAACTCTTCAGGAATGGGCTCTTCTGGCACATTCTGGGTGCCAAATTGCAACCCAAAAGGACAGGAAACCTCTTCAGAGGACTGTTCCTCCTCATAGATCAAAGACACAGACTTAAAAAAGTATTTTTTTGGGACAGGTTTGTAAATCTTTTCCTGTATGCAAAAAGGCTTTGACAAAGTCGAAGTAACCGTCGACGGTGTCGAAGACGGCTTTGAAAATGGCATCAGTTTACTCAGCGCTGACTTTGGTGTCAACAGATCTGACTCCGACAGGGTCGACAAAGTCGTCAAGGTCTTTGACGCTTTATGTTTCTTTGGTGGTACCAAAGAGGGACTTGGGTTCCCGAGTCGACACTCTCAACGACTTCTCGTCAGGTCGAGAAATTTCTCGACGCGAAGCCGGGTTAGTGCACGACTTCGAAGTTGTAATCTTCGATTTCACTTTGTCATCCTTGGGAGCGACCGGGGCATGGCTCTTGTGCATTTCTTTCAAGGGGGTTGAGGCCGCATTCTCAAAAATATGCAACATCTCCGACCGAAATGCGTCCCACTTTGCCGGGGAATCGGATTTTGTCGGGCATCTGATTACTTCGGTAGAGGAATCAGATGATGAAGAGGGAGACCTATGACGTCTCATCTTCGCCTTCTTTGAGGAAGACAAAGATGTCATGATTGACCCCTCGATCGGGACCTCTTTGATTTATTATGCCGGGATGAGTCCCTAGACTCTCCAGACTTTTCCTGCTTCGAAGAAGACTTCGAAGCTAACCTCCCCACCGCCAGTTTACCTCTACGCTCCCTGAGAGCTTTCTCTATCATGGCCTGAGATGACCCACAGTCGTCCATATGGTGCCCAGAGCCCAGACACCAGAGGCAGACCCAGTGAGGATCTGTAATTGACATCTTCGATCAGCAGTCATGGCATTTTTTAAAACTGGACTTCGGTGTCAAAGGAGTCGAAGAAGAAGACATTTTTCTTGCAAAAAACTGAATTGCGCCGTTAATGACTCAAAGCGTAAGCTCGGAAAAATTGAACTGAAGCCAGTGAGTGGTGCATGCGATATTTATGTTGATGATGACATCGGCGATGGACAGAAGCCCTCGAAGGACATCGACGCAACAACACTGCTTACTGGCTTCAGTTCCATTTTTCCGAGCTTACGCTTTGAGTCATTAACTGTCGATAATTTTTTTCCAAAGCAGCAAAGCTGGAGAGATATAATTTCATAAAATGAGGAATATGTGGGAGGACACAATCCATTCGAAATATGGTTACAATATCACAGTAACGTGATATACATTTCATTCAAGACTGGATCACCATATGTATCGGCAGAAAAAAACATGCTATAACTGCAACTTGCGAAAAGCACAAAATACACAGTCCGAAAATGGATGCTTATTCTACTCTGAATGCTTTTAGGAGGATTTTGTCTGCATTAAAATCATTAATCACCCCCCGAAGTGTGCCTGAAATAAACCTTTAATGAGACTACCAATTATTGCATAGAATTACAGAAAGACAACTTAGTTGTTATTCCTAGTCTTTCTTATTTAGGGTCACTGCTCAAAATGTTATACTTGAGGAAACCCCTGTTTTTTTAAGAAGCATGAACAAGAAAGCCAGCCACTCTAGAAACAAAAAAGGAACTTCAATTTGTAAAATAAATATATATATATATATATATATATATATATATATATTACATGGACGCGGAGCGTCCATGTAGTTATGGTTAAATTGGTGTTTCCATAGGAAGAGCATTTTTTGGGTGGCTTATAACTTCGCTCCCTCTGGACGAATCCTCACCAAACTTTGCAAAAAAAAAGTATATGGACCACTCTGAATTATTTTGCAAAGTTTGGAGAGGTTTGGTCCAGGGGGGGCAAAGTTATAGGGGGGGTCCCAAAACTTTTGTTTTTTCCCATAGACATAATGGAAAAAACTTTGAGCACACCTACAGCCCAAACCGCCTGACAGATTTACACCAAATTTGCGGCAGGAGCAGGGGGCTTGGTCCCGAAAGCGTGCTTTTGCAAATTTGGTGTAAATCCGTCCAGTAGTTTTTTTTAAAATGACCAAAATGTAAGGCAAAAAAATTAGTGATATCTCTGTTCACTCCGCGGACGGACTTCCCGGTTCGCTCCGCAGACAGTGCCCTGATTGGACGAGCGGCTTGCGCGATGTCCGCGGACATCCGATGTGTTCGCTGATTGGACGGCGTAGGGCGTGGAGCACGTCAGATTTTTGGTGGGGCCCGACATCTTGCATTCGCGGACAACCGCGGACAGCGAGGTGAAACTTGGTTTAAAAATTGTATTTAGTGGAGTGTGTTGGTGTGTAAGAGTGTTTGGGGAGGGTGGGGGAGTATGAGATAGGTGCAATGTTGTATTTTTGTAATGTGCTAGACGCTTTTGTTGTGTTCGATTTGTCTGCGGACAACACGGCTGTTCTGAAATGTTCCTAAATAAACAGAATGGATTTGTTGTCAAGTTGAACGTGTTCTAAGAACACTCATGGGGTCCTGGAATGTTCGCATGGGGTGTCCTGAAGACGTTGTCTGTATTGTTCGTTGGCAAGCTGAAAGTGTTCTAAGAACACTCGCGGTGTCCTGAAATGTTCGTACATAAAGAAAATGGGGGTGTCCCAAGGACGCTGTCCGTATCGTCCTCTGGCAAATTGAATGTTTTCTAGGAACTTCCTTGTGTCCGCGGACATTAAAATGGTTGCAATGCTTGAATCTATGGTTGTGATATGCTGCGGTGGTTGTGGCCAGGGTATAGACTGTTGGGTGCATGTGACATCCTGCTGCTTTATTGTTTGATTTATTTTTCTTTTATAATGTTTTACTTTTTGTGGAACAAAATATGTGTTTAGATGGGGAGTGTATAGTGAACGAAGTCTATTGTATTCTAAAATGCAAGGAATATCAGCGTTTATTTTATTTGCATCAAAGTTGATTAGAAATAGACCGTCAAGTGTACGTAAGCGTGATAGTGCTACGTAGCTCATGCCTTCTTTAAAGACTGTGTTACCAATGTCTATCATTGCTTTGTTTAGGGTAAGACCTTGAGATTTGTGAATGGAGAAACTGCGTATGCAAGGGTTGGAGAAAATTGTTCTCTGCGTACATACATGTCTTTGAAGAGAAGGAATCAAGCTGTTGAGCGTCCTATTCTTTTTACTTCTGAAAGTTTGTCAAAGAGGATATTGACAAACTGAATTCTGTTGTCACGTGGGTATGTTTGAAAGCCAACAACTGTACCCAGTGCTCCATTAACTAGTCCTTGGTCCACATCAAGGTTACGTTTCAGCATTACTCTGCAATTTAAGGATAATTTTAATATCTTTTCCAAGCCTGCTGTGTTTGTGATAGATTTTTCTAAACTATTTAGTCTTGTTGTGGCTTGGTCATAAATGGGTAGTGTCATTCCATGTACATCTAGTTTGTCTGTGGCGCTAATTTCCATTATTGGTTGCATTTCCTTACTTAACATTATTTCATTGAATTTGAAACAGCTTGCAAGAGTTGGCATTAAGGCCATACAATTGTCATTTTTGTGGGCTAATTGTTCCATAACATCTGTAGCACATGCATTATCACCATAAAGTGCATGAATGTGCCGGGTTTTCAATTTGCTTCTACTTCTTTAGAAAGTATACCAACTCTAATATTTTTTAAGATGTTGGCATAAGTGAGATCTACAGATTGGCGCATGTTTTCTGTTAATTCTCTGTATTGGAAATGTTGCCAAAGGTTAACATTTCCAATGCTGCCAACAGTTTTACGGCAGAGTTTGTGTCCTAATGTTTTAAAAATAGGCTCACCTTTTACTGGTGTCAATAGAAGAAGATCTCAGAAAACAATGTGTTTTCCTGCAAAGAGCTCTTCATAGTTTGTTTTAAGTACTTCTTGTAATCTGAGGTGAATCAAAGCTAACATTAGGTTGGACACCATGCTCACTTCATCTATTAGTAGCATTTTCATTTGTTTCAATACTCTGCGTAGTTCCATTGCAGCTTCTGCTGAAAGTTTGTAATAATCTAATTTGTTTTGGTGTTCTACTGGCAGGAGTAGTAATCGGTGTACAGTGACACCACCTATGTTGTAGGCAGCTAAACCTGTGGGGGCAGTGACAACAGCTGACAGTTTGTTGTTTGTCAATTTTTGAAGGAACTTACTGATGATTTTGATTAGGAATGTTTTGCCAAAACCAGCTTCACCACTGACATACAATAGTATAGGTTTGTAATTTTGACAGGTGCATTCTTTGTTTTCATGTTGTACACCATGTGCAATTTTTTTTGTTACTTCTTGAAAAATGCTACGTTGCTCATTGTTTTATCTTTGATTGTAGTATAGTTAAGTCTTCTTTATCTTCATACTGACACATGGTGTTTTCTACTTCTATCATAGCTAATTCTGCCTCATTTGTTATTAGTGGGTCTCCCAGTGGTTCTTGGCTTCCTGTGACAGAAGGTTGACTACTGTCAGGAGCGTCCTTATCTAGGTGGGCCTGGAGTTCTTCTTCGTGTTGCTGTTCATTGTCCAACATTGTTTTGTACTGTGCAAAGTTTACATCAGTTATACTGCTTTCATTTGCTTTGAAAGCGTCTTCATACAAGTCATAGTTATCTAGTAGTTCTTCTTTTCTCCATGGTTTAAAGAGTTGTAGCAGGGACATGTAATATACTTCTTTATGTTTAGGAGTCTTTAATGACAATTTGATATGATTAATTAAATTTGGTTTGGTGAGTTTTACTAAGCTGCCTTCACAGTTTGTCACTTTGTATTTACGGTTTTGTTCATCAGGTTTTATATTATTTTTGTATGTGTAGTTTTGGGCTATGTGGTATAGACACATGGTTTCCAAAGTGGTACTCCTGTTTGGGTAGTATGTGTCCAATAAATTGTTTTTAAAAATGTCTTGACTGTTTGGATCATGTTTGGCTATTGTTTCTATATCTTGTATGATTTTAGAACTCTTTTTCTAGATTTAGCTGGACCAAGACTTAGCCATACTATATTTTCAGATTTACCATACAATGAAGTACCAGTTAATCGATCAGCTGCTTCATAGGATCCACATTCTCTATGGGACAGCATTTTTATGCCCAAGCTGTATAATTTCTGAGACACTGTTTTATCTGATGACAGGTCATTCCAGAGGTCTTGGAGCTCTGTCTTTTCTGATTTGGTTAAGTATGCTGTGACATATCGAGCAACTTCAGTAGAATTGTCTGCAATGTACTGCACATCTATGTTTGCATTCCATAAGTGGGCAATGATTGCATTGTAATCATTGATATATTTTTCTTCTTCTTTTCTTTTTATGCAATATGTATTTTTAGGTGACTTACCTTTAACACTATGTCTAACTGAAGACATGAGGTTGTTCACTTGACCTATATTTGTAACTGGTCCAGGGAAACCAAATCGGCATTTGGTGTAGTATTTCCCTTTGTTTTTGTATTTGCGACAACAGTGTTTGCCACATTTGTGTCTTTGGAATTGTAACATTTTTGCATAAAGATCACTATTTGTGGATTCTGATGGAATTTCACAAGTGACTTATTTTTCAATAAACTGTAAAACAGTGGCATCACTGTCTTGACCAAATTTAGGAGCATCTTTAATCCATAAAAGCATGTGGACATGTGGTGCTCCTCTGGCTTAGTATTCTTTTCTCCAAAAGAAGTGTTGCACTTCTCCAAGGGGAGGAACAGTTTTATTACAAATAAAATGTAGCATAGCAATGAAGCGATGGTGAAAATATCTTGAAACATTAACAGGATCCTGAGAACAAAGTTCTCCAGGTGTTAGTATATCTATGTTTGTTTTGTTTTCGTTTGATATGCATAGGAAAGCATGTAAATCTTCCCATGCATATTCTGCACAACTTAATGTAACAAACCAAGTGGGTAGGCCAAGGTTTCTGATCATACAACGTACATCTCCATGACGTCTAAACCAGTACTCTTTCGTACAACGCATATTTGCTAATAGATTTGTAAGATTTGATTGTAAAACCTCATCTTTTTGTTGAACTTTTTGTAATAATTGTGTAGCTGTCATATTTTGAAAGTGTGATCCTGATTTTAATATGTGTGCAACTCCGTAACATAAAGTTGTTAGTTCACTTTCAAAGAGTAGGTGGAATATGTATTCCACATTTTGTCAAAATCGAGGATCTTCAGAATACATTCGTAATGAGCAATATTCTGATGCTGATATTTGAATAGGTCTATCATCGTATCTTCTTCCTTTGCCAGTAGGAAAGAGTAGAGGAAAAGCACGTGCTTCTATACTTTTTTCCCATATGCTGATTGGTGATCCTTTTGTTTGACGCATTTGGTACGTTTCCAGTGCATCTTCTATGGTGTCATTAGAGTGCAATGGATGATATGGAGATAGCAGGATCTAGGAGCTCAAATTGACCAGCTTCTTGTGTCTCTTGAATTATTTCAGTTGTATCTTTCAAGTTTTCCTCACTATTAATTTCTTTGTAATATTCATTATTCTCTTTAAGATATTGCAGGACTTCTCTAACTTTATGTAAATCTACCAGTTGTTGCCAAATTCTTTTGTCTTTTGTAGGTACTCCATTTACCAAGCTAATTAAAGATAGTTGCATTGGACATTGCACTCCTAGAGTGTGCACATTTTCTTTTAGATCTTATGGTAAATACACTACTTTTCCACAAATACCTTTCACTAATTCAGAGGGAGGTAATTTTGCAGTTTTTGGTTGAAGGCGTAATATTGCTTGAAATGGGTACACTGTTTGAATTATGATGCTCTCATATAAATTAAGTTGTTGAAGGGGTTTTGGTAGTGGATATAATTCCAAGTTATTTGTGATAGCACGTGAAGGAGTTTGGTTGTTGTCAAGTTTTGTAGTGCAGTAACTGCAAAGTATTATGGGGTCAGTTATTTCGTATTTGTTTTCTGCTATAAGGTAGAGAGCTAATTCAAACCATTTAGAATCTTCATTGTCTTCTATTTTGTATTATAGGTCTACAGTTTTTGTGTTACTTTTATAAAAAGTTCTGCGGCAACATACACACACGTGGTTTGGTATTTCAGCTGAAGTACCTTCAAATTTTAGTATTTCTTGTTTGTATGTGTGTAGTGAAAGGTTGCCATGTGCAGAATTGTTACGAAGTTGGTTTACAGCTAATTCATCCTGTAAGTGGGTTTCACTTCCAAAATATTTTGTCTGGATATAGTCGATTTCTTCTAGTAGGTCTTTTGCTGTACCATGTAGAAGAATGTTATTTAAATTGGCTAGTGCTAAAGCAGGGCTTTTAGCATAGTACAGATTATAAAGTAGATTTCTTATACTTGCATGATGTGTTGATATCCTTTTGATATCATGGAAGGTTGTTTTGCAAGTAGGTCCTGTAATGCAGGCCAATGAATGTCCTTGTAGTCCTGTGTACTTGCGTACTGGACAAGCATCCATATTTTGCAGTAGTTTAATTTTGATTTTGTCTTTGCTTTTCACATATTGATTGAGGAATTGGCGTAAAGACTTGAACATTTTTTTGGGAATGTTACACATTGACGTGCACGGCCATTTGTACACTAGATGTTCTGATTCAGTTGAATGGAGGGGTAAATCTACGTTTTCAGGGCATATTTTTGTAAGGAGTACTTCTTGTTCCATTATAGTATTATTAACTTTTTCATAACCTCGACCACTGCTATGTATGGCAATTGTATTTGTTTGCTTTTGTTTGTACGCTTCTTCATTAAAGGATGGTTCTGTGCTTGTAGTGTGACTCCATTCACCTCCACAGATATTTAAGAAGTTACTTCTGTTGATATTTCGTTTATTGAGAAGTCTTTTTTGTAATTTAGTTATTAGTTTTGTTAGTGGTTTCATTCTGTTTGACACTAAAATAAATAACCTTCTTTTGAGAAGAATTGCACTGCCTATCAACGCATCTAAGATTACTTTCCTACGATAGGTTTGAAGTGTTGAACCTGGTTTCTCTCCTGTTTTTATAAGATTTTGAAGGACTTTGTGACGGAACATTTTGGCTAAAATACTTTTCTTGGTATGCTTATTTTGTACTATATGAAGATTTATAGAAGAAGTTTTATTTGTAGTGATAGTTGATTTTCTGTTAATTGTTTTTTGGGTTGTTTTACTTTTTGATAGAGGAGGCAAAGTTTTTGTACTAGAAACTTCTTCTGTTTCACTACATGACTGTATTAGCTGTTGTGTTTCAACTTTCTTTTACAAATTCTGCTATAGATGGATGTTTATGTTGGCGACTTTTCTTTTCATTTGCTCTACTTCTGCGTTCCTTTCTACGGAGTTGCTTTTTGGTAGGCATTCTTTAGGGTCTGTTAAAAAAAATACAGAAAGTATGGGTTGGGGTGTTCTGCAATGCATGTGTGTTGTGTGCATGAGTGTTTGAGTAAGATGATAAAGATGTATGTAATGGTATGTGATTGTGCATTGGGAAGTACAACTACTAGGGATGGGTATTCTTGAATTAATGTGTTACTAAACTGGGGTTCAGATGACAGAAAAAAGTAAGCCAGTGGTGTGGAGAAGCATACATAGTATATCTAAAGCTATACAATTAAAACAGTTGTTAGTTCTACAACATCTAAATTCAAGCGGTTGAGTTGGGTAATTTGTGTGTCGAAAAATAGGATTTTGTGGGCCATTCTGCCAGTAAATCACTGTTTAAGACGGGGGATTTTTGGTCAGAATGGTGCAGAATCTCTATTTTTAGGCACAGAATTAGCATGAATTAACCTTACAGTGTGTTTGAGTAATAATTCAAATATTATGGTAACATTCTACTTACTTTTTTTTTAAAATGAGCAATTTGCTTCTTAGTTGTTCTTTGTACTTCAAATTTGGCTGCTTCTTTTCAGGAGAATGGTCTTCACTGCAATTGTAAAAGAAAGAAATTAGTAATTTGGTTTGTATAGAGCACTGTTTTTAATTTAGACATAGATTTTTTAAATTGAAATGCTCACCGCCTTCCTCAAAACCATTAAAACTATCTTATGACTAACTGTAGGAAAGAAAATATCTTTACTATGGCTTGTGAAATTCATAATGTACCACTGTATACCACTATTCCTGTAACTAAGCTTTTCCACGTAATAGTGAGCCAATGTCATAGCCTGCTTTTCCACGTAATAGTGAGTCAATGTCATAGCCTGCTTGTCCTATATAAATGTAAGTAATTATATAAATTAAAAAAATTAAAACCAATTATGTGTTTTTACAAATATTATTGTTTGAGATTTGATCATAGAGTGTGCATGTAATTTTGTTTGATTATATGTAGTCTATATATTTTATTTAAAAAATGTTAGTTTAACATTATTGTCGTGTGTGTGGGTATGAAGAAATTAAATGGTATAAAGGTTTGTAAGTTACAGTTCATTTTAGGACAATGAAAAAATGATTGTAGATTCATTTTACAGATTATACAAGGTAAAAGTCGGTTAGTAAATGTGTTCGGTTAGTAAAGAAAGGGCGAGCTGAGAGAGGAAGATGTAGAGTGGGTTTTATTTGGGTAGTGAGCAGGTCTTCTCGTGCTGTGAGACAATAGTCTCAAAAGCACTCCGAAGTCGCTCTCCCCTGCAGAGTACTGTGTCACAGTACATACATACAACTGTGACCCTCGAAAGGTAAGGGTCATCAGAATTCTGTATGGCCTGTGAGGCAGCTTGAGGAAGACGCTGTCCCACAGAGGTGTTCCTTGTGGTGACAGGATCAGAAACAGAGGATGAAGTAGAGGCAATCAACCCACTACGCTCTTCGCAAGGTACAACCTGGTGAATGGCCCCAGTGTGGAATGAGTTGAGGTGTCGCTTCATGGTAGTGGTCCCAAAGCAATACGAACCATGCTTCCCGCGACTGAGTACCATTTTGCACTCATTACAGGTGACACGGTTCGCATGAGACTTAGGACCGTTTCCATGAACAGTAAACAATCGCCACACCCAAGATTCACGCCGAGGGTGGGTAGTAGGGATTTCCTCTACCTCATTCTCATCATCCTCTTCTTCCTCCTCTGTATTCTCACTCCTGTTCCCCTCTTCAGGCCCTTGGGAAAATGGCGGTGGCGGAGGGGGTGGGGGTGGTGCTGAGGCAGATGTAGCACCATGTGGTAATAGTCGAGCCATGGATGTCATAGGCTTGGAGATGGAAATCTCAAAATCTGCAAAGTATGCAGCAAAATGCAGTGTGCTCTGTGGAATAGTCATAAACACAATGAGAATGCGCTCTAGGGCGTGGTTTTATATCGGGGTGCTTATGCGCGGGTCGTGGACATGCGCGCCGTCCGCAAGACAGATCGAATATCAAAAAAGGTTCAAAAAGTCACAAAAACTATGTGGAAAGTTAGGATTAGTATGTGGGATGTGTGGTATGGTGATTTTTTCATGAGAAATATTGTGGATTACTTGGCAATGTACTTTTAAACTGGTCGGGGACTTGAACAGTGTCCGCATTTAGAGCACGAGATGAGCGTGGGTGCGGTCACATGATTGTTTTGTGAGCATGTTCGCTAAGGTAGCGGTCGTCCGCAGGACACCCAATGTACGGACATTGTTTGCGCATGCGTTTTGATGTTCTGCGGACAGTGTTCGGGTCCTGAACTAATTAAAAGTGCTTCAGATGTAAAACGAACAGTTACGGACAGCCGTTTGTTCTTAGCACAGTTTAATTTATTTGCTAACAATACGGACAAACATATCGTTTCAAGCACACCTCCATTTTCGTTTATTTACGAACAATTCAGGACACCACGAGTGTTCTTAGAACAGTTTCTGTTTGCTATCAGACACTACAAATAGGCATAGTGTTCTTAAGGACACCTCCATTTTCGTTTATTTACGAACATTTCAGGACACTACGAGTGTTCTTAGAACATTTTCAACTTGCATGAGAACATTACGGACAGATGTAGTGTCCTCAGGACAGTCACATTTTCGTTTCTTTACGAACATTTCCGAACAACCGCGGTGTCCGTGGACACCTAAATTGGTTTTATCACAAGGAACTGAAAGTAATTACAACACAATATAAGAAAAGTAACTTTATTTCATATATATATACAATTATGACTGGGAAGGTGGGGCAGAAACGGAAACAAAAACAGGAGAATTAACTGGGATCAGGTGAAGAAGGGAAGGAAAGCTCATCGAAACGCTTTGGTCCATAGACAGGGTTTGGGGTTAACTGCGTGGGATAGGGTGAGGGGGGACAAGTACAGGTTGGACAATGGTGTGCTGTTGGGGGTTTCACATAATTTTCCACAAAGTTTTTCAAATCCATAAAATTTTGCGTAAGGTCGTCCATTTTTTGATTAATCTGCTGTAGAGTGATATCCTCTGATTGTTGTTGTGAGATGCTTGGAATTTTTGTATGGTCTGTAATAAAAAAAATGTATATGTTAAATGTATACAGAATAATATTTATTAATTGGTTTATATAGTAAAGTGTGTACCATTAGGTGGACTATTTTCTAACATTTCCTCTCGTGGGAAATGCTCCTCTAGCCAGTCGAGAGTACTACACATTTCTGTGAGAAAACAAAAAAGTAATATGTTTTTTTTTTTCTAATATAGAAAGTTTATAAATATATGAGTAAAAAGAAGTGCACTTACTATGTCTGGTGAGATATGTAATCAGTAGTGTATACGTCTGGTCTTGCTGTTGGTTGTGGAGCGTCTGTGAGGTAATTATGGTGGAAGCCACTTTATCTTCTTTTGTTATATTCCATTTTAAAACATATTGTATTTACATGAATGGTTAGTGTGTTACATATATGGGTAACCTTTTTTAAGTATTACTACATATACTTTGTATGTGTGCTGCTTTGTGAATTTGTTAAATGTTCCTATGTTATGATATAACTATTACACATACCCCCACAGAGTTTTTAGGTGGTGGTACTGTTGTCCAAACATGTCTGCGGACCGTCAAATTCAGTAGAAAGGGTTCAGTATGTTCCATATTATATGTACATAAAGTCAAAGTTATTATTGTTAAGTTGTGCTACTAAAAAACTATGAAATTCAGTATAAAAACTTTGTTAAAGGGACATTATGATTAAGTTGCGCTACTAAAAACCTATGAAATTCAGTAAAAAAACTTTTTTAAAGGGACGTTATGGTTAAGTTGCGCTACTAAAAACCTATGAAATTCAGTGAAAAAACGTTGTTAAAGGGACGTTATGGTTCAAAGTAAAACCGAAAAACCCCTGAAATTCAGCAGTATGGTAAGATAAGCAACCATAACTCGCGCCGCCACCGTGCACTGCTAACACTAACACCCAGGACATCAAAGATGACATCACAAATGTCATTGATGACATCACTGATGACATCACATGTGCATTTACCTTTCATGAAAAGTCTGTACAAGGGATTCTTCGTGTAATGTTAATAAAAAAAAGTGTCAAAGATTATTGGAATAAACATCAAGTGCGAATCAGTGCATTAAGCTATGCATTGATATAAATAGCATTCTATTATTAACTTCAATCCAGTATACTAAGGTACTCATGTAGAAACATAGGCATTGTGTGCAGCATACATGATGGAGGTGCAATATTCATAAGCGTGCCATGTTGAATATTGAAATGATAACTGTTTTCATATTAGAGTTTTGCGTACAGTGAAACTTGTGATAAGTAGGTAATAAAACCCACTTACTACATAATTGCATTATTATACACAAATCACAAAGAGACAACACCACATACAAATATGAATATATACAAGGGAATTGAAGTAGGAAAAAGAAACAGCAATAGTAGCAGAAAGTGTTCATAACCTAACTAATTACCTTTATGCAGAGAAATGATTGCTCTGTTTCAAAGTTGTTACTTACCCTATCTATATATATCACATGATATGTCTGGACCCTAAGGGAAATAGTGTGAGTACAACATATAAAAATATGAGCATATACAGGGAAAGTACAGTAATAAAAAAACATCAAAAGTATCAGAAAGTGCTGATAAATCGACTGATAATTTTAATGCACAAAAAGGATTGCTGTCTTTCAAGGTTGTGACTTCTCCTATGTATATGTTTCATATGATATGACTGGACCATAAGGGAATTATTCTAAGAACATACTTGAAGGATAAGTCTACGAATATAGTAATTTACAATTTTTAGTTCCTGACTGTTACTGAAGAAAATCATGTGGCCTAGATATGTCAGGAAAGGAAAAAAGGGGGAGTCAGACATGTGATGTCATCAGTGATGTCATCAATGACATTTGTGATGTCATCTTTGATGTCCTGGGTGTTAGTGTTAGCAGTGCACAGTGGCGGCGCGAGTTATGGTTGCTTATCTTACCATAACTGCCGAATTTCAGGGGGTTTTCGGTTTTACTTTGAACCATAACGTCCCTTTAACAACGTTTTTTCACTGAATTTCATAGGTTTTTAGTAGCGCAACTTCACCATAACGTCCCTTTAACAAAGTTCTTTTACTGAATACATATATATATATATTACACAGCCACGGAAGTGGCTGTGTATTTATGGTTAAGTTGCTGTTTCCATAGGAAGAACACTTTTTGGGCGGTTTATAACTCTGCTCCCCCTGGATGATTTGTCCCCAATCTTTGCAAAAAAAGTATATGGGCCACTCTGAATTGTTTTGCAAAGGTCAGTGATGTTTGGTCCAGGGGGGCAAAAGTTATAGGGGGGGTCCCAAAACATCTTTTTTTTCCCATAGACTGAATGGGGGAAAAACTTTGTGCACGCCTACAGGTCAAACCGCTGGACTGATTTTCACCAAATTTGCGGCAGGGGCAGTGGCTTGGTCCCGAAAGCGTGCTTTTGTAAATTTGGTGAAACGACCAAAAAATATGTGTCAAAAAATCAGTGATATCTATGTCCGCTCCGCGGTCACACTTCCCTGTTCGCTCCACGGAAGAGATAATGATTGGCTAGGGGGTGGCGTCATGGCCGTGGACACGCGTCATCTCCGCCGATTGGCTGCAGTGATCCGTGATGTGCGTCAGATTGTTTGGATGCGCCCGACATCTTGGATCTGCCGACAGCGCGGCGGCAACCAGAGGCGAAATGCTGTTTCGGAAACTGTTTTGGTGTGTTAGAGTGCTTGGGGAGGTTCAGAGAGTAAGAGATGGGTGAAATACTGTATTTGTTTAGGTGGCAGGTGTTAATGATGCATTCCCTATGCCCGCCTTGTCCGGGATGTTTGTAAGTACTGAAAATGAGGGGTCTCATAAGGATATTACTTCAGTCCGTGCTGTGCGCAGGCAACTTGAAACTGTTCTAAGGACACGGGTGGTGTTAGCGAACATTACAATTGAGTACATGCTGTAGTTAACATTTTTGTTTCTATGGGTGTCCTCCTGATTTATACGCCGCCATGGGTGCGATATGCTGCAGTGGTTGTGGCCAGGGCCTAGAGTCTTGGGTGCATGGCCATAGGCCGTAGGCCATACTCCCAAGACGCTAGGGCCTGGCCACAAGCACTGCAGCATATCACAGCTATAGGTACACCCATAGTATCGCATATCGATCAGGTGGTTGTGGGGAGGGCCTAGGGTCTTGGGTGCATGGCCAAGATCAAATTTATGCGTACAGAATTTATAAGCCACTATGGGTGCGATATGCTGTGGTAGCTTATCTTACCATAACTGCTGAATTTCAGGGGGTTTTCGGTTTTACTTTGAACCATAACGTCCCTTTAACAACGTTTTTTCACTGAATTTCATAGGTTTTTAGTAGCGCAACTTCACCATAACGTCCCTTTAACAAAGTTGTTTTACTGAATATATATATATATATATTACACAGCCACGGTAGTGGCTGTGTATTTAGGGTTAAGTTGCTGTTTCCATAGGAAGAACACTTTTTGGGCGGCTTATAACTCTGCTCCCCCTGGATGATTTGTCCCCAATCTTTGCAAAAAAAAGTATATGGGCCACTCTGAATTGTTTTGCAAAGTTCAGTGATGTTTGGTCCAGGGGGGCAAAAGTTATAGGGGGGGTCCCAAACCATCTTTTTTTTCCCATAGACTGGATGGGGGAAAAACTTTGTGCACGCCTACAGGTCAAACCGCTGGACTGATTTTCACCAAATTTGCGGCAGGGGCAGTGGCTTGGTCCCGAAAGCGTGCTTTTGTAAATTTGGTGAAACGACCAAAAAATATGTGTCAAAAAATTAGTGATATCTATGTCCGCTCCGCGGTCACACTTCCCTGTTCGCTCCACGGAAGAGATAATGATTGGCTAGGGGGTGGCGTCATGGCCGTGGACACGCGTCATCTCTGCCGATTGGCTGCAGTGATCCGTGATGTGCGTCAGATTGTTTGGATGTGCCCGACATCCTGGATCTGCCGACAGCGCGGCGGCAACCAGAGGCGAAATGCTGTTTCGGAAACTGTTTTGGTGTGTTAGAGTGCTTGGGGAGGTTCAGAGAGTAAGAGATGGGTGAAATACTGTATTTGTTTAGGTGGCAGGTGTTAATGATGCATTCCCTATGCCCGCCTTGTCCGGGATGTTTGTAAGTACTGAAAATGAGGGGTCTCATAAGGATAGTACTTCAGTCCGTGCTGTGCGCAGGCAACTTGAAACTGTTCTAAGGACACGGGTGGTGTTAGCGAACATTACAATTGAGTACATGCTGTAGTTAACATTTTTGTTTCTATGGGTGTCCTCCTGATTTATACGCCGCCATGGGTGTGATATGCTGCAGTGGTTGTGGCCAGGGCCTAGAGTCTTGGGTGCATGGCCATAGGCCGTAGGCCATACTCCCAAGACGCTAGGGCCTGGCCACAAGCACTGCAGCATATCACAGCTATAGGTACACCCGTAGTATCGCATATCGATCAGGTGGTTGTGGGGAGGGCCTAGGGTCTTGGGTGCATGGCCAAGATCAAATTTATGCGTACAGAATTTATAAGCCACTATGGGTGCGATATGCTGTGGTAGTTGTGGCCAGTACGTAGAGTCTTGGGTGCATGGCCAAATGCACCCGAGAACAAAGTTATAAGCACTGTTATAAAGTGATACAGTGATGTCATCTTTGATGTCCTGGGTGTTAGTGTAAACAGTGCACACTGCACAGTGGTGCAGCCAGTTATGGTTGCTTAGCCTACCATAACTGGTGAATTTCAGGGGGCTTTCGGTTTACTTCGAACCATAATGACACGTTTATAACATTTTTTTTTGGTGAATTTCACAAGCTTTTAGTAGCTCAACTTAACCATAACGTCACCCTAACAAAGTTTATTTTAGTGAATATATATATATTTTTTAGGGTTAGCAAGGCAGACCATGTGGGTAGCAAGGTAGAGCTCAGGGGTCGCAAGTGCAACTCCTGGCGACCCCTAAATGACATTCCTGGTCTCAGCTTACCCTACTTGCTGGAGGGCAAACAGCTGTAGCCTTATCTCTCTCCGTCAGGTACTTTCAAAGGGCCTATTAGCACCACAGGACATAACCTGAGGTTGTAATGGCCATAATGATGAGTTCCAGGCCGTAGCGGGTGGTAATATATGATGTTCTGTTTAACAGATGGCAACCATCACAGTGACTAACTGGAAGATGTTGACTGAGTGAGCATCGTTCGCAGCAGTCACTGCTCAGCCTGCCTGTGCCCCTCCTTGGCCTGTCTCCCCATCACAGTGGGGTTTGATCTTTATCTTTAGCACCTCAGATGATTAAGTCGCATCCACTGCACCACTCACCTGGTCCATGGTGTCGATCCTCCCGGTCTTTTTTCTTCCTTTCCCATCCTCATCACCACTTTTGGCTTAGTCAATCATGGCACTGGTGAGTAGAGCAAAGTGTGTTCATTTGACTAAGAATAACATAGGGGGTGTAAAGCCCCTTGGACATCCTCCCTCATCTGCCACGTCCTCCAACTGTCCCTTCAGGAACTCCTGTACACCCCAGAAGCTTGCCACTCCCCAGTATTCCTCCCAGCTCCAAACACTCCATGTTTTACCACACACATACAGACATAAACAAGCTTTTTCTGAGCACCTATTACGTTTTTTGTTTTTAATTACTTGTTTGAATCAATTTATGATTTTTATAAGGTAGACATTGTACAGTCTTTACATCTCCTGAATTCACAAAGGGTTGACAATAGGACGGTAGATAGATGTATTACGTCAATAATTATCAATGTATGTAGGGAGGAGTCATGGTTTATGTTGAAGTATTACATTTTTCAATTTTTCCCAGCCCAGTGCGTTCAGAAGGATTTTTGTTGTCGCTATTATCCATGAGGTCTTCTCTCCACTTATCAGGCAGGCCCACCAGGAGTCTTCCTCACACAGAAGAGATGGCGAACGTAGCGATTTTAAGTCTACTCTTCTAAACGATTGTGTTTCTGGGCATGAAATGAGCAGGTGTCTTATTGTTTCGATCTGCGTTTGATCTTTACAAAGTCTGCATATGTTAGAATTGGAGCGATCTCTGACCGCCCTGATTTCGTTAGTGTCCAGGATGTTTAGACGTGCTCTCAGAAACACATGTCTTAGAGCTTTATTTATTTGGAAATTTTGTGATGAATTCTTGAGTCTGATTTAACTTTTTTGTATTCTGAAGGAGGTGGGTTGTCAGTTTGATTTTTGTCGTTTTTTGTTTTTTGTTCTAGTGTGCAGATCCAGTCCAGCTCTTCCATCTTCCTTTTTACCCTTTGCGTGTTATGGATCAAGTCTTCTTCTGTGCATTGAATCAATGACAACTTTACCTTCTTTTCGTTTACCCATTTGTTCAACATTTTGCAGCGGCCTCCTTCGATCTCTTTATTTATCAGGTTATACATCATGGGGCTGTCCGGGATCAGAGATTTCCTGAACAGCATCATACTGTTGTACTCGACTCGATCGTAGCTTTCAACGAGAGCAGGCTCAGCTCACGTCTGATCGAGGGCATGGGAGTTGACTTTGGTAGGTTTAAGACTGTTCTCCAGAAGTATCTCTCCAGTTTCTGCCATATGTCCTTGGGGATGTTTGGCATTGCCTCTGCCCCGTATGTTAAAGATGGGACCACCTTTGCTCTGTAGAAGTTAATAGCTGATAGAAGGGAAAAACGGGTGCATTTTTTGTCCACCGCTCGGGTTTGCGACGTAAATTTCCGTGGTTTGTCCAATAAGGTATGCTACATTGTGTTTTCGGCTCTTAAACTGTCTAGCATAACTCATAGGTACTTGAATTTGTGTACTTTCCCAATCTGCAAGCCCTAAAGGTACCATTTTAGATTTTCTTTTCTCTTTCCTGATTTTTCCAACAACATGACTTTTGTTTTCCCCTTGTTTATTTCCAAGTTGTTTGAACAGATGTACTTAGAGGTTGTCAAGTTCTCTCTGCAGACCAATTGCCATGTGGTCTAAGAGGATCATATCATCTGCATACAGCAATTGGGATACTGTTGTTTGCCCGATTTTTGGCCTAAATGACCTCACACTTTTTTCGGTTTCTTTAAAGTCTCCAAGATATGCAATGAAAAGTGCCTGAGCTAGGCGGCAGCCTTGTTTGATCCCCATTGTGGTGGGTATTTCTTCCGATAGCCAGCCCTGTTGGTTTAGTCAGACTCTCATTTTGGTTTCGGAGTGTAGCGCTATTATCGGGTCTAGGATCGCCTGCGGGCAGTTCCAAGCTGAAAGTTTGGCCCATAGTTTCTATCGGTCAACCTGGTCAAACGCTTGAGCCAGGTTGATAAAAGCAAGGAAAACCCTTGGGCTTCCCTCTATGATGTTGCTTTTTATAATGCTCAAGAGCATGATGTTAACCGAGGTGCCAGTGTTTTTCTTAAAACCCACTTGGAACGGGTCAGAGCTGGCCGAAGACTTTGTCCACGTTTGGAACCTTCATAGTAGTAGGGAGCCGAAGACCTTCCCGATTACATCGAGTAATGCAATTGTGCGGTAATTTCTTGGGTCATCTGTGTTGCCCTTCTTGAAAATGGGCAACACAGATGACCCAAGAAATTGCTTCTGAGTCTTGCTGGTACAGTATTATGCGGTAACCTTTGACCCAAGACTTGTATTTCTTCGTTTCTTCATACAGCATGTTTCTGTAGATCTTTGACTTGTGTTTAGGCGCCATTCTTTTGATTTGTCATAGTGTGCGCCTTTTCTGCACCAAAATTGTATCGAAATTGTGTTTTTTCAAATTTGATGGTCGATTGAGCTTTTTCGCGGCAGACTTATATAGTGTGAGCAGTGGTTGGTAGTCAATTGCTAGAGGGTTTTCAGTCCCTTCCTTAGCGTCGGGCAAGGTTCTGTAGCTTCTCGTTAGTTCTTCAATGTTCCTTGCACTCAGCCTAATTTGATTTCCTTGGTTATTACTTTTGATTTCAGCGCTTGGTGTTGGTTTCTGAAAGATCGTGGACACACCTCCATGTTATTGTCAAGCGGTTGTGGTCACTTGATTTTGTCTTTATCACCTCAACGAGGTTATTAGCCACAACATAGCTTGTGATACAAAAATGTAATCGATTGTTGCTGATGCATCCTCTCTTTCCCAAGTTGGGATACGATTTGGCTGGTGGAATGACTGGTTTATGTAAAGGATATCCCTAGAGTCTTTTAGTTCTAACCAGAGATCGACTCGGTCCTCGGATGGGGACTTGATTTTATTTCCATAAATAGCTGAGTCTTTCGTTTTGCACGTCACATTTAAGTCGCCACAGATGATTATATGTGACACTTGATGGTCAACATATGCATCGTCGATTGTTTGTTCCATCAACGATATGTAATTTTTATTCGTGATAGCTTGGGGGTTCCAGTAGGTGTTGATGATGACTACCAGAATATAAAAATGTTTTCCTGTTTGCCTATTGATGTGTTCCCAATTTACAAGTATTGCAAGCTGGGAACTGTTCGCGATGAGAGTCTCTTGGATTTTAATGCCACTTCCTGAGCGGACGGCGGATATAAGTCCCGACGAGGCACACCCTTTTAACCCTTCAGGGCCGGTGAAATTTCAAGGGCATATCCGTCTACTGTTGGTTTTTTGACCAGCCAGGTTTCCTGGAGACAACGACTATCAAACGCTCCCAGGTCTAGGCTGCCAGTTGCCGTCAGGTGCTGGTGACCTCTAGTATTCCAAGATCCCATCCTCAGTACTGTTTACGTGGCTTTGTGGACGTCTGGGTGATCTGTATTTTGTTGTGGTTTTCTTGGATAGGTGTTTTGCAATTTTTTTAGGTGAGATGTAAGTGCCTTTGGCATCCATGCACACAGTTGTTTCAGCTGAGCAGGTGCTAAGCCCTTCTCCGTAGGTTCGGAAAGTGTAGCTTGTATATCTTGTATGACAGTTTTTTCTATTTTTGGCAATGGGCCTCTGGGAAATCTCCCCAGATCGGGTGCCTCTTCCGAGACTAGAGTTTCCCCCACCCTAAACTGTGCTGGCGCTTTTTTTGGACCTCTTTTCCTGATCCCCTTGTTGTTTGCTTACGGTATGTTCACTTTGTGTTTTGTGCTTGTTTCTTCTGTTCTTAGGACTAAAATGATTGCAGTCTTTGTTTCCATGTCTGCTGTTTCTGTACTGTTCCTCAGTTCTTGATACGTAACGAGGTTTAGGTTTGGGGTTGCCGGACTTCATTTCCTGTTTTCTTTCATGGTCACGATATTCCTAACAGGGGGATTTTCCTCTCACCTCTGTTAGGATGTAGCCCAAACTCAATAGGTCTTCCTCTGCGTCTTTTAACATTGATTTTACCAGGGTGGCAACTATGTGCAAGTAGGAAATTGCTTTACGTCCCTCGTGGTGTGGCTCTACTAGTGTTAGATCTTCTGACCTCAGTGGTCTAAGTTTTTGAATCTGGTGCAAAAGGTTTACGACAGCACTCCTGTTCAGAACTAGTTCATGATGATTGTCTCTTGTTTGCTCCAGTTTAAAGGTTTGTGTAGCTTCCATTCTCCTGGCTGTGCTGTCTTGCAGTTTTTTACTTCTCTGATTTGTTTCTTTTTCTAGTCTCTACCGAGTTCGAGAAAAACCCGAAAATCAGAGTAATGATTGTGCTTTTTTGGAGTTTTTGATCTATGTATTCGGGAGTTTGATGTAATGTTATTTTTCTCATTTAATGTGGATCTTTTCCGTTTGAGTGAGTCTTTTGATCTCGGCGTATCGTTTGACTTGGCGTGATATTTTCTGTACCTAGAAGTATCTTCCTCTTGTCTTCGTTTGACAGAAGTGGTGTGGGGCAGACCCAATTTGTTGCTGTCACTGGATTTTTCCTCCTTTCTTCCAAAGTCAGGAATGTAATTCCAGGATTTCTGACTGAAGTAGTCCAGTTGGGGGGGTTTCATCCTCTGGGCTCTCTGATGGGTTACAAGGCTCCCTTAGATCTTCTATTATGTTTTCCTCTTGTGATGTTTCAACCACATGCAAAAGATGTTGACTTATATTCATTGCAGCCTTGTCCGCTAAGAAGTCTTCCACGGTTACTGGTGATTTGCCAAGGCTATCTTGTCTGGCCCCATTTTTTGGTGGGGTGTATGTTTCTTTGGGTTGTTTAGTCTTGCTCGGGAGAAGTTGTGTTTTCTCAAAGAAGAGGTCAGGGGGGCCATTATTTACATTTCTTCTCACTACCGGTCTTAAGTCCTCCGACGCTGATAAACAGAGTGCGATTTGTCATCTGTCATCCACAGCTTCTTTAGGTTTAGTTTTCAAATATTCAAAGATCGGGAAATCTTTATTAGGGTCGTTGTGGACGGGGTTTACTTGAGTATCGTTGCACCCCATCTCCACAGTAAATGATATTGTATAATCCATGATTATGCAATTGTTCTTTAGTTGTGAAGTTGGTCGGCTTTCTTGGGCACCTATTGCATTGTGTGTCTTGGGGTCTGATGGTGTTTTAAAGTTCCCTTTGCTGACTTTAGGGTGGATGGGGACACCACTCGAAGACCTACTGGCGTACTGCTCTTTTTTTCGTCTTTATGGGTTGTTCGTTCGTTCTGAACTTCTGAAGATTTCAGAGAATTCTTTCTCAGTGTGGTTTGTGTTCCCGCCTCAGTTTTTCTTGGAGTCAGTGACTGGAGACCTTCAGGTTTCTGCCTTCATTTAGGATGGCAGCGCTTTTTAACTGCGCTGCCGCTATCTGATCTTTAAATCTTTGCTCCACGGCAGTGATCTACCCTTCGAGGAATATAAGCTGTGCATCATCGCTGAAATTTTTGTATGGTCTTTTAACATATCACTCAGCGACTCATACAATTTGCTAAAAGGTGCCAATGCAATTGTCACTGCAGTCATTATTGTTAGGAGGTGTGGTTTCTTGGAAGAACACTCAACCTTCTGTTTCTGGGGGGCGAAAACAAGGGCATTGCCAGGTGAGTCACTCCGAGCCAAAAGGCTGTTTGTGTTTTTGTATGTATTGTTTTGACCCAGCACTGGCTTCAGATTTTTGTTTTCTTTTGCTTTTCATGGACAATCCATTGTTGCTCCTTTCAGGAGACTGGGATCCAGTTCTCTGATACAAGGTGAGGTGTCAATTTCAATAGTTCCTGTTCAGGTGTAGACAGGTTCTGCCTCAAGGGAGATACTTTTGAAAACATTGGCCCGTTAACGGGCAAAGGTTCTTGAGGGGGGGTCCATCATAGTGAATTATGGAGTGGCCCCGAATTGGTTAAAACACCCTCTTTTTTCCTCCTTTCGATGGGCATTTCTGCATCCAATAGGGCTCAGAGAAGCTGTATCTGATGTATGGGTTATCGGACAAAAGAGGTGTTGTTTTAATAGCAGGTCCCTTTTCCGAAATTACAGGCATAGGTGCTGACTTGCTTGTTTTAGCAATTGATCTTTCTTCAATTTTCCGGAATTTTGCAGTTGACTGGGCTCCTGCACAGCCTCCAAACTTTCAGCATCTGACAATTCCGCTGTTGTATCAAGTTTTTGCTTGCATTGTTTCTTGAAGAATTGTTTTAGTGCATTGGTGAACAATGGTTTTGGGAAGATTTTCTTGCTGGATTAATTTTATTTCCCCTCTTCCACTTTTCTGATTGAGTTGGATATTTTAAAGTTGTATTCATTGGGGTAGGGCTCCCCATTTTTTTTATTTGTCGTTGTTTTCCTCTGAGGGTTAGGCATATCTGATTTATTTTTACTCATTTTTTCCTGGGGAGAGGAAGCAAAGGTTGCTTTGTTGCATTTCCTTACATTGGTGTGGTTTCAGACTGTCCGACTGGCTCATCCCAGCATCAGATCCTTCTTCGTCCTGTGTTTGGAAGACGCTTTCACTTTCTCTTTCACTTGCCGAACCTTCACTGTGCGACTTTTTACCTCAGGTTGATCATTTTAAATAGAATGCCCACTGCTCACTTCCGGCCTGCCCACCAAATGAGTTGGCTTTACAATACAAAAGTACCATGGAAATTATGGTCGGTTTAGAATCCAAGAAAAAATCCTGTATAGCTGCAGTGTGAGAGTAAAATAGGCCATTTCAGTTAACAAGCCGCACATGTCTCAGTTCAACTTAGTTACCACCACTGGAAGTTTACCTCCATATCAGAGCCACAGACTGGTGCATTATGGGTATGCAAATTCCCCAAAAAGCTAGCATTTTTAGTTTCATGTGAGGTGAGTGTCAGTCTTATAGGGCAGTGTTATTTAGTATATATGTATATAGCTTTATCAGCCCAAGACTGACAGCTCTGAAGGATGCAGCACATACTTATTTCTCCATATTTGGGGATCATCAATGTGGTGCAAGTTGAGAACCTGGTGGTTGGAGGATTGGACATGGTTTAATTGTCCTCAGCTTTGCTAGCCTTTCTACACCGCTCTCTCTGCTTCCACGCCTGTCTGGTTCATCCTCCTTCCCGTTGGAGGCTTCTTTATGCGTTCTTGTTGCATAGAAATGCAGGCAGGTCCGAAAGTTCAACAGGCAGAGAGAAAAAACACCTGTTGCTAATTACCTAATTTAACAATGTGCAAATAATTTGCACCATAGGTAATCAGTGTTTATTGCCCACATATCTGTGCCACAGATTTGGACTGCCCCAAGCTGTTATGTGTTGGTTTTAGTCTATGTTGGTGGCGTTCCCTACGTTCTTTTTGTTGTTCTCCTTGTCTTCGTCAACTGTTTTTGTTTGGTGTTTTATAATATTCGAGGTGGGTGTCAGTAGATTCACACAACCTCACCAACTTCACGTGGAGTACCTTTTGGGTTTGTGGCTGTCTTGCTGCTATGCCAATCCAGATATTATGGGTGCCCTAACAGAGGCGTTGGTTGTTCTAATTAGTTGGTTAAGTGTGGATGCTTGTTTCTGCGTTTGCTGGTGAACAATGTGCTACAGATAGTTCACAAGTTAAAATAGGTGTACTGCTAACTATTCAGCTGGTGCAATAATGCAAAACTCGTGATTCTTGAAGCTCGTGTACTGAAGATTATGGTGATGCGGCATTGCAATGTGAAGATGTTGGTTCAGTCAACATATGAAGAGTAAACATGTATGTCTGTTGCAAGCACGTAATGTACCCCTTTCAGAGAGAAATGTGGATCAATCCAACAAAGTCAAGTAGTTCCATAGCTGTATCTATGTTAGAACATATGATTGAGAAAATGAAGACAGACTGACTCTCACTAACCAAAAGGCTTTGCTCTCAACTGAAGCAGCTTTCCCAAATAGGATATCTGTCATCTGAATGCATGTGCCAGTCTGCCATCAGCGGAGTGTGCAAAAGGCAGACTGGTGATAAGGCAACCTATTTCATGGTTTGAGGTGCGAATGTATGAGTGTTTCGTCAATTATGTTCCCATAGGGTAACTTTGAGGTGACCTGTAACAAGTAACTAGGGGATTCGAGGGCCTAGATACATGTCCATGATATAGTTGTGCTCAGGACCGCATGATGCTTGTGAGACAAGACAGGGCTTGTAATGTTGCCAATGCATTTCTCTTGCAGGATTGCTTTTCAGGAGATCATCCGAGCACCCGATGTACCCAAAGTTTGTGACGGTAGACATTGTGATGGTTGAGGGATGGTTTACTCATCAGATCATGCTCAGAGGATTAAACAAAATCGAAAGCATGAAAAACCATAACAAAATGTACCCATTGGCATTGTAAGAAGCATTCTAAATTCATAGAAGATTGGGGCATCCGTGGACATAATTGAATGACACTTTCATTTCGAGATGTTCAAATGATTTGTTTATGCTCAGGTGGTTAAAAAAGACATAATAAAAGGTCTTGAAATTGCAGAAGCCTCATAGCCTTTATCTGAATGAGGGATGTGTTGGAACTGCACATGTCTCATCAGTCGTGACCCTTTGGTGGGGATTTTGCTGACCTATGGACCTTAGTCCCGAGTTATTGCAGTTACGATTTTTCATACGCGTGTTGTCGGGGTGCCAGATACAGTTCCGGGGACCCGCGCAGACTCCCCAAGTCGCAGGCCTTCTTACAGGGGACCCCACGGACTGTTTGAGCCCAGGGAAAGGTAGCTGATCTGGCAGTTTCCTGCTTTGTGTGTGGGTGTGTGTGGGCGTGTCTGGGGCGTTCGAGCCGTGACTTGCAAATACAGTTACAATTCCATGAATACGCGCTGCGTGCATATTTTTATAATCACGCAGGCTAGTATAAAAGAAAAAAAGAATGTTAAAACTTTAATTCAGGGTGGTGGACTGGGATGCTGAACTGCTGGCGAATCCATGAAAATACAAAAATGACTATTTTAAATCACATTCATGTGACAATAATATTAGATAACAAAGTGAATGTGCCACTGGTTATGCTAATGGAATATTTTCATCCCTCAACAAATTCTAGAAAAAAGTGCAAAGCCAACATATGCTTTCTGTACCATTCTTTTTTTTTCTCATACAGGCACCTAGTGGCAAATGCATGAGAATTTAGGCAATTTCTGACCACATTTAAGCCATTGCTTCCCAAATCAGCCTTTCCAGTGACAGAAGATGACAATAATCTGTTTAGCCTAGTGTGATAGAAGCCTGTCTGTGGAAGTGTTTTTCAGATATTGCCCACCTCGATGATGAGTTGTCTCAACTAACCCCTTTAGTTTTAATGTGTTACTAAAGGTGGTATATGGCCTCTTTAAGGATTCATCCTTTAACTGTTTGTAATACTTATAGCGCAATTGTACCCAGAAGAACCTTTGGGTAAAACCTAATACCAACATTCTTACCAAAACCAGCCCTACTAGGTCCTTACCATGCCTCATACCTGCTCCTCTCCGGCTGACAATTCATGTTCACTCATTGTTAACATGTATTTCCGTCACTCAGAAATTGTATTTATTTTGTTCAATTTATTTATTATATACAGGAAGACAATGCTCTTTAGATCACAAACTAAAGTACAATAGATAAGAAATCAGATTTGACAGGAAGCAGTGAACTTCTTACAATGGGGTGAGTTAGAGGGACATACTGACCAGGTTGTGAAGGGGATTTAATGGAATAGTCATCGGGACAATAAATAAGTGTACATACACAGATGAAAGACAACCAATGTCTGACATTTTTAAGTGCAGGTAGGTGGTACAGCCAGCTGTGCTCGGGATGTGACGATGATGGGTAAAGTGCTAGAGTTGAGGCAGAGGAAGTGAGGGACAGAGGCAGGTTAGAGGCAATGACATTTTTTATCTAGTAGGTAGATGAGAGGTCGGTTAAGAGGGTAACTTGGAGGTGAGGAGGTAGGCTTTTAGTTTGGTATTGAACAAATCCGTGTGGACGGTTTCTCGGATGTCCGGGGGAAGAGAAAGCACAGGGAGGCTGAGGAGCCACAAGAGTAGTCGAGGAGGCAGAGCGGAGATTAAGAAAGCTTGTAGAGTTGGATAGTGGAGGATAGATACAATGGTGCCTTACTGTGGATAGATTTGTGAACCTGAAGTGATCGCAAGTGTAAGCTGTTTGGCTGTCTCCCCTGTAGCTGCAGATTCCTTGTTGGACCTCCGTCCCAAAAAGGATGTACTACAGCGTTAAAATGCGGCGAAACTGATGGGAACTGGCACTAACGTCTCTATAGCTCTATTGGCCCCCGCCCTCCCTCTCCCAGCAAGCCTACATCTGCTGCGGGCAAGCACAACCATGCGCGCACCCGAAGTGACCGCAAGTGTAAGCTGTTTGGCTGTCTCCCCTGGAGCTGCAGATTTCTCAATGGACTCCGTCCCCAAGAGGAATTGCTACCGCATTAAAATGCGGCGAAACTGATGGGAATTGGCACTAACATCTCAGTTGCTCTATTGGCCCCGCCCTCCCTCTCCCAACAAGCCTAAATCTGTTGCGGGCACGCGCACCCGAAGTGACCGCAAGTGTAAGCTGTTTGGCTGTCTCCCCTGGAGCTGCGGATTCCTCATTGGACCTCCGTCCCCAAGAGGAAGTACTACCACGTCAAAACACGGTGAAACTGATGGGTATTGGCACTAAGTAATTATCTGACTTTATTGTGACGTGGTTCTGGGACTTTGCTGGGACTTTGTTATAGTCTTACCCCACGCTTACACCTTCTCTGCTTTTTTGAATTTGCAGCGTCTCTATTGCTTTATTGGCCCCGCCCTCCCTCTCCCAGCAAGCCTACATCTGCTGCGGGCACGCGCAGCTGCATGCGCACCTGAAGTGACCGCAAGTGTAAGCTGTTTGGCTGTTCGTGTGTGCAGTGATGCGGTGGCCGTATTGTAGGAAGCACACTGTACAACATATGAATATCTATGCCCAGCAATAACAAGTATTAGCAGTAATAAAATCCATAGCCAAGGAAGCTGCCAGTATAGAAATGGATATAGTCGTCCCAAATGATGAGAAAATGGTATGCCCATACTATGATTGGCACCAGTCCATGCATGAGGTAAATGGACCCCAAGCTGCTGCCGTCCTGCATGTGGTGTGGAGGTGGGTGTGCGTGCAGTAGGGACAGTGTAGTAGGGACAGTTGTAGGTGTAGGGACGTGATGCATGACACCTGAACTGTCATCTGGTATAGCGCTTCTCTTTTAACACTGCCATCCTTATTACTACAACACGTAGAATAAGCCAGGCCCACGGACACAGAGTGTGAAGTTGCAGGGGGGCGCAGATGTACGATGACATCTTATCCACGCCCCTTGCCTTCACACCTATAAAAATACCATGCACATGGCTCTGACTAGGCCTCTTCCTCCCTCCTCGCCACCAATTACTGTCTCATTGATGTTAGAATATGGGGAGGGGATGGCTCTCCCATTCTGATTGAGTCTGGGGTAACAATGAATGATGCAGAGGCTCCCCTACTCTGGGAGGTGCGCGATGAACAGAGTAAGGTCTCTAATCTCGATCTTATGGACCGCTCCTTTCTTGACACCTCACCAGTATTCCAGGAAAGGGAGATTTCTTTATTGGCTCTCTCCCAATACCCATTTAGGGCCGAAGACATAGGTGAGGATCTTTCCTAGGCACAATCACATGCAAATTCTCTCAGAGGTCCTGGAGTAATTGAAGATCCAATACTGTTAATGTCGATTCTCACTGAACTGAGACTTCACACCTCCTGTTTGCAAAATCTTGCAACCTGTATGGGTGACCTCTCAGTAGTAGTTCATGCAATAGACAAAAGATTTACAGGTCCTGGTTTGTTACCAACTCACGAAGGGGGTATTTGGGAGCCATTGGTTATTGAAATCCATCAAAGTCCTCCCCCTGGAATTCCCAAACATGAAGTTCCCCCCATTATTGATGCTGAGCTTAATGTCCCAGCCATTTTAGCTCCAGATCCTTTTATAAAAAACTAAAAGAAAAATAATTTTTAAAAAACAACTATCCCAAAATCAGCTTCCTTCTTTATACAAAGGAGGGAGGAAAACTTCAATGAAAAACTGGAGATAATTTGTCACAGAAGAAGTGGAGGACACTGCATCATTTGGGGTGGGTTTGGATCTCGATTCTGAAGCCTATCTGAAAATTGACCAGGGGGAGAGGTCTCTGGCAAGTAAAACTCTTATAGATGAAATTAATCATACAGGTTTGGCAAACAAAAAAGGCTGCAAGAGCAATAACAAGGAAAAAGTGATTAATAAGAAGAGCCATTCTTTTTCATTGGTGAATGCTGTAAAGTACAAGGTTATACCCTTATCTGTGATGAGGGAAACCCAGGTAACCGAAAAAGAAATATACAAATAATTTGTTAAGACGCAGGGCAAAATATTGGGCCCTCAAACACCTAAACACCAAATGAACGACAGAGATGATTTGATAAATGATATGAAAATTGACCCTTCCACTTTCGAGGTATTTAGATAACAGATAGAGGCTGCCCAAATTTGGCAAGATTCCCATTCCCACAAGCGGCCAACTACAGTCAAATCCTCATGTATTGCCATTACTTTGGAAGACTCCCAGACTCCAAAGGGGACAACCATTGTAATCCCTCCTGGTGTCCCACATACGGCACAGGAACTAGTTACTACTTCTAAGAATGATGAGTCGCAAACAGATACATCTTCAGTGATTAATGGTGCATTGACGACTCTGATTCAATCTACCATTACAGAAATATTACAACCATACTTGAAACATCATGCAACTTCTATGCCATTCTTAATACCCAAGCTCTGCAGGTGGTGGAAATTACAGATATCGAGAGCAATCCAGCTAACCCAATAACTCCTGATACGAAAGACCTAGATTTACAGAACGAGAAAGCGAGGACTGCCCAGTTGAGCGGTAAGCCCCGAGATATCACAATAAACTAACAAGATCCCTCACCTGCATTCCTGGATGAATCAGCAGACAAGTGTCCTAATACTGCATTCCAGAGTGATCTGCAACATGTTCAGTTGCGTCAAAAAGCATTCACTGATAAACCCAGTATTCTTCTCTACTACTTGTTTGATTATGGAGGGTCGCCTCACTGAACCGTGAATGAGTGCTAGCCCTATTCAATGAGGTTCCTTCCCTCAGATTAATCTCATCTGCCGACCTAAAGCTAATAGACTTTATACATCCCACATGCTATGACCACGTTAGACTGGTCTTTCATACTCATAAATTGGGGTCTTCTACACGCAAACAAAATTCAGAATCACAAATTGGATTCTTACACTTGGTCAGATGGCATAAGGGCTTCCACTATTGACCACATATTCTTATCCCAAATACTTTTTGACGCTTGCCATAAATTCAATATTATATCTACAAACTTTAGTGACCATTCGATTCTGGAGGTTACTATCAGGATGGAACTGAGCAACAGCGTGACCAGTAGATACACTCCCAAGCTGGTTGTAAACTCCTCTAGGAATAGGATCAAATGGCAGGATGGAAATGTTGGAAAGCAGAATGCTGTGTTTTTATCAGACTTTCACAAAAGCTCTTTAGATAGCAGACGTCAGTTATTCACGTCTGCTGTTTTCCCCGCTTATATGTATATGCTGATTAACAATTCTATCAAAGTAAGGGGTTCCCCCCCTGGAAACATGTACATTTGCATGTCTTTGAACCCTTAGTCACTCAACATAAAAACCTAAATACAAAAGAGATTTGCAGGGTCATGAATAGCTCATTTCCCTGGAAGTAAATATCCCAAGAATACGTAGACTTAAGCAGTCACTGAAAACTGACTCAAGAGCCACAGGGCACGGGTGCTTCATGCTGACAACAAAGCCATGTTAATAGCCCTTAATGATGGTTCTGCCAGGGAAATCTGGTGTCTGATTAACTTAATAGAGTCCTCGCTAAGGTCGACCCAATCTAATTGTATACCGGAGAGAGTATGGGCTGGCCATTTCGGCCATTTATACTCCGAGAAACTTCATAAGTTTGATAAAATAACTACATTAAAGGCACAAACATGGGATTTTAGTTCACGGTATTAAATATCGAAAATCAAATAAAAACAATTAGTTTGTCTAGAGCATGTGGCTCGAATGGCTTGGCAAACGTTATTTTGCAGGCCAATCCCGAGGTATGGGCCAAATCACTATTTATGCTGTTCTCTGACATCATGATGAATATGCAAATCCAAAATTCTTGGCAAATCTCTTATATTATTCCGATTTACAAAAAAGGGGACAGGAGTTTACGCAAAAATTACCGTCCCATCGATTTGATGGATGTTGAGTCTAAGATTTTTGCGGGGCTAGCGCTAAACTAATTGGTCGAGTGACTAGAATCCAATAAAATTCTCTCGTATAGACAGTTTGGCTTCCGCAAGGCCATGGGAACGGAGATCGGGGGGCTGCTGTCACCTTACTTCAGGAAAAAGCTTGTAGGAAGGAGGCCGCATCAATATATGTAGCCACCATTGACTTGTCACTTGCTTTAGACCTTGTTTACAGCTCTTTATTATGGTCAAAACTGCTATCCATGGGGATCCCATAAGGCATTCTTTCCATATTGATCGATCTTCAGACTCCGTAGTGCAGGTGAGATTAAATGCAGATGGGCAACTTCCCAGATAAAAACTCTGCACGTCTTACGCAAGGGGTGTATTTTTGCTCCAATACTTTTTAACCTGTATGTGTCAGATGCTGGACAGGGCCTGGATATCGCCTCATTGATCTTGCTTAACATTGAGGGTGGGAAAATCAATTGGTGTGCATACGCTGACGATTGGCTCTTGATAGACAGCACTCCTATAGGCCTTCACCATCAAATAAAAGCTTTGTCTGATTATATCACCAGGAATAGCCTCGAGATAAATGAGAGGAAATCTGTAGTTTTGTGCCTGAGTAATTGAAAAAAACTCTCCTCATTCAATTGGTTTTTGAAGAAGCATAAACTTGCAAAAATGAGATCGCTGCGCTATCTTGGCTTTCCTGTATTCGATACCCGGAAAAGGTATTTGTATTGGAACTGCATCATGGAGCGGACAGGCCTTTTGATATTACAAATGCAAAAGGTTACCCAGAAGTACTGCAAATATTCTATATCCCCATGATGCGCTTCTACAAACAAAAAGTAATCCCCAAGTTATGCTATGGTTTAGAACTGTCCCGATATCATATGCAATTAGATCTGCAGAAGATTGAGGCAAACATTTGAGATCATTGCTCTTCTGTTTACCAAAATGCATACCACTGGTAGCTTTGAGATACAAATTGGGTTTACAATCTTTGGGGAGCCTGGTAGAATGGAAGAGAATCTCCCTGTACAGAAATTAAATTTTGGCAAGAGAGAATGGTTTATACACCCATTTGGTAGTCAGATTAAAAACTGGAAACCCAGATTCTCTCTGGTTGTCCTCCTTGCAGGACATTTGTTCGGAGGCCTTGAGAAATATAGGACTTTCGTTAGAAGATCTTTTGGTTAATCCTCTGCGAGTAAAACGCTTGCTACAAAATCAAGACTGGACAAATACTATGGAAGCTGTGCTTAATTCACCAATATATTATCATCTGGTATCTAATTGGAAACCTATGGCTAATCCGAATCATACTTGATTAGATTTCCCGATCCCAAATGGCGAAACGCTTATATGCAGTTCTGCTTTAATGTTTTATTAACAGACGAGATACTATGCCAGCATTATTTAAAAAGGGGAAGTGTAATTTCCACGCCAAGTAAGCATAATTGTGCCTTTTATGCACCTGGAGGCTAAAGGTTTTAATGAGAATAGACGCTATGCTGATTTGGTCTGAGGTGGGGACCACGCAATGAGAAAACGGTTACTGTTTGGGTTTGGGTATGATAGTAGTTTTTGGGGATGATTAGTTTATGCTTGCAGAAGAAATTTTGGAGTTTCATTTAAAAGTAAAATGTCATAATGGATTGAGCAACGATGTGGCAAGTAGTGACTGAAGAGTACTGTTGTGCATTAGTAGTGAATTAACATTAGTGGGAATTCTCCAGCATTGGATCTTTCATGGATTCACATGCTTAGAATATTCCCCGTCGTCAGACTGGGAACCCTCGGTACACATATATATAGTCATTTCCAATAGGAAAAACTTTTGCCCTATCCCCGTCTGCGTCCTCTATGGGGCCGCCCACGTACGCCCCGTTGGACGTGATGGTATATAAGCCCCGCCCCCGCGGGTCCCTTCAGATTTCAACCGTCTCCAAAGATAGTGGGATCTCCTCGTGTCTTTTCTTCAAATACCTATCGATTGGTTCTAACTCTGCGAGTTTGTCTGTTTGGTCCGCTTCTAACTCCTACGAGTTTTGTTTGTTGGTCTGGCAATAATGTCGGGTAAGCCTCTTTTCCGCCCGTGTGCCACGTGCGGTCTAAAGAAGGTTTATGAAGGGGATGGCCATCTTGACTGCATCTACTGCCTTCACCCCCACCACTCGGCGGACCAATGTGATATTTGCAAAGGTTTTTCCCAAAAAACCCTGAAGGACCGGAATCGGCGACTGATCTCGTGGCTGAACGACGGCGCTGGAGCGTACCCTCAGTCGGAGGTAGGATCGGTGCGCAGTATCGCCTCAGCGAAAACATCAGAAGCCCCCCGACGCTCACATCCGTCGGAACCTCCGGCCAAAAAATCACGGCCTACGGAGAAGGACGTGCCTCGAAGTCATTCTTCTAAGGCCTCATCGAAAGAATCGACGAAGAAATCATCTTCCTCTTCTTCCTCGTCGAAGAAAGAGAAGGACAGGCAAAAATCCTCCTCGAGCGATCAGAAAAGATCAGCTACGAGTAGAGAGGCGGATAAACGCAGGGAGAGCTCCGCGAAGGCGGGACTGCCTAAGCCACCTGCTGGCCCTCCGTCGACGACGACGACGGCGACGATCCAAGTGCCCACTCCGTCACAGTCCCCCGCCTTTCAAGCGGGCTCATCGTCGACGACGATTCCCTCGTCGACGGAGTTCCAGGCCTGGAGGCCAGAAGCGTTCGACATGGGGCTACCCGACACACTGCTACAAGAACAGGCAGTTTCGATCGCCTCCAAGGAAGACGACGCCTTCAGAATAGTGAGCCCGGAAGACCTGGGACTACGGCCCAGATTTCCTTCTGGTGCAACCTGCTCTCAAGTTTTCACCCAGCCTCCAAACGCCCAGGCTACTCTCTCCATGGAGGTACTTTCCTCCTTGCACTCGCTCTTGAAGTCCCTGGACGAAAGGCTCCCACCTGCTCCGACGACTCCCCCCGTCGACGAGCCCGGACCTTCACACCGCCCGACTAGATCGGTCGTGGGCCCAACTGCTCCAACAGTCCAGGAAGAAGGTGAGCTCTCGGACTCCCTCTCCGAACAGGGGTCAGCCTCTGATATCTCCCTCTCGCCGTCGAGAGACCCGTCATGGGTTTCGGATGTGGAGGTGGATCCTCCGAAAAGTCCCATTCACCCATCTCCACCGGATGACATAGGGGCCTTCCATTCCATGATGGAAAAGGCCTGCAAGGAGTTCGGTTTGACCCAACAAGAGGAAAAGAAGGACTGCTTCCTCTTTGACCACATGGGAAAAAATAGGCGTTCCGTTTTTTCGATAACGATACTGGACCACGTATGGAAAGAGGGCGTCCAAACCATGCGGCATCCATTCTCGGAACCTGCGGTCAAGGGCCGCGTAGAGAAAAAATTTAAAGTTCCAGATTCGACACCAAAATGCCTCTCTGCACAACCCACGCCTGACTCGGTGGTATCGGCGGCGGCGACGAGAAAGGCAAAGGCCCAGCATAAGTGCTCTACCCCGCCGGATTCCGAAGCTAGACGCCAAGACGCTTTCGGTAAAAAGATCCTGTCAGTGGGAGCGTCAACAGTGAAAGCAGCGAACTCCCTGGCAATCATGGCCAGATATGACAGGGAGATGTGGCACAGACTGGCACCCATTTTGGACCACCTCCCAGAAGAACACAGAAAATCAGCTATGTCCCTGGTTCGTGAAGGAGAAGAAGCCTCGAACCATGCTATCAATATAGCGGTGGACCTGGCAGACTCGGGGTTCAAGCAAATTAACAACGGAGTGGTTCTACGACGCCAGGCCTGGCTCAAGTGCACCAGCTTTAGACCCGAGGTGCAATATAAGGTCGTCGACATGCCTTTCGAGGGTGACCACCTGTTTGGCGAAAAGGTGGACGAGGCCTTGAAAGGAATGAAGGAGGACTCTGAGACGGCGCGCTCGCTGGGCTCTCTCCAAAGCGGTAAGCCCTTTCGTTCCTTTCGCCCCTTTAGAGGAGCTACGGGAAACGCACGATTTGCGGGATCCAGAGATAGAGCATTCGGGAGGTCTTCATATCCGTCCCAAGGCTATAGACGCGCCTCACAGTCCTCGACCCGACGCAGAAATTTCCAGGCCTCTAAGAGACGCCCCACTTACTCGTCGTCGACGGGAAAACAAAAAGATCAACAATGACGTTCTAGGAGGGAGAGTGTCAAGTTGCGTCGAGGAATGGGAGTCAATTACGACAGATCGGTGGGTTCTGGACACGGTGAGACTGGGACATTCCCTAAGATTCAAATCCAGACCTCCAAGACGTCCACCGATACGCCTGTCTCAACCACACCTAAGTGTCTTGCGTCGAGAGGTTGCGCTCATGCTACAAAAAGGCGCCATCGAGCTAGTCCCTGCTTCGCAGAGAGGCTTAGGAGTTTACTCACGCTGCTTCGTAGTAAAGAAACCAAACGGGAAGTGGCGCCCAATCCTCGACCTACGGGACCTCAACAGAACCCTGCTGAGTCAAAAGTTCAAGATGCTTACTCTACAGGAGGTAATCAGATCGGTCCAAAAGAACGATTTCCTGGCGTCTCTGGACCTCCAAGATGCGTATTTTCACATTCCGGTGCGCACTCACCACAGGAGGTTCCTGAGGTTCCTAGTCGGCCAAACACACTACCAATTTACTGTGCTCCCTTTCGGCCTGAAGTCCTCCCCAAGAACCTTTACAAAGTGCCTAGCACCCGTAGCAGCCTGGCTGCGGAAGGAAGGGCATCACGTTTACCCTTACCTCGACGACTGGCTCGTGAGGGGATCCTCCCCAGCGTCGACCAACGACAGCCTATTGACCACCTTGCGACTGCTATAGCGTCTGGGATTTGCAGTGAACTACGAAAAGTCTTCACTAGAGCCCTCGAAGAGCTTGAAGTTCCTAGGTGCTCAATTCGACACCCACACGGGACTAGTGAAACCATCCCTGGAAAGGTTGTTGAAGATCAAACACCTGACAAGCCAACTTCGTTTACAGAGCAGGTTCTCAGTAAGAAAATATGCGGCTCTCCTCGGCTCCATGGCATCGTGCATCCACCTGGTCGCGAACTGCCGGTTGTTCATGAGACCTCTACAGGAGTTCCTCTCAGACAGATGGAAGCAAGCCACAGGCCGCTGGTCGGACAAGATAATAGTCGACGACGAACGAGTTATCAAAGCTCTCCGATGGTGGAAAGTGGCGCACAACCTGGACAGAGGGGTCCCCCTGCAGGAGCCGGAATGTCAGAACACCATCATTACAGACGCCTCTCTGTCGGGCTGGGGAGCACACATGTCACGTCACCAAACCCAAGGCAGGTGGTCGTCGACCGACTCTCGCCTACATATCAACGTCCTGGAGCTAAGGGCGGTGAGATGGGCCCTGAAATCTTTCCTCCCACACATCAAGGGGTCAAAAGTAAGAGTGCTCACGGACAATACGACAGCTATGTTCTACCTGATAAAACAGGGTGGCACCAGATCCAGGACCCTCTCGAAGGAAGCTCAAAAGATCTGGCATTGGGCTTTAAAACACCACATCTCCCTAGTGGCATACCACCTACCGGGAGCGAAGAATGTACAGGCGGATTCCCTGAGCAGGACTATGTCACAAATACACGAGTGGGAACTGGACTCCGCTCAACTCAGGGAAATCTTCGAAAGATGGGGGACCCCGTCGATCGATCTCTTCGCCACGGAAAGAAACCGAAAATGTGTTCAGTTCGCGAGCAGATGGCCCCAAACAGGTTCCCTGGGGGAAGCGTTCTCGTTTCCGTGGACGGGCAAGTTCCTCTACGCCTTCCCTCCATTTCCCCTCATACGGAGGACGATCCAGGGGATCCACAGGTACAATTGCCGGGTCATCCTTGTGTCCCCGCGCTGGCCGAGGCAACCATGGTTCTCAGACCTCCTTCATCTGTCGCTGGATCAGCCGATACCATTCAGGAAAGTACCGAACCTCCTGTCCAGGGACGAGGGGACCGTGTGGCACCACAATCCGGACAGCCTGAACTTAACTGCATGGCTCCTGACTTCTCGGAGTTCGGGAACCTAAAAGTCTCGACTGATTGCCGAAGGATTCTGCAGGCGGCCAGAGCCCCGTCCACTAACAAATCATATGTAAGCAAATGGAAAAGGTTCTGTGTATGGTGTAAAACACAACAAAATATACAACCTTTGGAAGTAACTCCGGAGCAAATCCTCCCGTATCTTCTTCATCTTGCGGAGAGCGGTCTGTCATCATCGTCAATCAAAGTACACCTGGCGGCTGTTTCGAGATTTACCAGAAGAAGACAGTCCCCTCCATTATTCAGTGACAGGCTAGTGAAGCACTTCATGAAGGGTCTGTTTAGAACCTTCCCTCCGGAAAAACGGTTCCCACCGTCGTGGAGTCTGAACACGGTTCTAGCTGCCTTAATGAAGCCTCCCTTTGAGCCAATGTCCTCTTCATCTCTACAATTTCTTTCTTGGAAACTCGCGTTCCTAGTTGCCATCACTTCGGCTAGAAGAATGTCGGAACTACAGGCACTGGTCATAGACCCTCCATATCTGCGGTTCTTTAAGGACAAAGTTATTTTATCAACTAACCCTTCATTCATCCCAAAAGTACCGTCGGTCTATCATAAGCACTCGACCCTGGTACTCCCTACTTTCTTTGCATCTCCTTCGTCGAAGGCGGAGAAGGCTCTTCACACTCTGGACGTCAAAAGGGCGCTAAAATTCTACCTGCAAAAAACGCAAGATATCAGAGCCACCAGACAGCTATTCGTCGCCTACGGCCCCTCGGCTAGGGGTAAGGCTATCTCCAAACAAGGTCTGGCTCGCTGGGTCTCCTCGGCGATTACCCTGTGTCATTCCAAGGCCGGGAGACCTCTACTACATCGTCCCAGAGCCCATTCCACGAGATCGACATCTTCCTCCGTGGCTCTATGGGCGGGAATTCCGCTGACGGACATCTGCCAGGCGGCGGCATGGTCTGTTCCGCACACGTTTACGCGCCACTACTGCCTGGAAAAGCAGCACGCGGATGAGGTACAAATGGGAAGGGCAGTGCTTCGCCACCTTTTTCAATGAGGTAAGCCAAAGTTTCAAGAATAATGCTGCTTATTATTATTTGGCCTCAGCTGGTTTTTTTCAGAATGTATACATGAATGTGCATCGTTTATTGACCTATACATAAGTGGTTGGGTAGATATGTGCACAAGGGGTGCATACTGAGTCATATGACATAGCATTGTATGGCGGAAATCCGTTTCGTATCAGTACAATAAGTTGTTGCTTACATACATGGTGTAAACGGTAGCGTTTGGGGGTGTCTCTACGCATGTAAGTTACATTGCACTCTCACCTCCTTCTTGATGTTACGGCTTTACAATCTATTCTAAGCATGTGAATCCATGAAAGATCCAATGCTGGAGAAGGGAGTAGTTTCTTACCTTAACTCCATTTCTCCAGCATTGGTATCTTTCATGGATTCACATGCGCCCTCCGGCCTCCCCGGACTGCAATGTGGAAGATTGATATGTAAGCAAATTTTTTTCCCCCGTTATCTTGGAGGGGTCGAAATCTGAAGGGACCCGCGGGGGCGGGGCTTATATACCATCACGTCCAACGGGGCGTACGTGGGCGGCCCCGTAGAGGACGCAGACGGGGATAGGGCAAAAGTTTTTCCTATTGGAAATGACTATATATATGTGTACCGAGGGTTCCCAGTCTGACGACGGGGAATATTCTAAGCATGTGAATCCATGAAAGATACCAATGCTGGAGAAATGGAGTTAAGGTAAGAAACTACTCCCTGATGTTGCACTGAGAATAGGAGATGCATTTTGTTTTAGATGTAACCATTTTAAGGCATTGCAGGTTGGTTTTAGAGTTGGCCCCAGTTGGCAACATGGATGTTTAGGTCTCATTTAAAGTTGGTTTCCACATTTGTGTTGTGACAGGGGTTGTGTGTGAGTGGCACATATGAGGTTGATTGAGATGGACAATCAAAGGGTGTTGATCCTATTATGCTTAGTATAACGTTTTGAGGCATTTTAGCATATTAGGTTGCCTGTTTAATGGTGATATGGACTTTTAGAAAATGTGACTTGGATGTACTATGTTTCAATGTTCTGATCATCCTATCACTATGTTTTTTCTGTGTGTGTGGTGTGAGATTTGTGATCTTAAAGCACAATAAGAGTGATGTTGGTCATTAATGGTTACAACAATCTTTGAGGCATTTCAGCATTTAGAGTTGCCCATGCTTTGGCAACATGGACTTTTAGGAAATGAGATCTGCAATTTATAATGTGATTATTGATATGTCATTGCAATGCTTACTATAACCATTTTTGAGGCATTGTAGGCGTGATGTTTTGTTTGTGCGTGTATGGATGTGCAACCCATGATGACTGCTAGAGTGACTGCAGCGCTCCTTAGCAGTTAACATTCTATGTGGGGGTTGTCTGTATTTTGAACATCCTGTGTTTCATGTGTGTGTTGGAGTAGTATGTGAATGTTTTAGTGTTGGTGCATGACCAGTGTTTGGATTTGAAATCTTTTGGGGCTTTTTGGAATGTGTTTTAATTGATGTACATGACCAGGGTTGGTCAGGGGACTCTGCGGAGTTGGAGGTGTTTGGTGTTTTGAGGCCTTGCGGGGTCAGTGATGTTACTAGTGGTAGGCTAGTATAGAAGCTTGTTGGAGCTTTGATGAATTGGTTAGTGACTCTGTGGGGTCCAGAGGTATCTAGTAGGAGACTAGTACCATAAGCTTTGCGAAGCTGTGTTGTTGTGATGATTGGTGGCTCTGAGGAGTTCACGTGAAGCTTAGTGAAGCTTTTATGTTGTTTTGGGTTGTGGCTCTGCGGAGCAGTTCAGAGGCAGCTAGGAGGGGACAAGTGCCTGAAGCTGTGTGAAGCTTCTATGTTGTTTTTGATGGTGTGTAGCTCTGCGGAGTTTACTTGAAGCTGTGTGAAGCTTTGATGTTTTTGGTGACCTTGGAGTCGTTAAGGTCCAGGGATTTCTTGGAATTCTGAAGATGCAAGTGACATTGCATTTAGTGTTTTCTTTTACCTTTAGGTGACTTTTGGAATTGTTCTTGAGTCCGCTCCTGATTCATTTCAGAAGCCTGGCAACGTTTCATCTGCCGCTGTGTTCACATTGGGGTGTTTATTTGGTTTTGAAGGGCTCATTTGTCTGGCCAACATTTGTAGCGTTATGCTGGTGCTGGTTGTTTAGTGACAGCTGGTTGTGTTTCTTTATTGGTATGATGAGGTGAGTGACTGGTGATAAGGTGTGTCTGTGTTGCTTGAATTTTGGATTGGATTTGACAGTGGCATGAGTTGTGACTATGGTTTCTTGGTGACCCGGGTAGATTGTTGGGTTGTTAGTAAGTATCTTGCACAGTTACGACAGTACCTGGTTTTTCCCGGTTTTGGGAGTTAGTGCTTGAAAGTGGCAGTTCGAGGTTCCTTTGTGGAAGGGGGGAACCGAAGGTGATTTGTGATGTTTTGATTGGTTAGGACTGTTAGTTGTGACGGCTGGGACTGTCGTAGGATGTTAGTTATGCCTGTTTGTTCAATCTCTGGGGTTAGCAGAACTCTGCTGAGAGTGAGGTGTGTCTTGCTGTTGTGAAAGCGTGTGTTGTTCTTTATGCAAGAGGAGGAGGTGTTAGGGTTGCTTTCTCTAAGTGTGTGTTTGAGACGTGTTTGTTTGTTGTAGGAAAGGAGGTGTTAGGGTTGGCTCTTATACTTGCATGTGTGCTGAGCCAGGATTGATGTCACCATCAGAATGTAGGCTGTGAGTCTGGAGTGTGAGATTAGAATGTTTGGAGTTGAATGGGTTCTAACCCAGGCAGTTAGATTAAGTGAGCCTGGGTGGTGGGAGCCAGTGGGCTCCTGTCCCTTTCCTCTTTATCTCCCAATAACTATGATGACATCTGATCCTTGTAACAGAAGAACCCTAATAAAGTAACCACTATGCGCACCTGGCCTGTGTATCCTGAGTGTCCCTTGGAGTGAACCCTATGACCAAGAGCCAGTCATAACAGAGGGTAGACAGAACTACGAGACTGTGAGCTGTCATTCAAAGGCATTGATTTGCACCTTTGTCAAGAACAACCGTAGTTTGTAAACCCAAGGTCAAATAAAATAAAATGTCTTCTTAATCATTTCACAACATGAAACTTAATCCTCTAAGTGCCCTCGGAACATTTGGAGATGTCTGAAAACACAATTTCATTTGACAATTAGGACATATGTGTGTGTGTGTGTATAAATATATATATCACACGGCCCACGATAGCGGTGTGAAGTTATGGTTAAGTTGCTAAACTCATAGGAAGAGCACTTTTTCGGCAGATTATAACTTCGCTCCTCCTGAACGAATCCTCAACAAATTTTGCAAAAAAAGTATATGGGCGGCTCTGATTTTTTTCACCAAGTTGGGCAAGGTTTTGTGTTGGGGGGAAGTTATACGGGGGTCCCAAAAATGTGTTTTCCCCCATAGACTGAATGGGGAAAAACTTTGCGCAGGGCTACTTATCAAACGGCTGGATGAATTTTCACCAGATTTGCGCCAGGAGCGTGGTTTGGGCCAGAAAGCGTACTTTTGTGTGTATTCTTTGCAAAACACTGAAATGTATCTCCCAAGAAATGAGTGATATCTGGGTCCGCTCAGTGGACCCGTTTCCCTGTTCGCTGCACGGATGGATGTGTGATTGGGTCGCGGTATGCCGTGCTGTCGGCGAACAGTGGACGCGGCCGGTGGTTGGCTGAAGGGAAGCGTGCTGTCCGTCATAGGTTTTGGGAGACGCCGCCATGGTGTATCGGAGGATAGTGGTGCGCCAAAAGGCATTGGAAAGATTGCTTTGCAGGATTGGCTTGGTGAAAGAGGTGGAAGCAAAGATATTGCCAATATTTTGTGCTGTAGGCTACGGCTGCCGGTGGTTGTGTTGAGGTCGTGCATTTTAGTTGTTTTGTTGCGGAGGGTTTGTGAGGAAATATTAGCCTGCTACTTTCAATTGGCTCGCTGTGGGTGTGGGTAAGGTGTAGGCTTTTCACTGCATGGCCATGCCATGTAGAAAGAGGGTACAGCTTGGGTATAACCCCCCTATTGTAAGGGCTGAATGCATGGGAGAGCAATGAGGCACTGAGCAATTAGGTAGGCGGGCGAGTTTCCTTATACCGTTGCTGCAAGGGACTGCATAACGACACAGAGAAAAAGAAGGATTGTTTTGCAGAACACTGTCGCGATATGCACCAATCCCGCAGCTATTCACATACACTGGATTGGTGGGTCATTGTACAGGGAAGTAAGATATGTTGGTCACTGTAGGCAGACTGTATAGGGGATGGGGAGTGCCTTGGAGATAATATGAGGATATTAGCATTCGGTGTACTATGTTGTGTTGTGGCTCCAAAGGCCCTACTGCCTTGTGTGCATGGCAATGGCCTCTGGCCGTAACAGTGGTTTCGCGCCTTGAAACACTTGTGTATAGGCACGTTACAAATGCCATATAATATCATATCATATCATATCATATCATATGTTATATCAGTGTGGCCACTGTTGCAAGTAGGTGTGCAAATGCTGTTTTGGTTCGCTCGTATATACGTAGGTATACGTATGTGTAGGCAAGCAAGCACAGTTGGAAATGTTAGCATGCATGCCTGTATTGCCTTCCAGTGGGTATGTACTAGGACTAGGGATTTGGGTGCATGGGCGGAGGCCTTAGGCCTCCGCCTATGTACCCAAGAGCCTAGGGCTTGGTCACAGCCTTGCTTTAGGGAGGGCTTGACATTGGCAGATGGAAGGAATTTGTATGGAGTTACTCACACATAGTTAGTTGGTGGGCAATTGTGGAGGCGACTATCATTTTTTGGTGAGTGCAGGCAGACTCTATTGGGGATGGGGAGTGCATTGGAGACAATACGAGGATGTTTGTAGTCGGAGTGCCATGTTGTCTTGTGCCTGTAACACCCTTACTGGCTTGTGTGCATGGGTACGGCTCTTGGCCAACACAGTGTGGGCAATGGTTGGAAGTAGGTGTGAGAAAGTTGCATTGTTTGAGTCTGTTGTATCGATACGCAGTTGTAGACAGTAAAGCAACGTGGGAAATGTTACCATGCATGACTTTATTAGTTTCTAGTGGGTGTGTAGTAGGTCTTGATGATTGGGTGCATGTCCGAAGGCTGTAGGCCTCCGCCTATGTACCCAAGAGCCTAGGGATTTGCCACAGCCTTCCTTTAGGGAGGGCAGGTAGACATTAGCAGATGGAAGGAATTTGTATGGAGATACTCACAGATAGTTAATTGGTGGGCAGTTGTGGGAATGAATATTATTTTTTGGTGAGTGCAGGCAGACTCCATTGAGGATGGGGAGTGCACTGGGCAGAATTAGAGCATATTTGCAGCATTAGTGGTATGTTGTATTGTGCTTGCAAAACCTATACTGACTGGTGTACATGGGTGGGGCCATTGCACCTAGGAGGGTGGGCAATGGTTGGAAATAGGTAACAGAAAGTTGACTTCATTGGGTGTATTACTGAACCGATATGTACCTGTGGACAGAAAGGGTAAGTGCTGACATGCTTCCATGCATGGGTGTATTTGCCTACGTACCCAAGAGCCTTGCTTTAGGGAGGGCAGGTAGACATTGGCAGATGGAAAGGATTTGTATGCAGGTACTCACAGATAGTTAATTGGTGGGCAGTTTTGGAGGTGACTATGATTTTTTGGTGTGTGCAGGCAGACACTATTGGGGATGTGGAGTGCATTTGAGACACTATGAGGATATCTGCAGTCGGAGTGCCATGTTGTCTTGTGTCTGTAAAACCGATACTGGCATGTGTGCATGGGTACATCCTTGGCAGTAACAGTGTGGGCACTGGTTGGAAGTAGGTGTGAGAATGTTGCCTTGTTTGAGTATGTTGTTTTATCTTAAGGTATTTTTAGGCAGTAAATTATAGGTTTACCTTGTTCTGAACAAAACACTTGTAAATATATAAGTGCCGTAAAATCCGCGCCTTTGCAGAATTAATGTGGTAGACATGGTGCAGGTCGTAACGGGGAATTGCAGAGATAAGACATAATTTGTGTTAGGAGGGGAGTGGACGTGAAAAGAGGTTCTGTTCAGGGAGTGCTATTAGAAAGTGGGAAAGGCAATGCTTGTTTTAGTACGTAAAGTTTGCGACATGGCACATGTACGCAGATACTAACACATAAACAGTTGTGGGTTAGGTGTGCAGGTGACAACCTTGAGAGACTATTGGGGTTGGGGAGTGTATTGCAGATGGTATAGGGATTGTTCTAATTGGTCTACCATGTTGTGTTGGGAGTGGCAAGCGCGTACTGCCGTGTATGAATGGCTACAGGCGTTTCACTTAACAATGTGGGCATTGTTCGGAAGTAGGTTTAAAAATTTTCCCTTCTTTGGGTGAGTTCTTACACTGATTTGTAAGCCCAGCGTACAGGACTGGAAATATGCATGCCTACTGTGGGTGCTCACTGTCACATCATGGTTGTGGAGGAAATTTTGCAGGTGCCATACCAGTAGAGGTGGTGTGAATTAACAGCACGTGAATATGGTGACCGTTATTGGCCTTGTTGTCATTCACATACTGAGATGAAACAATTAATGACAGTATGGTACGTTGAGAGAAAAGGAAGGCAGTGCGACATGACACAAGTTAATAAGTATTACATATGAACACTATGGAGAATGTAAATTTTCGAAAACACCTACATTTGCATCCGGCAACATGATGACCGCCGTTACATGGAGCTATATACAGGATGGCAGGCCATCTGACTGTTACCTTTGTTTTGCGTACTTGTTCAGATGGCGAAAGGAAGCCGGTGGAGCTTGAAGTGTGTGCAATTGTAATGTGTGCATCGCTTCCATTAGCTATGCCTGCCATCGCAGCAGTCACCGGCATCAGTGAATTTACTTGTGGACAGTCGTTCCTCATGGCGTGCACTGCAGGTATTTATTTTATGTGCTAGCTAAGAGTAACACACTCTGTCATGTGAGCACCTAGCTCTGGAAAGGAACAACATAAACAAAAGAAAAAGCGGACTTGCGCAGACAGACTGTACGTTTCCAGATCCTTCCATACTTCACTAATAATACAGTGAGTGGTTGGAAGTGCTTTATTTTGCCACAGAATGTAAACGCAGTTGGTGGATGCACTGCTCTTTTATTTCACAAACAAAATACAGTGGCCAGTCCCGTCTGTGCAATTATGTTCTTATGTTCTTGTGTAGCACAGTGGGAAAAGGAGTAGGTAGTGCTGCTTGGTGGTCCATGTGGAAGAAGACAGCGAAGGTAGCATGCAGTGCTTCTGGTAGGGCTTATAGGATGAAGGTTTGCTGGTTGGTTCGTATAGCAGGAACCGCAAGTGGACATACCGCCCCATAGTGGTCGGCCCAGATAATAACGATGGAAAAGACATTGCTTCCAATGGTTGGTCCACCAGCCGTCTATTGGAATGTGGAAGGAGTGGCATGCGCAGTAGGGTGCAACATATCTGAGTAAAAAGAGGAATAAAAGTACATGTAAGTAGCAGGTATTAGTTGTAGCGTACAGGACAAAACTTTGCGGGAAGGATAATGTGGTAATAGCTAAATGGCTGAGGAACAATGATGTGTGTGTTCGTGCATAGCACCATATCTGAATTCACTGCCTTGGTGTCTGGTTTGTAGGTAATACAGTGATTGTACTGGTGCACAGAAGAAAATGTGTTGGAACCGTTGGGACAAGAGGATGTTTTACAAAAGTTGACAGTGGTAGCAAGTGTAGTTGGACCCACGGCAATGTGCAGTGTGTTTACAACAAAAGTAATACAATAAGAAATGTAATGGGGGTTACCTTGGATTGCTGGAGAATGGTGCAGCTGCTTTGGTAAGAAGCACGTGAAAGAAATGTGAGTTGTACATATTTGTGTACCGGTTCACCGCTGCGTGCACCTGTGTCGGTTATAACGTATACTACACTGAGGGTGCATAGACGTAGTAATTGTGTGTGTGAAAGGGCATACAAAGGACAGAACAGGGAATGTAACAGTGTACGAGTGCGTAGAAGGTGAGGTGCATTAGTGTACGACTTGCGTTCCATGTTCGTGGAGCCTTGCATGTCTGCATTTGGAGGGGGTGCGAAAGAATGGAAGCAAAAGAAAGTACAATTACAGTTGCAAGTTACTGGGAATGGTGGAGACATGGCAGTGTGACAGTGTTTTTTTACTGCCATCACAAAGGTCTCTGTAATGTATGGAGAGAAAGTGAGCGGTAGAGCAAGTTTGTAAATATGAATAGTGAGTAGCACGTAAAAAACTGTTAATCGTAATACACATGTGATGTAAAGGTGTACTTACATAATTTCAGCAACTTCCATCCTTCTATTGAGAGGCTGTGAAATGGCAGTGTACGGCATATGAGATGGTTGCAGAGTACCTTTGGGGCACATGGACAGAGGAACTCCATTGCAAGTTGTGTATCTTTTTTTGGTAGACTTCTATACAATATATGACCTTGGAGCTAAACATGCTTCCCCCTCAAGGCTGTTTTACAATAAGCGTGTGTTCTGTTCAAGGAGAGGTATGTTAGGTTTCGATTTCCGGAGATGAGGCAGGAAAAAAAGGAAGGAATTCGCCGGGAACGTGTTTCAAGTGTAGCATCTATTTACGAATGTTGGTAGTGTCATTACGGTGAAGGTAGTGCAACGTACAAGTAGATATGATGGTGCTGTACAAATGGTCACGTGAATGCATAGATGACAAAAGATATAAAATGTGTTTTTACAGTGTGTAAGGAAAAGTTAGATGTGCACTGTGTTACGAGGCAATGGTGGGTAATGTGACACTGTGTTTGCTGTTTGAGAACACGTGGGTAGGTGGTCCATAGTACGCAGTTTGGTGTTGTACTGCATAATCTTTTTTGGGGCTACTGTTTAGGAAAGGAAAGCAGTTAGTGTGAACGTTTAACATTGTAAGGCGGTTATGGGCTGTAAATGGTGTTTTCTTTACAGAAGAAAAAATGGGTAACAAAAGTTGAAAAAGTAAAGAAATACGGTAGTGGTTGCAATGTGGCTGGGGAGCTATGATGTATGTGCTGTACTGAAATATGGGTTGGCTATGTTTTTTGGAAATGGTGTACATAACAATGAAAGTGACCTAATGGCGTACATGGTGGCAGTATAAAGCAAGGAGGAAAATGTTGCAGAAGTTAGGAGAGTTACGTAAGATGTATTGATGCATGCATGAAGTGGTATTGTTGTAATTGTGCAGATTGTAGGGTAGGTTACTGTAGTGTTGTTAATTCAGTGTGTGCACTTATGATAGGGTTAGGTGACCAGTGTACGTAGGAAACAGGTTATGTATTCTGTGGAAGAAGTAGTAGGCAATGTAAACTGCAGTGGCTAAGGGTTAGGTGTCTGTGTTATGTGTGGGGTTAGTCGTACATGCATAGATGTTTGTATGTGTAGTTCTGCAGTGCAGCGGCAATAGTGGGCAAGGAGTATAATGTTTAGTGTATGGCTGGTGATCCTACAATGGTGTAGTGAAGCGTGTAGGGCGTGGCCACAAGCTGCATAGTGTAATATAGGTGTGCATTGTCAGTGGTGCTATTGGCATGTGTATAGCAGAAATAAGTGCATTTATTGCACTGTGGATATTGTACAGAAGTATAATAGCAATCGTTGAAGACTTACTGTTTGCATTGAGGAAGCCCTGCACTGTGTTTTGGCTATGGAGTGTAAAATGTTGTCGTACTGGTTGCTGTATTATCTGTGGGAAAAGAGAACACAGACAGCCTCTTCACGAGTTGGGCGGCTATTAGCGTTACAGTCAAACCCCCCGGCGCTATTAGCGCCAGATCACAGGTTTGGCGGAACGGTAAGTCCTCATTCCCCATTGGGCCCATTCAGGAATTCCTCATTCCCCATTGGGCCCAATGGGGAATGTTTGGCGCTATTGCGGACGGCAGTATTACCTTAAATAGCTTTGAAAAAAAACCTTCGAAATTTAGTTGCTAATATAGTGCACAATGAATGATAGTGACGTTTGGAGTGGTTACACGCTTTTTAAGGTGTACTGTTGAAGTAAGAGGAAATGTAATGATGTACGATATGTGCACTATACATGTTGGTAGGATGGGTGGCGTTCTATAGCAGGTGCTGATTTGTAAATGTTTTACTGCTTCCTTTTTGTACCAGTGTTTCTTTATGTGTTTGGTTTCTGCTGGTCGTTTGCAAGTATTATAATATTGGTCAGTGCTAATGCAGTATTATCACCGTAGTTACGTAGCTGTTGGTGTATTGTAAATGCTTAGCACAGTAGTTGTTGAAAGTTGAGTTGGGTAGTTGTGATGCTGGAAATAACATTGTCGTATTCAGGTTGCAGTTAGATACCAGGTGGCGTATTCTAACTGTTTACAGTGTACGGTTTGCGAAGGGTACATAGAGAAGCTTGTGCATTCTTGTGGTTATTTGGACATCTGTGTACATTTGGAACTGGTACTGCCGAATTATGGTGGTGCTACGTCCATATGTGTTGGAGTTGTATGAGTATTGTTGGAGAGCTGGTGACTTATTTGTGTAAGCCGTGATTTCGTAGGTTACTGAGGAAAGTTTTGAACCCTTATACTTAGCACTTTTCCTTCCACGTATGCAGTGGAAAATACTGGTGCAGTGCTTTGTGTAGACATACTGTTTGCATGACTGTAGTCCTTGGGTTTATTGTGGATACAATTATCCAACACACACTGTAGTGCATTTCTTCTATGTTTCCAGTATGGTACATTGCTTTAGATAGTGTGGAAGGAAAAATCATTTTTGTCCCCTTATTAAGGTAGTGATTGGTGCTGGGGAGTAAGATATAGTAAGATTGTATATCAATGAGTAAAGTTTGGCTTCCAGATTATTAAGTAGGCATTTCCAAGATTTGTAGGTAGTATGTTCTTTGGACTGATGGAAGTTTCATTGCATTCCTACCATGGCCACTATTTTCTAATGTACGCAGTATAGTGGACTCCATTGGTGGAGTCCCTGCTAGTGCAGAATTTGCACAGTAGTTATGTACCTGTTGGCGTACTGTAACTGCTGATGCTTTGGAAGTGTTTCATGCTATGTTTGTAGCACAGTAGTTGTTGAAGGTTGAGTGGGGTAGTTGTGATGCTGCAAATAACATTGTCGTATTCAGTTTGCAGTTAGATACCAGGTGGCATATTCTATCTGTTTGCAGTGTCCCGTTTGTAAAGGGTACGTAGAGAAGTTTGTGCATTCCTGTGGTTAGTTGGACATCTGTGTACATTTTGAAGTGGTACTGTCCATTTGTGGATTTATGTGGTGATACGTAAATATGTGTTGGTAGTTGTAGGACTATTCTTGGAGAGCTGGTGACTGATTTGCATTAGTGGTGATTTTAGAGGTTACAGAGGATATTTTTTAACCCTCCCTTCCATGTATACAGTGGAAAATACTGGTAATATGTTTTGTGGACATGTACTGTTTGTGTAACTGTACTCTTTGGAGTCATTGGGGATGAAATTGGCAAATATACACTGTAGTTCATTTCGCAATGCTTCATGTATGGTACGTTGCTTTAGGTCGATAGTGTGGAAGGAAAACATTTTTTTGTCAACTTTCAAAGGTACTGGTTGGTGCTGGGGAGTAAGGTATACTAGGTTTGTACATTAATGAGTACATTTTGGCAACAAGCATATTATGTAGGCATTTGCAAGATTTGCAGGTAGTCTGTGCTTTGGACTGATGGAAGCATCATTGCATTCCCACCATGAAGATTGCTTTCTAATGTATGAAGTATAGTGGCCTGCATTGGTGGAGTCTCCAGTGTGGTAGATTATGGCTAAGTTGTGAAGGTTTTCGTGCCAAGTGGTATCTGTCCGTGTGTGAAGGCAGTACGTTTGCAGTTGTTTTTGGATCCGTCGCCATTGTATCTTAAGAGCATTAATATCACATATTAACTATGTGAGTATATATGTAACGTCAAATGATTATCATAATTGCATGACGTACAGAACCTGCTATGGTTAGCATTTTGCACCAGTTGCTGAAATGGAATGGAGTCACAGTTGAGTATTGGTATATCTACGAAGGATTTGTTAGGGACATGCTGCTCAATTACATGGTTGCAAAGAGTGCATGTATTTCTCCACATGTAGGAAATGTGAAAGATTTCTATTATAATTTTTTTTTTCTTTCCAGTATTTGTAGTATGTACATTAGAAATTCTTGGGGATCTTCTTGTCGGTTTCAAGTGAATTTCACCATTCCATCACTGTAGTCCAATTCTTGCCTTATTCCTGAGACACTATAAATGGTGTCAGGATTGCTTACTGCATTTCTGTGAAGGATGAGCATTTGCCAACACAATTGGTCTGCGCCATTTAAATAAATGTGTTCAACAACTGCTGGTATTTGGAATAGAACATTTATTATCACATTTGCATAGCAATTTACACCTGTTGTATTGGAAAATTTGAATGGGACCGGTCCTTCTGTGTCTGAGCCCTTTGATGGAAAGGTATGTGGTTTCTTAGCAGAGGCTTTTTTTGTGTGGGTGGAGTTGGGTTTGGTTTGTCTATTTTACTCCTTTTGTACGTGCTTTTGGTAATTGCTGTAGTATGACTTTTTTTGAATTTCATTGATGGTACTGTGGCCCAATCATTTAGTACTTCTGATGGAATGAGCCTTCTTTTCAAAGCTTTTGGTTTTTGAGGAATAGGGTACATTTTTAGATGGGGTTTGTACAGTGCACATAGTCTATTGTATCTATAATGCAAGGAATGTCTGCACTGACTGCAGTTGCATCAATATTAACTAGATACACTCCTTCCAGTGTACGTAGTCATGACAGTGCTATGTAACTCATGCCTTCTTTGAAGACTGTGTTGCCAATATCAATCAATGCTTGATCTAAGGTGAGACCTTGCGATTTATGAATAATTACTGCATAAGCTAGCAACAGAGAAAAATGTTCTCTGCGTACATACATATCTTTGAAAAGAAGAAATTGCTCTGTTGTGCGTCTTACATTTTTGACTTCTGCAAGTTTTTCAAACTTGATGCTTACAAACTGAATGTGTGGAAGGCAACAACTGTACCAAGTGCTCCTTTAACTAAACCTTGCTCTATGTCAATGTTACACATTAGCATAACTCTACAGTTGACACATAATGTTAAAATATTTTCCAAACCAGCTGTGTTGAAGATGGAGTTATCTAAGGCTTGTAGTCGTGCTATGCCTTGCTGACACACAGGTATTGTCATACCATGTACGTCCAGTTTGTCTGTGCTATGTATTTCTATTAGTGGTTGTTTCTCTTTTTGCAGCATTTGTTCATTAAATTCTGCGCAGCTTGCTAGAGTTGGCATTAAGGCCCTACAGCTGACATTTTTGTGAGCTAATTGTTCCATGACATCAGTAGCACATGTGTTACGCCCGTATAGCTCATGGATGTGTGTACGATGGAGGGTAGACTGTGCCTCCTTTGATAGTACATCAATCCGTATGTTTTTTTAAATGTTGGCATATGTGAGGTCTGCGGACTGGCACATGTTTTGAGTTAGTTCTCGGTATTGGAAATGTTGCCAAAGATTTACATTGCTTATGCTTCCAAGACTTTTACAGCACTGTTTGTGTCCTAAGGTTTTGAAGATATGTTCACCTTTGACTGGTGTAAATTAAAGGAGATCTCCGAAAACAATGACATGTTTTCCTCCAAAGAGTTCTTTGTGGTCTGTTTTGAGTACCTCTTGCAATCTGAGGTGAATCAAAGCCAACATTAGGTTGGAGACCATGCTGACCTCATCGATTAGGAGAATTTTCATTTGTTTCCAAACTCTGCGTAGCTCCATATCAGATTGTGCTGAAAGTTTGTAGTACTCTAATTTGTTTTGGTGTTCCACTGGAAGGAGTAGCAATCAGTGTTGAGTGACTGCACCTATGTTGTACGCAGCCAAACCTGTAGGGGCAGTTATAAACACAGAAAGGTTGATGTTTGTTATTTGTTGGACATATTTACTGATCATTTTTATTAAGAATGTTTTACCTGATCCAGCATCACCACTTACATACAGTATATAAGTGTGTAGTTCTTACAGGTGCAAGTTGTACTTTCGTGCTGTATACCATGCTCAATGGTTTTATTTACTTCTTCAAAAATGGTACGCTGTTCATTGTTTAGTTGGATTTCAGTACTGCAAACTCTTCTTCAGAGTGCTCATACTGAAGCATAGTGGTGGTTACATCCGTCATGGCTAATTCTGCCTCATTTGCTATGAGTGGCTCTCCAAGTGGTCCTTGGCTGCCTGTTTGCAAAGGTTCACTGCTTTCAGAAGTGTCTACATTTAGTTGTACTTGAAGTTCTTCTTCTTGTTGACGTTCACTGTCCAATATGGTTTTGTACCGTGAAAGGTTTTCGTCAGTAGTTGCACTTTCAGTGGCTTTGAAAGCATCTTCATAGCACGTGTAGGTGGCTAATAAATCTTCTTCTTTTCTCCATGGTTTAACAAGTTGCAATAGAGCCATGTAGTACAGTTCTTTGTGTTGAGGAGTTTTTAAGGACAACTTCATATGATTAATTAGGCTTCGTTTGGTTAGTGTCACAAGGCTGCCTTAACAACTTTCCATTCTGTATCTACCTTTCTCCTCATTTGCTGTAATGTTGTTTTTGTATAAGAAGTTTTGGGCTACCTGCTACAAGGACAAGGCTTTCAAAGTAGTACTCCTGTTTGGGAATGTGTCCAATAAGTTGTTCTTTGAAATGTCCTCGCTGCGGGGATCGCTTTTGGCTATTCTTTGTATGTCTTCGTACGATTTAAGTACTCTATTTCTGGATGCAGCAGGACCAAGGCTTAGCCATACTATGCTGTCAGATTTCTAATATAAGGCTGTGCCGGTTAAGCGGTCAGCGACTTTGTAGTTCCCACATTCTCTATGGGAGAGCATTTTAATGCCAAAGCTGTACAATTTTTGTGCTAGTGTTTTCTCAGAGGATATGTCATCCCAGAGGTCTTTGAGCTCTGCTTTCTCTGATTTGGTTAAGTAGGCGGTGACATAATGTGCAACAGAAGTGGAATTATCGGCAATGTACTGTACATAAACATTGGCATTCCATAAGAGGGCAATAATTGTATTGTAATCATTGATGTACTTAGAAGATTCGCTCTTTTTTATGTAGTATGTGTTTTTAGGAGATTTTCCTTTGACACTGTGTCGAATTGAAGACATGAAGCTGTTTACTTGGCCTGTTGTTGAAACTGGTCTAGGGAAACCAAAGCGGCATTTGGTGTAGTATTTGCCTCTGTTCTTATATTTGCGTCAACAATACTTGCCACACGTTGGAATTGCAAAATTTGTGCTCGTAGGTCACTATGGGTACTTTCCGGAGGGATTTCGCAAGTGACATATTTGTGAATGAACTCCAAAACATTTTCATCACTCTCCTCACCAAATTTAGGAGCATTTATAATCCACAAAAGCATGTGGATGTGTGGTGCTCCTTTGGCTTGATATTCTTTTCTCCAAAAGAAGTGTTGTACTTCTCCGAGGGGAGGAAGTCTTTTATTGCAAATGAAGTGCAGCATTGCAAGGAAGCGATGAAGAAAGTAGCGTGAAACATTTACTGGATCGAGAGAGAACAGCTCTCCTGGTGTTTTCATGTCTATACCTGTTTTGTTTTCATTTGCTATGCGTAGGAAAGTGTGCAAGTCTTCCCATGCATACTCAGCACAACTTAAAGTGACAAACCATGTGTGTGGGCCAAGGTTGCGTAGCATACACTGTACATCTGCGTGCCGTCGGACCCAGTACTCTTTGGTGCCATGTATGTTTGCCAAGACATTTGTAACACTACTTTGTAAAACTTCGTCCTTTTGTTGCACCTTTTGAAGTAGTTGTGTAGCAGACATGTTTTGGAAATGAGAACCTGTTTTTAATGTGTGGGCAACTCCATAACATAGGGTTGCTAGTACACTTTCAAAGAGCAGGTGGAATATGTACTCCACGTTCTGTCTAAATTTTGGGTCTTCAGCATACATTTGTAAACAGAGGTATTCGGATGTTGTTATTTGTGTGCTTCTTTCATCATATCTTCCACCTTTTCCAGTGAGGAAGAGTAGAGGAAAGGCTCGTGCTTCCACACTTTCTTCCCATATATTGATTGGGACTCCTTTGGCTTGCCGCATTTGATATGTTTCTAGTGCATCGTCTATGGTGTCTCTGGAGTGCAGTGGGTGAATTGTATAGTGGTCCAAAATACTGGAGGCTGCACTAGGATCTAGGCATTCAAATTGCCCACTTGTTAAGGAGTTCTGCATTATTTCGGTTTGTTTTTCTCAGGTTTTCTTCAATGTTTGTTTCCTTGTAGTATTCATTGTTCTCTTTAATGAACTGGAACGCCTCTCTAACTTTGGTTAAGTCCAATAGATCTTGACAATTTTTTTGACTTTTGCAGGTACACCATTTACCAGGATAATCAAAGATTTGTGTATTGGCCTTTGCACTCGTAGAGTGTCTACATTTTCTTTCAGATCTAACGGTAAATAATCTACTTTACCACGAATGCCTTTGAGTAATTTGGTGGGAGGTAATTTTGCAGTTTTTGGTTGAAGTCGTATAATTGCTTGAAATGGGTGCACTGTTTGTATTATAATGCTCTCATACAAATTAAGCTGCTGCAGTACGTTTGGCACTGGAAACAGTTCCAAATTATTACTAATTGCACGTGAAGTACTTTGGTTATTGTCAAGTTTTGAAGTGTAGTATGTGCACAGTATGGAGGTGTTAGTAATGTCGTACTTGTTTTCTGCTAGAAGGTACAGTGCTCATTGAAACCATTGGGATTCCTCATTGCCTTCTATTTTCTGAATGATATCAACAGTTTTGGTGCTCTTTTTATAGAAAGTTCTATGACAACACACACATACTTGGTTTGGCATTTCAGCAGAAGTGCTTTTGAACTTTGGTATTTCTTTTGTGTATGTGTGATGTAAAATGTTGATAGCTGCACTGTTGTCAGTATTGTGGGCTGACAATGTTGCAGTGGGTATGTGCTCTTCAGTTTCACAGTATTTCCTTAGGATGTGCTCAATTTCATTGTGCACTTGTTTGGCTGTACCGTGTAGGAGAATATCATTTAAATGTTGGAGTGCGAAAGCTGAAGTTTTTACATAGTACAATTTGTTGACTAGATTTCTGATTGTTCAATGGTGGGTTGCTAACATTTTAATACGGTGGAAGGTGATTTTGCAAGATGCTCCACAAATGCAGGCTAAGGAATGTCCACGTATTCCAGTGTACTTGCGCACTGGGCAAGAGTCCAAACTTTGTAGTATTTTCATTTTCCTTTTGTTGGTGCCTTTGACATACTGATTGAGGAATTGCTGAAAACGTTTGATTAGGCATGGGCGAACGTTGCACATATATATGCAAGGCCACTTGTAGATGAGGCGTGTTGGTTTGGTGGATTGGAGAGTGCCATCTAAGTTTGATGGGGATATTTGTGAAAGACGTGTTTCTTCTTCCATTATGGTATTGCCTATCCTTTCATATCATTGTCCACTCTGATGTAAGGCAATTTAGTCAGTTAGTTGTTGTTTGTAAGATTCTTCATAGAAGTATGCCTCTGTGTTGGTGGTGTGACTCCACTCACCTGCACATATGAGGCCAAAGGTCTCTATGGTTACCTTGCGTTTGTTTCGTAGTACTGCTTGTAATTTACCAATTAATCTTGTTAGTGGTTTCATTCTCTTTAAAGTTACTATAAACATTTTCCGCTTCACACTTATAGCTGTCTACAAGAGCTTCTACGCTGACTTTTCTGCAGTAGGTTTTGAGGGATGAGCGTGATTTCTGTCCTCTACTTGTAAGGTTGTGAAGGACTCTGTGGTGGAACATTTTTTGCAAAATTCATTTTTTTGAATGCTTGCTTGTGATTACACTACTATTTGTACGTGCTATTTTAGGAGTAGTCTGCATTGGACTGTATTTTGTGGTTTCCTGTACTTTCTCACATTTTGCCAGATCCCCTACACTGTCTTTACTGGTAGATGTATTGGTTTTCCTTAATGACTGAATAAACTCTTCTCCTGAACCTTACTGTTTATGTTAAGATTGCAGTGGATGGGTACTTTCTGTGTTTGTAGGTTGCGTGGCTATCTTTCTGCGTAGCTTTCTACAGAACTGCCATTTGGTAGGCATTGTGTAATAGCTGTTGGCGATGAAAGGAAAGTGTGCATATGTGTACAATGTGCGTCAATGGGTCAATGGGAGGGTAGTCACGTGTTTAAGTGCAAGTGTCTGGCTGTGTAGTGATGTGTAAGGTTAGGTTGGGGCACTCTGTTAGTATGTGGGTATTATTGTAATGGTGGCGACATAAGAAACACTTAGCACCTGTAGAGGTGTGATTAGTAACAATGAAGTACATACTGCTGGATGGGCACACATGTATATGCTACAATAGAATGTTAGTGCACTGGTTTAGTAAGACATACAAGAGTATGCTGGTATTGTACTTACTTTGTTGATTGCAGAGAACAGGTATCTTCTAGGCTGTATTTTTAAGTGTAGACTCCAGTAGCTTTCCAGAGACTGGTGGGTACTTCTCCTGTATAAGAAGACGGTAAGCAAATACGTTGGCTAATGACATACTGCTTATATTTGCAAATTACATTCTTGAGAACTTTAGGGGGATGTCTTGGCAGGAAGACGAAGTGTGTTGTATAAATGGAAGTTCTACAATATGAAGGGCGGTTGGGAGTAAAATCATGTTTGTTAAGGGAGGAGGTGGCCTACTTGGGAGTTTAGTGTGTCACAAGTTATGAAAAACTTGTGTGTATTAGTGTAGGCCTATTTACTGGACAAATGCAGTACTGTGCAGTGTGGGAGGATGAGACAAAGGTGCGGAAAGATGTACAGAGTGAAAAGTACAATGTTTTTGGGGGTCTATTTGCATGCAGGTTTGTGCATATGTATGCTCAGAACCTGAGTGCAGGGATTGCTTAGGGGTTTTAATTTGAACATGCACATTTACTTATGTTACTGTTTTGAACGTGGCAATGTTTTTTATTGCTTAACTGCTGTTGTTATGTATAACGTACGGGTGGAAACTCTTGTTAGGCTTGAAATGTAAGCAGTTTGCATGGTTTGGTCGGAAAGGATGCCTGATAGTTGTGTTTGTGATTTGCACAAAAGTGCTAGGAGGTGGTGTAATGGGGGAAACAATTGTAAAAAAGACGTAACAAAAGAACACAGTAACCTTTTTTGTCTACCAATGCGTGTTGCGGCCAAATGGGACCTTTGCCACCACCTACCACTGTAGGAGCAATTTCATGGTATGTGATGGGAGGCACAATAGTACAAATTTTGAGTACGGGATGGAGATTTAGACCTAGGTACTCTGTTGCATGGTGTATAGTTCTCAACCTTTCATGGCTGTTGGGCGGGTGAAAACAACTGATGTTGTAATTGGCGTGTAAAAGCCCATTGATTGTTATGGGCGTTTAGGGAGCTTGGCGGGTGAGACAGCTGCATAAGTGGCGGGTGACAGCCGCCAAAAGCGTGTGATTTTAGAGGTATGTGGACGTATAACACAGTTGGTACTGTACTGTAGAGAAAATAGTAATACCTACTGGGTGTGCTGATGGGTAGTGATGCTGATGTTTCTGGGTGCAGAATGCGTAGCTCGTTCACCTGTAATTTCTCATGGAGGTGCTTTTCATTTAGAAGACATGTCACCTCTGCATGAGTAACAGCTGTTGTGCACTGTTTATTAGATGTGATAGAATTAAATGCACACTTCTTGGTTGTAATTGGTTTATGCGTATTTAATATTTTAACAGTAGCCAATCAGGAAGTGCTGCTGAAAGACTACTTGAAAGGGAAGAAGGACTGACCCTGCTCTACTGGGCCGCGGCCCCCGCGGTAATAGGGGTTTGGATTGATCAATATGAATTTGTGGGTGTGATGTATAGGAAGAGATTGTGGCATAACGTTTCTTTGCCAATAGGAGTGGACATGGCTGCGGGGATGGGTGTGCCGTTAAGTAGGCGGGCTATATGGCTGTTGGGCGACTCGTGGATACACGTTGTACAACGCTACACAGAACATTGTGCACTAGCAGCAGACCTTGGTTTCGATAATGTTGCTGTGCACTGGTACGGAATACGTGGCATACAGTGGGTCCATGTGGGTCCTTTTTGTGCTAGTTTGGTGATGCTAACTCATCCAGACACTATTATTGTTCATTGAGGAGGGAACAGTTTAGGGCGTGTTACCGGCATTTCACTGCAGTTTACAATGAAGGAGACTTTTTGCCAACTAATGCAAATGTTAACAAATTCACACATAATCTTTTCTCGCATTGCCCAGAGCATATGTGGCTGCGTTCTTCCTTCTGTGGTCCACAAAGGGAGAAAGCGCGGCGCAATGTAAACAAGGTTTGTGTGCTTTTCTGCGCGACGTTGGCATGTTCTCCTTCCACAATGAAAACATAACCTTTCGTAGTAGTAACATTTTTTGTTCAGAGAGTTCATCTGAATGATGCTGGCAATGAGATATTTCTGCGTAATATCCAAAATGCCATACAGCCTTCCTGCAAGTGTAGGATGCATTTTCCCAGTGGTCCTTACCCAATTGCAACATTTAAAATACAAATATACCAAAAAGGCTGTTTTCAGAGCCACTCCATTTTTGGTGAAAATGCATACAATGCTTTTGACAGCGTCTCGCTGCTAATTTTTGTCATTTCTGTACGCGGCACTTAAAGGTTGCATCACCGCCTGCATGCTTCATTTGAAGTTCTATTTTTGAACACTGGAAGGTGGCTCTGAAAAGAGCCTTTTTGTTCACCCCGCTTTCTGGCTGTGCAGCATTTTTCCTGTTGTTATAAGAGACGCCAGAAAAGACAGCAGTGGAAGGGAGATTTCACAAAGCGTACCAACTACAGGGATAAGAAATGGTAAGTGGAGTGCAGAAGATGTAAGGTGCACCTTACTTGGGTAGGGGGCAGTGTTTGCCATGGACCCAGACCACTGACTCAAAACACTTTGAAAATAAATGTTCTCCCCTACACAGTACCGCGTCACAGTATATGCACAATACAGTGACCTTTGAAAGGTAGGGTTCTGTTGTATTGTGTATGTCCTCCAAGGTTGCTTGCGGGGCACGGTGGCCCACTGGAGTCTCTCTAGTGGTGGTAGGAGCAGATGCGGAGGATGCTGTAGTGGACAATAACGTACTCCCTGCATGGAAGGGGACAACTCTCCAAATAGCTTCCTGGTGGTACACTTTAAGGTGCCGCCGCATGGAAGTGGTGCCATAGCTGTACCAGCCAGGTTTCCCGCGACTGAGTACTCAGCGCACTGCACCTAGCTAGCACGAGATTTAGGCACATTTCCAATGGGCCTAAATAGTTTCCACACCCAGGATTGCTGCTGGCCGTAGGCAATGGGGATTCCTTCTACTTTGGTGGTGAGGGTGTGGGTGCTTCTGAGTCAGAGGTAGTAGCAGAAGCTCTGGTGACCATTACTTGGAGAAGTTGTTTGCAGGCACATATTTGGTGAGAAAGCTATTTCTGCCCCAAGCACTGCGCACTGGTGCTCTTGTATAGAAAGCCAAACAGAGCAATTGTAGAGTGTGCTCTTTTATAGAGCTCATGTGGAGCATGTGACATCGCAAAGTGCCATTAACTCATTCCCTACAATATCTTCATGTAGAAGGAAGACTGGAGGATCGCTGTGAGGGTGCACTATCACTGTAACACTCCGTACATTGCAGAGAAAGGTTCTCTTTCAATGTGTACGGATCTGGCTCATGTCCGGCAAATAAGGGACGACGTGCAACATTGGTACGTTACTTTGGTGACGTTGCCATTGTTCTCCATTTGCAAGCTTGTCTGCCGGATGTATATTGCTCGTCATTACACTTTGTTGCATGTGCATAGTTGTACTACCTATACGTTTCCCACCCCCGGCCTACTTAAGCATATGGTTCATGTACATTGCACATTTCTACCTATGCTTGCTGTGAGCACTATAGAGTGGGTGGAATGTTTAGGTGGAAAAATACGAGCACAACGAGGGTGTACGCTTCCAGCTACTACGACTATACCATATGTTTATTTGGTTATGTTCACCAGGGAAAGTGTTACCAGGCGTCACAGCAAGATATACATATGTGCACAGTTGTGCCACAGATAAACGGATGTTGCTGTTACTATTTCCAGACAGATTTGTGCATTAAAACATGCGGCCCATACTGGCGTCCTACGGATGATTGTATTGTGATTGTGCATAGGGCAGCCAGGTGCGGCGGTCGTCCGCCTCCTCCATTTTTCTCACTTTTTCCTCCCCCACTACTGCTGTTCCCTTCTCACTTACAATGGCCTTGATAAATGAAAAGAAAAGGGACATACACAATCTGTACAAATTAACATTGCAATATTTATTAGCGCACATTTATAGCGACTATTCGGAAAGGGAAGGGGGACAAGAAACAGATACATGTATTGGGATGTTTCCATTTCAACAAGCTACTGCTGAGGGGAAGAAGGGAATGCGCTCTCATTGAAGTGTCTTTCATGCCACTGATTTTGCAGGGAAGGGGGGCTTGGAATTGGGGAAGGTAGACATGTGCAAGTTGGGCAGTGATATCTTATTTTGCCCCTTATATGTTCTTCAACAAACATTCTCAAGGAAGGAAATTGGAGGAGTAACTGCTCGATTTTTGCATCCAGGCCGTCAACTTTGATATGCCCAGCATTCAGTTCTGTTTCGGTGGCCGTATGTTCTTGTGCAAAAGGTGCCGCTTCTGGCATACAGCTTTGCATTCCAGTATGTTCTGTTAAAAGACAACAAATGTGGTTACTTGAAGTTTTACATTGCGATTGTGTTCTTTTTGCCAGCTCGTTCCCTACCTGAGGGGTTACTATGCTCACTCATTTGGTCATTCGCAAAATTTTCCTCCAGCCCTTCCAGGGTGCTTGCCCTTCCATTAACTCTTTCTTTTGTTACAGTGTGGCCGATAACAATGTGCTTATCATCATCACTCATTTCTTCATGCAGAAAATTCTCCTAAAGCCACTCTAGGGTGGCAGCCATTGCTGCGCACAAACAGAAAACATAATGCTTATCTACTATTGTACACTAACAGAACTGTGCAATTACAACAAAAACCTTTGTCTCCTTACCACGTTGCTCTGACGTTCAGTTCTCGGTAGATGCCGTTTGCTACTCTGCCTCTTCCTTCTTTGATTGATTGTGCAGCAGGTGTGCGGTAAGATTAATGAAGGCAAACGTGACTTTTCATGTTGGTGCTTTCCTTTATGCTACAAACTTTATGTGTTTGTGCACTTTGTTGTGAAAGTACACATTTTGTATAAGTATGGCATGTTCCCTTCTAATTGGCACGCTTGAAGCTGTTTGCGTATGATTTTTGTCTTTGCTGAATGTTACATCTTTTTATGACCCCCCCTCCTTTTCTGGGCACATTGGACTCAACCCAATCTCTGCAAATGGACGTAGAGTTCCCAAACTTTGTGTTTTTTCGCTATACAGCCTCCAGCTTCAGTATGTTGCACAGTACATCTTTACACACTAACAGGGTAATTCATAGAAATTCACAGAAAAGTGTCGCAAGCGGCTGGCGCAGAGTGTCCGCGTGCGATTGTCTGCGCCAGGCATGTGCGCTAAAACCGATTTCCGCGCACAGCGTATTCATGGGTTTTAGGCTCCCAAACCAGCCGTGGCGCAGAGTATCGCAGCGACCCTGCAGCAGCGCCAGTAACGCCCCCAAGAACGCCCTCGCGCAAGGAAAAGCCATCAAAATCGCAAAATCATCGCAAAGGGCTGCGCTAACCCTGGACCAGTTTACAGGGCTGCCAAACAAGGAACGCAAAGCGGGTAACGTGCATATCAGGGGTACGCGTGAAGTTATACACGCGATTAGCCAGGGTACGCGTATTACAGGGGTACGCGGGAAGTGTAACACGCGATTGGCCAGGGTACGTGTATTACAGGGGTAGGCGGGAAGTTTTACACGCGATTAGCCAGGGTACGTGTATTACAGGGGTACGCGGGAAGTTTAACACGCGATTGGCCAGGGTACGTGTATTACAGGGGTATGCGGGAAGTTTTACATGCGATTAGCCAGGGTACGTGTATTACAGGGGTACGCGGGAAGTTTAACACGCGATTGGCCTGGCCGCGTGTATTTCAGGGGTGCGCGGGAAGTTCCACACGCGATCACAGCAGGGTAAGTGTATTTCAGGGGTGCGCGGGAAGTTCCACACGCGAATAGCCTGGCCGCGTGTATTTCAGGGGTGCGCGGGAAGTTCCACACGCGAATAGCCTGGGTGGGTCCTGTCACCCTCGACGGCCCCTGCAGGCAGCCCACAAAACAGGGGACTACCCTGCACACCTGCTCATGTCTCCCACCACCCCCACCCCCCAGCAGTGCAGGGGCACCCTCCACCAGGCCCCCACTCATGTCTCCCACCACCCCCACCCCCCACCATCCAGGGGCAGCCTCCACCAGGCCCCCACCCATGTCTCCCACCACCCCCACCCTCCCGCCACCAGGGGCAGCCTCCACCAGGCCCCCACTCATGTCCCCTATCACCCCCACCCCCCCGCCACCAGGGGCAGCCTCCACCAGGCCCCCACTCATGTCCCCTATCACCCCCACCCCCCAGCAGTGCAGGGGCAGCCTCCACCAGGCCCCCACCCATGTCTCCCACCACCCCCACCCCCCACCATCCAGGGGCACCCTCCACCAGGCCCCCACTCATGTCCCCTATCACCCCCACCCCCCCGCCACCAGGGGCAGCCTCCACCAGGCCCCCACTCATGTCTCCCACCACCCCCACCCTCCCGCCACCAGGGGCAGCCTCCACCAGGCCCCCACTCATGTCCCCTATCACCCCCACCCCCCAGCAGTGCAGGGGCAGCCTACACCAGGCCCCCACCCATGTCTCCCACCACCACCACCCTCCCGCCACCAGGGGCAGCCTCCACCAGGCCCCCACCCATGTCTCCCACCACCCCCACCCTCCCGCCACCAGGGGCAGCCTCCACCAGGCCCCCACTCATGTCCCCTATCACCCCCACCCCCCAGCAGTGCAGGGGCAGCCTACACCAGGCCCCCACCCATGTCTCCCACCACCACCACCCTCCCGCCACCAGGGGCAGCCTCCACCAGGCCCCCACCCATGTCTCCCACCACCCCCACCCTCCCGCCACCAGGGGCAGCCTCCACCAGGCCCCCACTCATGTCCCCTATCACCCCCACCCCCCAGCAGTGCAGGGGCAGCCTCCACCAGACCCCCACCCATGTCTCCCACCACCCCCACCCTCCCGCCACCAGGGGCAGCCTCCACCAGGCCCCCACCCATGTCTCCCACCACCCCCACCCTCCCGCCACCAGGGGCAGCCTCCACCAGGCCCCCACCCATGTCTCCCACCACCCCCACCCTCCCGCCACCAGGGGCAGCCTCCACCAGGCCCCCACCCATGTCTCCCACCACCCCCACCCCCCAGCAGTGCAGGGGCACCCTCCACCAGGCCCCCACCCATGTCTCCCACCACCCCCACCCTCCCGCCACCAGGGGCAGCCTCCACCAGGCCCCCACCCATGCCTCCCACCACCCCCACCCCCCCGCCACCAGGGGCAGCCTCCACCAGGCCCCCACTCATGTCTCCCACCACCCCCACCCCCCACCATCCAGGGGCAGCCTCCACCAGGCCCCCACCCATGTCTCCCACCACCCCCACCCTCCCGCCACCAGGGGCAGCCTCCACCAGGCCCCCACTCATGTCCCCTATCACTCCCACCCCCCCGCCACCAGGGGCAGCCTCCACCAGGCCCCCACTCATGTCCCCTATCACCCCCACCCCCCCGCCACCAGGGGCAGCCTCCACCAGGCCCCCACTCATGTCCCCTATCACCCCCACCCCCCCGCCACCAGGGGCAGCCTCCACCAGGCCCCCACTCATGTCCCCTATCACCCCCACCCCCCAGCAGTGCAGGGGCAGCCTCCACCAGGCCCCCACCCATGTCTCCCACCACCCCCACCCCCCAGCAGTGCAGGGGCAGCCTCCACCAGGCCCCCACTCATGTCCCCTATCACCCCCACCCCCCCGCCACCAGGGGCAGCCTCCACCAGGCCCCCACTCATGTCTCCCACCACCCCCACCCTCCCGCCACCAGGGGCAGCCTCCACCAGGCCCCCACTCATGTCCCCTATCACCCCCACCCCCCAGCAGTGCAGGGGCAGCCTCCACCAGGCCCCCACCCATGTCTCCCACCACCCCCACCCTCCCGCCACCAGGGGCAGCCTCCACCAGGCCCCCACTCATGTCCCCTATCACCCCCACCCCCCAGCAGTGCAGGGGCAGCCTACACCAGGCCCCCACCCATGTCTCCCACCACCACCACCCTCCCGCCACCAGGGGCAGCCTCCACCAGGCCCCCACCCATGTCTCCCAACACCCCCACCCTCCCGCCACCAGGGGCAGCCTCCACCAGGCCCCCACTCATGTCCCCTATCACCCCCACCCCCCAGCAGTGCAGGGGCAGCCTCCACCAGGCCCCCACCCATGTCTCCCACCACCCCCACCCTCCCGCCACCAGGGGCAGCCTCCACCAGGCCCCCACCCATGCCTCCCACCACCCCCACCCCCCCGCCACCAGGGGCAGCCTCCACCAGGCCCCCACTCATGTCTCCCACCACCCCCACCCCCCACCATCCAGGGGCAGCCTCCACCAGGCCCCCACCCATGTCTCCCACCACCCCCACCCTCCCCCCACCAGGGGCAGCCTCCACCAGGCCCCCACTCATGTCCCCTATCACCCCCACCCCCCCGCCACCAGGGGCAGCCTCCACCAGGCCCCCACTCATGTCCCCTATCACCCCCACCCCCCCGCCACCAGGGGCAGCCTCCACCAGGCCCCCACTCATGTCCCCTATCACCCCCACCCCCCAGCAGTGCAGGGGCAGCCTCCACCAGGCCCCCACCCATGTCTCCCACCACCCCCACCCCCCAGCAGTGCAGGGGCAGCCTCCACCAGGCCCCCACTCATGTCCCCTATCACCCCCACCCCCCCGCCACAAGGGGCAGCCTCCACCAGGCCCCCACTCATGTCTCCCACCACCCCCACCCTCCGGCCACCAGGGGCAGCCTCCACCAGGCCCCCACTCATGTCCCCTATCACCCCCACCCCCCAGCAGTGCAGGGGCAGCTTCCACCAGGCCCCCACCCATGTCTCCCACCACCCCCACCCTCCCGCCACCAGGGGCAGCCTCCACCAGGCCCCCACTCATGTCCCCTATCACCCCCACCCCCCAGCAGTGCAGGGGCAGCCTACACCAGGCCCCCACCCATGTCTCCCACCACCACCACCCTCCCGCCACCAGGGGCAGCCTCCACCAGGCCCCCACCCATGTCTCCCACCACCCCCACCCTCCCGCCACCAGGGGCAGCCTCCACCAGGCCCCCACTCATGTCCCCTATCACCCCCACCCCCCAGCAGTGCAGGGGCAGCGCACCAGGCCCCCACCCATGTCTCCCACCACCCCCACCCTCCCGCCACCAGGGGCAGCCTCCACCAGGCCCCCACCCATGTCTCCCACCACCCCCACCCTCCCGCCACCAGGGGCAGCCTCCACCAGGCCCCCACCCATGTCTCCCACCACCCCCACCCTCCCGCCACCAGGGGCAGCCTCCACCAGGCCCCCACCCATGTCTCCCACCACCCCCACCCCCCAGCAGTGCAGGGGCACCCTCCACCAGGCCCCCACCCATGTCTCCCACCACCCCCACCCTCCCGCCACCAGGGGCAGCCTCCACCAGGCCCCCACCCATACCTCCCACCACCCCCACCCCCCCGCCACCAGGGGCAGCCTCCACCAGGCCCCCACTCATGTCTCCCACCACCCCCACCCCCCACCATCCAGGGGCAGCCTCCACCAGGCCCCCACCCATGTCTCCCACCACCCCCACCCTCCCGCCACCAGGGGCAGCCTCCACCAGGCCCCCACTCATGTCCCCTATCACCCCCACCCCCCCGCCACCAGGGGCAGCCTCCACCAGGCCCCCACTCATGTCCCCTATCACCCCCACCCCCCAGCAGTGCAGGGGCAGCCTCCACCAGGCCCCCACCCATGTCTCCCACCACCCCCACCCCCCACCATCCAGGGGCACCCTCCACCAGGCCCCCACTCATGTCCCCTATCACCCCCACCCCCCCGCCACCAGGGGCAGCCTCCACCAGGCCCCCACTCATGTCTCCCACCACCCCCACCCTCCCGCCACCAGGGGCAGCCTCCACCAGGCCCCCACTCATGTCCCCTATCACCCCCACCCCCCAGCAGTGCAGGGGCAGCCTCCACCAGGCCCCCACCCATGTCTCCCACCACCCCCACCCTCCCGCCACCAGGGGCAGCCTCCACCAGGCCCCCACCCATGCCTCCCACCACCCCCACCCCCCCGCCACCATGGCAGCCTCCACCAGGCCCCCACCCATGTCTCCCAACACCCCCACCCACCAGCACTGTGGGGCACGTGGCCAGCAGGCAGTCAGGCAGCAGCAGATGGCAGGTGGGAGCGTGCTCAGGGCTCTGGGGGGCAGTAATTTGGCCTCCTGGCCAGGAGCGTGGTCTTTCGTGTGTGAACGCGTGGACAGCCTGATAGGGAGTGAAATCCCACACGTCAGCGTGTGAATCGAGGAAAGGCCCTTAGCGCGTAAACCCGTCAACAGCATATGCGCGCCTATAGTCACCTGCACGTGCAGGAAATTGTTGCGTGACACGTCCCAGTGTCAAAGCGTGTGATTGGTGAAAATGGATCTACACGCAGAAGTGACAAAGCGTGTGATTGGTGAAAATGGATCTACACGCAGGAGTGACAAAGCGTGTGATTGGTGAAAATGGATCTACACGCAGAAGTGTCAAAGCGTGTGATTGGTGAAAATGGATCTACACGCAGGAGTGACAAAGCGTGTGATTGGTGAACGTACACGCCACGTAAGTGACGCTGTACATGTGGGCCTGTATATAAGGTACATGTAGAACACCATTTCCTTGTACGTGCTTTTCATGGAGAGCGAGTGGGTGAATTCTGTACTTCTTGTCGTTTCACACGCGATTTACTTCACGGCGTTTCCAGTTCGTACTCCCTGTTACCTCTGACAGCTTTTTCTCTTTTTTCTCTTGTACTGGTTTACCTGGGCCTGTTCCCTCAAACAGTGTCCCCTTCTACTGTTGTCCTGTCTTCTCAGACAGCGTACACATCTTCTTTTGGCGGGGGTATTGCCAGCCAAACGCGCTCATTTTTCACGCTCTTTTACCTGGCAGACGGTGAGTCACGCACGTATCCAACTTCTGTGCTTGCCCCGTGTGTAGCCTACCCCTTCAGAGGTCATTCTAGGCTGCGTGTGACACGCATACGTTCATTCTTGTGTTACTGGGTGCCACAGCGTAGTGCAGGTTTTTCTTTCTGCACACGTGGTCTAGGAGGGGTTGCGTGCACGTCATCTCCCTTTTTTGGGCCTCCTGTGCGTTGCGTGACCCGTCATCTTTCCCCAGGGGTTACAATCAGCCGTGCTAGAGCACTAGGGTACAATTACCATCTGGTACCCAACCCCTTTGACCCCCAATTGCCCAGGACAATTGTCTACAGCCACTCCCATACGCACATTAATATCAGTGCCATGGCTGGGAGGCGAGGATTCCGTAAGGGTGGCAAAGGTGGAAGAGCCACAAGTGGTGGCCGTGGTGGATCCGGTAGGGGACGTGGTCGTAACTTGCAGGGTGAGCCTGTCCCCCCATGTGTGGAGGACCACTCAAGGGCACCCATCATCCCCCCCCTCCCCCCCCTCCCACCCTCCCGTTGAGGCTGAAGTGGCTGACACCATCCATGCTCAGCCCTTGTTGGACCAGCCCATTGTGGCACCAGACCTGGCTGACTCCATGGCTGACTTCCAGGTCAGCAGGGCTACGACACGTGCGCTGGTGCACGTTGATGCTATCATGCCACGTGGATCTGGGGCAGCAAGGTCATCTGCTGCCCCAAGTAGGCAGGGCGGAGAGGCTGCAGGGGCAGCTGCAGCTCCATCCACCCCAGCTCTCACACACCCAGCCAGGACAGTGTCCGTCCTAGTCCATTCTGCTGACATTCCCCATGACACCATTACACTTGAGCCAATGCCTACACCAACTCCCATGCTGAGTGTGCAATCCCACACACCTGATACAGAGCCCACCAGGGCTCCTGCCCCTAGTGTCCAGAGCGGCGCAGGACACTCAGGATCACCACCACCTTCCAAGCGGAAGAGGAAGAGTGCTCGTCCGGCACAGGCTGATGCCCCCGACACGGCTACACAGTCCGGTCCGTCGAGGAAGCCCAGCTTCACGGATGTGGAACTGAATGCACTTGTCGAGTATGTGTCCGGACATGATAACGAGATGGTCATTGTTGCAGGATCCAAGACCACACCTGCACAACGCCAGGCACACTGGCAGACCATTGCGGACATCGTAAGTGCCCTTGGAATCGTGAGGCGCACAGCCAATGATTGCTACAAGCGCTGGAATGACCTAAAGCGCAGGGCAAAGAAGAAGCTGGCCTCAAGTCATGCCGCAACTCTAGTGACTGGAGGTGGGTCTCCAGTAGAAGACATGGAACTCACTCCACATGAGTCAGTCGCTGGGACCTACGTCACGGAGGAACAGATCCAAGGCGTGGGAGATCTGCCTGATTATGAGGCATTGTCCGGTGAGTGCACATGCATGTGTGTGTCATCCATGTGCATGGTGTGTGTGTGAGGGCATCTGTTTGTGTGCCAGGTGAGAGTGTGTGCGCCTGAGTCGAATGGGTCAGCCATGTGCTTCATGCAACACATCCTGCGCAGCTGCATTTCGCCATTGCAGTATCCCTTCTGCCAACAGTAGACATCTAGCCCAACAGCACCCAAGTTGGCCTTGAAGTGTCACCTTGCCACTACATTGTTGATTATTTTCCTATGTTCAATCAGACAGATTGTATGCATTCCACCACTTATACCAGGCATTCCTCAGTCCTCTAGTCACATGTATGGCATGGCCATGGTAAAGTGGAGTTACTTTGTTACCTGGATATCATATGTTCACACATGTCCCTGTGCAATTGGACCATATTGGACTGGCAGCTCCAGGTGATAAAGCAGACCTGTCAGAATTAGAAAAGCTATTGCATGTGGGAACTGGACAGAATGAATAAGTGATGCCCTCCTCTCCATCTACACTCAATAGCAATGGCACATGCCATCTGTGTGATGGCATGTGTGTGTCACCTGGCAATCACAGGGCAATGTGTGATGCCACTGCCAGGCAGCATGCATGAAATGTGTTCATCTTCCATCTTTGTGTAATGAGTGTGTGCCATTTGCCTGCCCTTCATACGCAGTGAGGGTGCATGCATGGGAGGGTCTTAGTCATGTGGGACATGTGTCAATCAAGTACTGGTTCTCTTGTTTCACAGCCCTCATTGTGTGCCATGGTGCTAATGCGGGTTTCCATTTCTTTGTCATTATGTCATTGCAGGGGAAGACGCACCTGATACTGCTGGGGTTGTGGAGATGGTGCAGAGCCAGGAGGGGTCCGAGGGCCGACCAACCACCAGTGAGGGACGTGGTGTGCTGGTGGGTGAAAACCCACAAGTGCTGCAGGTCGTGCTCTCAAGGGGTGTCTCTGGCTGCACCTCCCCCGAGCTGTACTCAGCTGTTGACTCGGATGATGAGACCTACGTGCCGTCGCAGGTGAGTGTTCCAGGGAGGGAATCTGTTCTGTCCCACCCACCTGCACCAGGGTCAGAACCCTCAATGGGGATGTCAGTGTTGGCAGCTAGGCCTTTGGTGGTTACGGATGCAGGGTCACACTCCGCGACATCTGATCCTGTTCCTGGGCCAGCAGATCAGAGGGGGAATGCAGTCCTGCAGCCTCAGGCAGTGCCGGCACAGCAAGGCGCAGTCCGCCTTGCCCCAGACAGGTGTGGTGCCCGCCGACGTGGTGGCCGTACGCCACCTGGCAATACCGTATGGGAGCAATCCATTTACGGTATGGCTACCCAACAGGCAGCATCATCCGAGATGATGGCTCAGGCCATGGATAGGGTGGCCACTTCCATTGTCCCCCCTGAAAGGCTGATGGAGCGACTAGAGCAGGCAACCGACTCCATCTGCCAGTCACACAGGGAGGACATGTTGGCGTCCAACAGGGACAGGCGGGCGGCACTGGCGACTCTGCAGGAGGCCATCTCCATTGAGTCCCAGGGCCACAGGGAAGCCCTGAGGCAGGAGCTACATCAACTCAGGACGACTCTTGTTGAGCTAGAGGCTTCAACACACCAAAGGACAGAACAGCAGCTGGAGCGTCTCACCCGTACGCTCTCAGCTGAGATGCAAGCAACGAGGGCGGAGGTCCGGGCATCCCGTGAGTTGTTGCATGGGGACCTCCGCACCCTCATCCTCCAGAACGAGACCTACCACACCCGCATGCTTGCAGCCATGGAGGAACAGAGTAGGGCCTTGCATGGGCTGCCTCCCATAGTGCAACCACCTCCGGATGCAGCTGCACAGGGTGATAATAGCGACAGCAGTGATACTCCCACAATAGGGTAGCCGTGTGGGCCATGAGCCCATGGAGGTGTTTTTTTTTCCCAGGATCCACACAGGTGGTTTCTGGTGTGCACCCTGACCTCGGACCTCCTGGGTGGCCTCCCCAACCCCCCCGGGCCCTTTAATGGCCATTTTTGATTTTATTTTTATTTTTATTTTTTTTTAATTTTTATTTTTATTATTATATTTTTCCCAATTTTTTTGGGACAAATTGTTGGCTTCCGTGGTTCCTGTGGACATACGCTGCATTGTGGCTGGGCACATGCAGGCTTGTCACGTATTAGGTTCAGATGCCTGGGTTTGAGTCACACACACCCCTCCTGCTTCCCGTTTCCATGGGCTTGCAAAGGGTGTGCCCAAGTGACATTGAAGTACATGGTGACATTGGACTCCCACTACATGTGTGGGTACTCTAGTCAATACTGTGTATACATTCCTAGTGCATATTGCTGTTGTGTTGTACACTGCATGTTGCATTGATGTGTAACTCATCATCTGTGTCTGCCTCCCAATTTGCAGGTCCCTTCCTCATGTCTACACAAGGCCCTCTAGTCTGGAGATGGGGTCCTTGTTGGCAGCAGTGCACCTACAACTCTACATGGCACCAACACTGTTCAGTTGGAAGTGGTGGGAGTGCAGGCATATCCAGGTGGTGAGACAACTGATTTATTACATTACTGAAGTCATGTTTATGGTAGTACGTGCTCAAGTTTGTTGTTTTTCCTGCATTACAGTGAGCATTTCAGGTGTAGGAAGTTTCAATTGGGGACACTGTACATCGCAACACTTGTCACGTTGTGGGGATTACTTTGTTTACCTGCACATAGCATGACATAGCACGGTGTGTTGTGTGGCGGTGCTGGGGATGGGTTGGGTGACATGGCACTGTCCTCTTGTTGCATTTAGCAAGTGGGTATTAATTTTGGCTGCTTGAATGTGTTCCTTCACAAAACTGCATTGGTGTTGTGTGTGGGTAGGGATGCACACATTGTAACACTTCCAGGTGAACAATCTCAGGCTGATATGCTTTTCACGGTTGAATCTCCAGACATTCAGGATCAGTGTCAGGTTGAGTCATCATTGATTGTCAGATGGAATGTGCCAGGCCAGTGTGCACTCCACAGGGGAGTGAATACTATGTGAAGTAATTAGCCACTAGCTGTGTACGGGCTGCCTCCCCTCGTGCCCTTTCCCCTCCCATGCGCAGCGGCTGTGCATGTGGTTGGGGATGTGGGGCCACCACCATGTCCACGGGCAGGCCCCGGCGTGTTGCAACGTTGTGCAGGACACATGCTGCCACTATGATCCTGCACACTACTGGGGGAGCGTATAACAGCTGCCCGCCAGAACGGTCAAGGGAGCGAAAGCGTGACTTTAGCACTCCGAATGTGCGCTCCACTATGCCCCGGGTTGTAATGTGGGCTGTGTTATATCTTACCTCGGGTGGCGTGGTGGGGTTCCGAATTGGCGTCATCATGTGGGGGCTGAGAGGGTAGGCACTGTCCCCTGTGGAGGTGATGATTGGTATCATTGGTGGGGTTGTGACCTTGCTCAGTATCCAACATGCATGCATGTGCAGTGGCATACATACTCACCGAGAAGCCATGTATCGCCATGCCGCCCAGCATCTATGTCCCGGCATAGGGTGGACATTCGGTAGATGAAGCTGTCGTGGGTGGACCCGGGATAGTTGGCATATACTGAGGTGATGATTCCCTTGGCATTACATACTACCTGCACGTTGATGGAATGCCAGTGCTTGCGGTTCCTATAGATGTGCTCAGATGCCCTGGGGGGACGTAGAGCCACATGGGTGCAGTCGATGGCACCTAGCACTTTGGGGAATCGTGCCACTCCGTAAAAATCCAGGGCGGCAGCATGCCTTTCAGCAGGTGTTCTGGGCAGGTATATGTGCCTGCGGACTGATGGGCGTGCAGTGATGATATCCAAGACCTGGTGTAGGCAGCGTGACTGGGTGGCCTGTGACACCCCACCCACTATGGCACTTGTCCGCTGAAATGATCCAGTGGCTAAGAAGTGCAGTACATTGAGGACCTTCTCCAGGGGGCTGAGTGCTTGAGAGCACAGGGTGGGTGATGTGAGGTCATCCTCCCACTCACTCACCAGGTCCAGTATCATGTGTGGTGGAAACCTGTACCTTCCATACACCTGGTCATCAGGCATCCCGAAAAGGCTGGTTCTGGGTGTGAATATTCTGGCCCTGACTCTCCTCCTCCTCCTCCTTTGGTAGCCCACTGCCACTGCTGCTAGGAACGGTATGTTCATCCTGGCATCTGGCTTGTTATTTGAAAAGTGCGCAAATTAATGCTTTGCGCGTGTTCTAGGCGAGCGTGTGACCCGCGCACCCCTGGAATCTAGTTCCCACTCCAATAGCGTGTGGAAATTCCCACGCAACAGGCATACAGGTGCGCTGACGTACTTGCGTGTGTAAGTGCCCGCGCACCCCTGAAATACACGTACATAGGCCAATCGCGCGTACGCGCACTTTTGTCCAATTACACGCAATGAAATACACGTACATAGGCCAATCGCGTGTACGCGCACTTTTGTCCAATTACACGCAATGAAATACACGTACATAGGCCAATCACGCGATGACACTCTGACGTGCAGTATTTCCACATGTGTTCCGTCATCACGTGCTGAGTGGGGAACGCCCGTGCGGGTCACGTCAGACGCGCTTACGCGCTGAGGGACTCTGGTCCAATAGAATCGCGTATGCGTGCTGACGCGCTTACGCGCTAAGGGCCTTTCCTCGGATTTCACGCTGACGTGCAGGATTTTCACGTGCCAAATCACTCCGTATCAAGCTGGCCACCCGAAAACACACGGAACACCACGCTCCTGCCCAGAAGGCCGAGTTACTGCCCCCAGTGCCCCGAGCAGCCTCCCACGTGCTATCTGCTGCTGCCTGCCTGCCTGCCTGCCTGCTGCCACCGTGCCCTGCCATTTGGTGCCTGCACATCAGCCATCTGCAGGGGTCCAGTTGCTGTGTCCACCCCTGCTGGAACTGAAGACTCCCAACTGGGATTACATCGCTCCACAGCCCAGCCCCAGGACCCAGTTGCCCACCCACACCTGCCTCTGGGGTTGCCATGTCGGGCACTTCCACATCTGGCACCAGTGGCAACCCCAGGCCAGAGGGGCAGAGGGGCACCAGCTTCACTGCCACCGAAGTTGGTGTCCTGGTGGAGCATGTCCTGGGGCAGTATGATGCCCTCTTTGGATCGTCCCGCGCCAGCAAGGAAGGACGGGAGAGGATCTGGGCCGACTGTGTGGTTGCCATCAACGCGGAGGGGGTGGCAACCCGCAACGTCCAGAAGATCAAGAAGCGCTGGGAGGACTTGAGGTCCAGGACCCTTGTGAAGGCCCGGCGCCTCGTGGAGGGGGGCCGGGGCCGCATGAGTTCCATCCAGAAGAGGGTCCTGGAACGCGTACGCCCAGCGCTCCACGCCCAGGTCCTTGAGAGGGAGGCCCGTCTGGAGTTGAGCGGTATGTGTCCAAGCATTACTGTGTGAGACAGGGCATGTTGCGGTGTGCTGGTTCTATGATACTTGCCTGTATGTGTGCCATGGGCCATGTATGCATGTATGTGTGCAGGGACATCATGGTAATGCATGTGCGACCAGTGATGTGTGACCCACATGGTTGTTGCATGTGTTGAAATGCGGCATGGGGAGCCCTATGCAGATTTTGGACATGAGAGCATGCCAGTCTCTGTACCTGGACATGGATGGGGGTGAAGGATGGGTGCTGATGCCAGGTACATATATGGTAGCCATGTCTGTGTGCCTGACCTGCGTGTCTGTGACTTGTGCATGCCATGGATGCATGACACATGTGTGTGACAATGCACAGATTCAGTGACGCACCCAACTTACCCTTGTTTCGCCTGTGTTCGGTGTGTTTGGGGCCAGATGGATGTGACTGAGGTGAAGTGTGTGCATGTGATATGCATGAGCCATGATGCATGTGAGTTACATATCATTGAATGTTTCAAGAGTCCATTGGACATGCATGGAAATGTCCATGGCATGCACCATGCCTGTTACTGTGTGTGTTTTGCCTGGACTGACCCATGTGTTGTGGAGGGACATGATGGAAGTGTACTTTGACAGTGGTGCTCATCTGCTATTGCTTCCTGTCTAGGGGACCATTGTACAGTAGCCTGATGCTTGTGTCCTTTGTCTCCCTCTACGCAGCGGCTAGTGAAGAAGAGGGCGGAGACGGCGCTGTGGAGCAAGGCGGCGGGGATGCCCCCACGGCTGCAGCGGAAGGGGTGGGTGAGCCCCCACAGGGGCCTGCTACGGCGGGAGACGGTGAGGAGCCATCCAGGTTGGTGGTTTGCACAGAGGAGGAGGAGGCCGACACTGGTGCACACATGGGGCCTGGTGGGAGCATCCCTGCTGGTGCAAGTGGTGCAGTCCAGGGCCAGGGGCAGGAGGCAGCACAGGTCACCGTGGAGGGGCCTGTGCATGTCACTGTCCCTGACCCTGTGAGTGCACCACCATGCACCAGCAGGGATGCCCCGTCCCAGGCCCGTCCGCAGGTAGAGGGGATGTCCATGTCACCTGACTCCCCTCCACCTGCGGACGTGGTAACCCCTGGCCGCGTGGAGAAGGTCCTGATTGGGGTCGCGATGCGCACGGCTGTGATTCGTGATGACGTGCGTGCTTCCTGGGAGGAGCATGCACGTCATCACGAAGTGCACCGTGCCGACGTGGCCCAATTGGGATCGGCCATGTTCGGGGGTTTCCTGCATGTGTTGGCCAATCTGACGGCCCTCTCCTCCTCTGTGCAGGCTATCCACCGGTCGTTCTCCTTGCCGTCTTCCGGCCCAGATGCCACCAGGGCCCCCTGTGGACCTGCCCCGACCAATGCAGCCAGCTCGGTGGGGATCCCATCCCTGCCACAGTTGGGAGTCGGAGGTCCAGCAGGGGTGGACAACACAGCAAGTGGACCCCAGCAGATGGAAGATGCGACGGCATCATCGGGCAGGGCACGTGCACGACGGCGTCGGTGGTTTCCATCAGCCTGGATGCCGTCGTGCTGGCAGAGGCAGTGGCGTCGGAGGCAGCAGCGGGCTCGACGTGGGAGGCATCATGGCTCGGGGCCATCAAGATCAGAGGGGCAGGCATCGGCCGGAGGGCAGGGCAACCCTGGGATGGTGGTGTGTTCCGTGTGGGAGGAGTTTGGCCAGCGGATAGGTGCGGAGCGGCAGCGGGCGGAAGAGGAGCGGCTCGCCATGGTCAGGGCGGAGTTCTCCATGCGTCGGGCATTGAGGCGGGCTGAGTGCCTCGAGGAAGCTCGCAGGGAGTTTGAGGTGGACATGGGGTTGTCCCTGCGAGACCTCGGGGCCAGGACAGAGTCCCGCCTTCAGGACATCGACATGGAGTTCGATGATGCCCTGGCCAGCAACATCACCGAGTGAGCCGCAGGACTTGCCCGCTCCTTTGTATATAGTTATTTAGTTAGTTAGTGCTAGGTTTCCTTTATTTATTTTTATTATTTTGGACCGCTCGGACAATGGCCACTTGTTTGTACATATATTTTTCATTAGTTAGTGGTAGGTTTCATTTTTGGTGTTGGGCTCATGGACCCTGGAACATTCCTGTATATAGTTTGTTTTTTTGGGAGATGCATTTTTTTAATTTCTTATTGTTTTCACCATGACGTAATGGTTTTTCATTAATTTCCTATGACATGATATTGCTTTGGACAAATTCATTTTTATTTTTTATTCCTTTGTTTTTTTGTTTATCACTTTTGTTCTCGGACATGGACCATTTATTTACTTAGCCACATCGTTGTATGTATGAAAAGTTCACTTATTTTTGGTATTTAATACATTTTTTATATTTTCTTACACTTGTGTTATTTTCTCATTGGTTTGTTACATGTCATGATATGGGTTTTGACATTCACTTGCACCCATTGTGTATGTGTGTGTGACGGACATGTGTTCTTTTGCATACTTGGAATTGGGGTTGTGTCATGTGATTGCATTCACTATGTGGGTGGATGCAATCCTTGCCTGGGTGTTTGTGCTGGGTATGCTGGCCATTACTGCCATGATTGTGTATCGTCAGGTCCTGGGGCCAGGGGGACATGTGTGGGGGCCTGCTGGCAGGTTCCCCACAGTGCTGGGGGGTGGGGGTGGTGGGTGACATGAGTGGGGGCCTGGTGGAGGGTGCCCCTGGATGGTGGGGGGTGGGGGTGGTGGGAGACATGAGTGGGGGCCTGGTGGAGGCTGCCCCTGCACTGCTGGGGGGTGGGGGTGGTGGGAGACATGAGTGGGGGCCTGGTGGAGGGTGCCCCTGGATGGTGGGGGGTGGGGGTGGTGGGAGACATGAGTGGGGGCCTGGTGGAGGGTGCCCCTGGATGGTGGGGGGTGGGGGTGGTGGGAGACATGAGTGGGGGCCTGGTGGAGGCTGCCCCTGGATGGTGGGGGGTGGGGGTGGTGGGAGACATGGGTGGGGGCCTGGTGGAGGCTGCCCCTGCACTGCTGGGGGGTGGGGGTGATAGGGGACATGAGTGGGGGCCTGGTGGAGGCTGCCCCTGGTGGCGGGGGGGTGGGGGTGATAGGGGACATGAGTGGGGGCCTGGTGGAGGCTGCCCCTGGTGGCGGGAGGGTGGGGGTGGTGGGAGACATGGGTGGGGGCCTGGTGGAGGCTGCCCCTGGTGGCGGGAGGGTGGGGGTGGTGGGAGACATGGGTGGGGGCCTGGTGGAGGCTGCCCCTGGATGGTGGGGGGTGGGGGTGGTGGGAGACATGAGTGGGGGCCTGGTGGAGGCTGCCCCTGGTGGCGGGGGGGTGGGGGTGGTGGGAGGCATGGGTGGGGGCCTGGTGGAGGCTGCCCCTGGTGGCGGGAGGGTGGGGGTGGTGGGAGACATGGGTGGGGGCCTGGTGGAGGCTGCCCCTGGTGGCGGGAGGGTGGGGGTGGTGGGAGACATGGGTGGGGGCCTGGTGGAGGCTGCCCCTGGATGGTGGGGGGTGGGGGTGGTGGGAGACATGAGTGGGGGCCTGGTGGAGGCTGCCCCTGGTGGCGGGGGGGTGGGGGTGGTGGGAGACATGGGTGGGGGCCTGGTGGAGGCTGCCCCTGGTGGCGGGAGGGTGGGGGTGGTGGGAGACATGGGTGTTGGCCTGGTGGAGGCTGCCCCTGGTGGCGGGAGGGTGGGGGTGGTGGGAGACATGGGTGGGGGCCTGGTGGAGGCTGCCCCTGCACTGCTGGGGGGTGGGGGTGATAGGGGACATGAGTGGGGGCCTGGTGGAGGCTGCCCCTGGTGGCGGGAGGGTGGGGGTTGTGGGAGACATGAGTGGGGGCCTGGTGGAGGCTGCCCCTGGTGGCGGGGGGGTGGGGGTGGTGGGAGGCATGGGTGGGGGCCTGGTGGAGGCTGCCCCTGGTGGCGGGAGGGTGGGGGTGGTGGGAGACATGAGTGGGGGCCTGGTGGAGGGTGCCCCTGGATGGTGGGGGGTGGGGGTGGTGGGAGACATGAGTGGGGGCCTGGTGGAGGGTGCCCCTGGATGGTGGGGGGTGGGGGTGGTGGGAGACATGAGTGGGGGCCTGGTGGAGGCTGCCCCTGCACTGCTGGGGGGTGGGGGTGGTGGGAGACATGAGTGGGGGCCTGGTGGAGGCTGCCCCTGGATGGTGGGGGGTGGGGGTGGTGGGAGACATGGTTGGGGGCCTGGTGGAGGGTGCCCCTGGTGACTGGGGGGGTGGGGGTGGTGGGAGACATGAGTGGGGGCCTGGTGGAGGATACCCCTGGTGACTGGGGGGGTGGGGGTGGTGGGAGACATGAGCAGGTGTGCAGGGTAGTCCCCTGTTTTGTGGGCTGCCTGCAGGGGCCGTCGAGGGTGACAGGACCCACCCAGGCTATTCGCGTGTGGAACTTCCCGCGCACCCCTGAAATACACGCGGCCAGGCTATTCGCGTGTGGAACTTCCCGCGCACCCCTGAAATACACGTACCCTGCTGTAATCGCGTGTGGGACTTCCCGCGCACCCCTGAAATACACGCGGCCAGGCTATTCGCGTGTGGAAATTCCCGCGCACCCCTGAAATACACGCGGCCAGGCTATTCGCGTGTGGAACTTCCCGCGCACCCCTGAAATACACGCGCCCAGGCTATTCGCGTGTGGAACTTCCCGCGCACCCCTGAAATACACGTACCCTGCTGGAATCGCGTGTGGAACTTCCCGCGCACCCCTGAAATACACGCGGCCAGGCTATTCGCGTGTGGAACTTCCCGCGCACCCCTGAAATACACGCGCCCAGGCTATTTGCGTGTGGAACTTCCCGCGCACCCCTGAAATACACGTAACCTGCTGGAATCGCGTGTGGAACTTCCCGCGCACCCGTGAAATACACGCGGCCAGGCTATTCGTGTGTGGAACTTCCCGCGCACCCCTGAAATACACGTACCCTGCTGTAATCGCGTGTGGAACTTCCCGCGCACCCCTGAAATACACGTACCCTGCTGTAATCGCGTGTGGAACTTCCCGCGCACCCCTGAAATACACGCGGCCAGGCTATTCGCGTGTGGAACTTCCCGCGCACCCCTGAAATACACGCGCCCAGGCTATTCGCGTGTGGAACTTCCCGCGCACCCCTGAAATACATGTACCCTGCTGTAATCGCGTGTGGAACTTCCCGCGCACCCCTGAAATACACGCGGCCAGGCTATTCGCGTGTGGAACTTCCCGCGCACCCCTGAAATACACGTACCCTGCTGTAATCGCGTGTGGAACTTCCCGCGCACCCCTGAAATACACGTACCCTGCTGTAATCGCGTGTGGAACTTCCCGCGCACCCCTGAAATACACGCGGCCAGGCTATTCGCGTGTGGAAATTCCCGCGCACCCCTGTAATACACGTACCCGGCCAATTCGCGTGTGAGACTTCCCGCGCACACGTATTTTTTGTCAGCGTGTCCGTGTTTGTGGGTACCCCTTTGCACCTCATTTGTCCTGGAGGGCCACAGTATTGGACATTCATCATGGCAGTATATGGGTGCTATTTGTTGGCGCACCTTTTGGCGCACATTTCTTACAGCCGCTGAGACGCTACCGCCTGCTTTCTTGTGGCGGTCGTGTTTGTGCCTGTGCGCTGGTTTGAGCGTGCGCTTTTTTGACCTATTCTATTCCATGAATACGTGTTGTAGGCGAGCGTGTGGGCGTTCTGCGCACTTTTACCCTGTGCTTCCCCCGTGACGCCCACATTTTGGCAAGTTGTTCCCCATTCCGAGTGTTACGCCCCGTGTTCCGCCTACTTTTGTTGCGTGCGCCGCGCTATGTGCGATTTTCGCTGTGGACTGTGCGATTTTCGCTGTGACCTGGCGCATGCCGTTAGATGGCCTGTGCGCCTACGTGCGCCGCGCACTTTCTTATCGCAAGTCCGATGGTTTTCTCGCGCACGGCCTTCCATGAATCGATGTGCGCTGCTTTTCGTGCGATTTTCGCTATTCCACTGCGATTTTCGCTATTCCACTGCGATTCGCACGTTTTTGGCCACTTGCGCCGCGCTAATTATTCCATGAATGGGCCAGTATGTGTATCCTTTACACATCTAATGCAATTCAGTGAAAGACACATTATTACAGGGACACTATGGTTCACTTGTGCACCTTAAACCCTATCATCTGTCCTGCAAAAACTATAACATCCCAACGGTATGATTAAAGAGCCCTACTCAAAACCTATGAAAAAACATTGTGAAAGGGACGTTATGGTTAGGTTGTGCTACTACAACCATTTCCACTTTATTTACAAAACTAGCCTAAAGCATTGTTATGGTTACAGTGCACTATTAAAAACCTATGAAATTCACTATCAAAAAAACATTGTTAAAGGGACGTTATGGTTAAGTGTCACCACTATTAATTTCAATGGAAAAACGTTGCTACTGGGACGTTATGGTTACAGGTAAAACCTAAAAAACCCACAAATTCACAAGTTATGGAACGCTATGCAACCATAACACACGCTACCACTGCGCACTCGATAGACTAAGACCCATGACATCAAAGATGACATCACAAATGCCATTGATGATGGCAGCCCAAGTTATCAGCCCAAGCAAAGCTCTGGACCGTTATCCCCCATTCCAGCTCTTGCAATGGGGGATGAAGGCCATTAGCTCCCTGGGTTCCCAAAGCGGGAAACAGGGGTGCTAAAAAAAAAGATTTTTCTTCCGACACGGGACGCCGGTGGTGTCCCGCTGTAGGAAGAAAAATCCTTTTCCAAGATGGCCACCATGGAAAGGGAAGGTGGGGTTCAGTACAGCGCCCCTCTTCCCTTTCCATGGCAGCCTGCAGAAGGCGAAGCGAGAACCCTATGCCCATATTACCACAAGCGCATTTGTTTTTTCCCTTTCAAACCTATCCCACTATCGAATAACTTTACCACATAGCCGGTTCAAGGTGGCCATAGCCACTTTAACCCCATTTGTCGTCCCTCGTGGTCATTGCCAGTATCCAGATTGTCTGAGTCATGACCATTGCTATGACACTAACAATCTGGCTACTGCCCATGGCCCCAGGCTATACCTCAGTCACCAAAGGTATATCAGTATTTTTTGTACCTACATTATGGCACTTATCAAAAAATTAAACACAGGCACATTTGCAAAACCATGCTTTAAGGTCCTTGCCAATGCTTCTTACACGAGTTTGCTGGAAATCCGCCCATGTTTTATTTTTCAAAAGTGTCAAAATGTATCTACATATAATAATCTTATAACTTAGGCCCCACTTGACGAATTCCATTCAGACTTAACACAAACATTCAAGGTTGGGTCTATAATCTTTCTGAAAACTTTTCTCCACATTCGTCAAAAGGCAACAAAGTTATGAGACATCTAAAAATGTTGAGACCTGCCCTCTAATTGAGCCCCCTCTTGACAAAATCCCACCAAACTTTAAAAAAAAAACATTTATATTTAGATCTAAAATATTTTTGCAAACTCTTGTGTAGATTCGTCAAATGGCACCACATTTATAAGCCTTTACATTATTTTGCCCCCACCTCTAATTTTGCCCCTTCTTGAAAGAATACCACCAAACTTTGCAAAAACATGTATGTCTAGATTCAAAATCGTTTGGCTAACTTTTGTGCAGATTTGTCAAATGGCACCACATTTATAAGCCTTTACAATATTTTGGGACCCCCCTGTAGTTGTATTCCCTCTTGACAAAACAGCTCTACCATTCAGAATCAGGTCTAGAATTACATTCCAAAATGTCATGCAGTTTCATTGAGTGGCACCAAAGTTATAAGCCATCCAAAAACTGCTTTTCACCAACCCTGTAATGCAGAAATAGGCATAGATGTCCCAGAACATCTGAAGTGTTCGCAAACATCACAGGACTGAAGCCAAACATTTAGACTGTTCACAGGCTTCAGGGATGAAACACGCCCATTTTTTGGCTTCTTACGGCCATATCCCATCCCATCCTCATCACCCCTCACCTCCCCATAGATTGTTTGATGAGTTTGACAAGTGCAAATCTATGTTTTTAAATATGTTTTTCCCGTGATGTTGTTGTGCATCTTGTTTATGGTCTTGAACTGTTCAGATAATGGGATGCCTTTCATGTCCGAGGGAAGACAATCCAGTGAAAGGGCGGCAAGTAGGGAGAAGGTGCAGGAGGTAGAGACAAAGTTGTTGGCTGAGAGTGTGGATGATAGGGAGCATTTCTGGGGAGGGGGAATAGTCTGGCAGGTTAAGGAACATCTGCAAAGTTGTGAACAAAGAGAAGATATACGTTAAGTATAGAAGATGATTTAGCAGCCTCAAAAGCAGCATTGAGGTTAAGGAGAAAACCTCTCTAATCATCGGGAGCGTGGTGGAGAGATTGTCATGTAAGTGGCATAGGTAGAGACACATGGATTTCCTCAGTTGTTAAAATAAACGTGTGACCATTGCTCGGGGTGAGGGTGAGAGGGATGACGAAGCGAGCAAGACAGTGATAGTCAAAGACAGCGACAAATGTTTCATTGAACTTGGTGCAGGCCAGTTCAGTGGGGTGGGCAAGTAGGGGGAAGAGGTATGATATGATATGGTATGATAAGTCATTTATAAAGTGCCTGTACACAAGTGTTTCTAGGCGCAGCAAGACACGGAAGGGAAGACAGAAGGAGGACAAAACAGTGATGTTACTAGGCCTTGTATCATTCATATCGTGCAAGTGCAGGGGGGAGGGTGAGAAAGGCCATGGTGGAGGGGAGAGTGCAATGGAACGCGTAGGTGCAACCAGGGAGATGGCTCATAGTGCTGGGAGTCTGGGTACTGTAGGGTTGCAGATACAGTCCCTAAGTTGTTGGGAGGCCATGGGGCAGTGCAAGGGCAACTGGTCGTGCAGGAGAAAAGAAAATGAACAGTGGAGTTGCGCCAAATGAGAATTTATTGTAGTGATGTTAACTATTAATGAAATATTTTGAATCTTGAAGATCTTCTTTTAGACCTCATAGAAGATGTAGTCTTTTGTAGGTTAAGATCTATCCAAAAATCAAGTTAAAATGAGTCAGAACTTGAAGAATGAGAAATCTGCATTGACACTCTTAAGTTAGAACAACAACATTACCATGAAAAAGCTGACAAGGGAGGCAACATTGTCCTAATGAAAACTACAGATTATCTAGAATCAGCAAATGCTCATCTCCAACAATCAGGATGCTATGAAAAACTTTCTTCAAATCCACTCAAAACACTAGTCCAAGAATGGAAATCAATGACAGACTATTAGTTAGAAAAAGGTCTAATATCAGAATATGAACATAATTATCTTTATAATCTGTATCCAATCCTTGGAACAATCTACTTCATTCCAAAAATTCATAAATCTTTTGACAAGTTTCCCTCCTGCAGACCAATTAATAACAGTATTGGCTCATTAACAGAATCTATATAACAATTCATTGACACCCATTTTCAGCCACTCGTCACAGGTCTGGCATTGTACATTAAAGATACTACTCATGTCATCAAACAACTTGAATCAGTCACTTGGGAAGATGAATTCAGATTAGTGACACTTGATGTCACATCATTATATACTAGCATTTTACACCACAAGGGTCTGGAGACTACTCAATGCTTTCTTAAAACTAGGTTTGTTTCCTTTTTACAACACAATGACATGTTACTGGAAATGTTACATTTTACGCTACAAAATAACATCTTTACCTTTGACAAACAAATATATAGACAGAACCAAGGTACGGCAATGGGGGCAAAATATGCCCCTTCGTATGCCAACTTATACGTAGGACATCTAGAACTGGAATACGCATGGAGACATGCAGCCTTTACAACTGAAAACAGAATTTTATACTGGGGGAGGTATATCGACAATATACTGATCATATGGAGAGGTGACAAACAACATTTGGAAGAATACTTCAATTATCTTAACCAAAATGACTACAATCTACAATTTACAATCAGAGAAAGTACCTCATCTATAAACTTTTTGGATCTACAACTATATATCAAAAACAATACTATTCACACAACCTTACATGTTAAACCCACTGCATTCAATCCAATCTTACATGGTAATAGCAATCATCCTGCACACGTGATTCAGAATATTCCTCACAGAGAATTTTTGTGCATCAAAAGAAACTGCACTGAGCTGGAAGAATTCAATAAGCATGTAAAATTTCAATTGAAAAATTCAGACAAAGAGTATACTCCGAAAAACATCTGACCAGAATATATCAGAAATCATTATAGACACCCAGAATAGAATTATTAACAAAATAAACCTATATAAAATGAAACTCAAGATACTTTCAAAATACGCTTTATCACGAACTATAGCTCAAACATCAAAATTGTGAGAACAATTCTAACCAAGGACTGGCATATTCTCCTATCGGATGATGACCTTATCCCCCATCTTTACAACACAGCAAATCTAACCTTTCGAAAAGCAAGAAACCTAAATGACCAACTTTGTCATTCACATTTTCAAAGAAACAATAGAGAACCAAGTCTTTCTCAACTTTGGAACTTTCCAAAACCCAAAGGCAACTATAGACGTGGAAAATGCTCGATCTGTCAACATTCAATTAATGGCAAAAAATAATGTTTACTACCAAATGGCAAAACCAGACCCATTTTGGACTTTATCAACTGTAACCCAAGAAACATTGTGTACGCTATCTAATGTATTTTTCTCAAACTGTACATAGGAAGCACTAAAAGACCACTTAAAATACGTATACAAGAACATATACGTAACATCAAACAGGAAGATATCAGATTCCCACTAGGGTTTCACGCCCAACAATACCATCAAGGAGTATCTAAGGACAATATAACATTCTTTGGTATTGAGAAACTTTTCCCGCCACCACGTGGCAGCAACATGGCTAAATTGCTAAGAATGCGAGAGGCAAAATGGATTTGTCTTCTAGACTGCTGCCACACTGGCCTCATTGTGGACACAGAGCTAATTAACTTATTGTAATTGAATCATTAGTCATCAAACAATGTTATCGTAGACTGTATACTTCACAGACATTTTCATCATTAATTTTCTCTTTGCCTTACTTTCAAAACAAGTGAAATGTCTAACCACTCAAATGTTTACTACTGCAATAGCGTACACTTCATTTATTCATCTTTTCAAAAATGTCTCAAACAAAGACTTTTACATATTCTGCCCCCTATGTTATCGAAATAATAGTGTGTAAAGTTGGCACTCTTGATTTATGGACGACCATTTGCTTAGTCCAGATTAACTATCAAATCATGTGACAATACTGAGTTAATTGCATTAGTACCTACAATAATATTCAAATAAATGCGCAATTAAAAATGTGTTCAGTGAAATTAGCCCAATTCAATATGGCTGCCACATTGACGCCAACGTGGTATTAGCATGTGATCACGCCATTACGTAATTAAATACGTAGCTGCCACCTTTGAATCTCACTCGGATTATCATGCTGAGCAGTGAAAACTCTCACATCAAGACATGGATCTCTAAGAAAATCCTGCTGGTAAAATACTCTAATCTGGCTATTAGAAATATTTAGACCTACTCGAACAAACATGCTGATAAACTCTAACGCTATAAGTTTAGCACTTACTATAATACTTAATATTTAATCTGTTGGCAGGTTTACAACCGCAACATCTTCACATGCTAATCATACCGATGGGAGAGTGAAGACAAAACTGAAGACTTTACTTAGTTGAAAACACTACAGAAAATGTGTAATTTCAACTGCCTTTTTGCCTTTCTCTTATTTAACAACTGTCCATAAGCTAAGAATGCCGACTTTTTCTAACACAAGCATCAAAAGTAGCTTATCTTTGTTTTGTTCTACTTGCAGAATGCAAACATTAATTGTGTAATTCCTCCTGAAAAACCGCTGTTAAATAATGCAGCGGGGAAACACGTGTTGAGGATTTGAGGACTCTATATAAAGCATTGATTTGCAAAATAAATTCAAGGACTTTATACTAATTAGCAAATTTAACTTTGAACAAACATACCCTATTGGAACATTTGGGAAAACCATATCCTTCTATGAATAACTAATAGACGTATCAAGCTCAATTAACCTACAAAAGACTACAGGCCTCATTACAAACCTGGTGTAAAACCATGGTGCTATTAGCACCATGGTTGATGCCGGAATCCGGCATGGTGAATGGGGGAATTACCACCCCATTCCAAGGTTGGCGGGGCGGTAATTCCCCATTCACCATTTGCCCTTCCCCATTCCCATTTCTGCGCCATAGGGCTCAATGGGAATGGGGAAAGGCGGTAATTACGGTACTGCAATTACCGCCAAGGTCCCTTTGCGGGTCCCTGCAATAACGGCTGGTTTCAGCCGCCGTTATGGGAATTGGGTGCTAAGGGATTACCGGTACCGGTACCCTTACCGGTACCGGTAATCCCTTAGCGCCTGGGTTGTAATAAGGCCCTACATCTTCTATGAGGTTTAATAGAAGTACTTCAAGATTAAAAATATTTCATTAACAGTTAACATCACTACAATAAATTCTCATTTGGCGCAATTCCACCGTTCTCCGTGTTTTATTTTCTTGTACATGATACTGGTCAGCCTAAGTACCAGGACATAAGAGTGCAGCCTTGAATCCTAACTGTATCAAAAATAACTATGTACCTCATCGCTCCAAGTTGCTAAATAGGCTGAAGTCCAATCTTCTTTCTTTTGGTCGTACAGGAGTCTGGTCTCATAAATTCAGTTGGTGGCCAGGTAACCAGTTTTCCCAGCAGACAGGTGCATCAGCAAGGGATAGGGAGAGAGACAGCGGAAGCGAAAAGTGAAAGGAGCGAAAATGAGAGTCTTGAGTTGCTTCCAGAAAATTAGGTGGTCCTGCTCAAGATTGAGAGAGGCAGGGAGGCTGTTCCAGAGGGATGCCCCAGCCAAGGACAGAGATCTATGCCACTCTATGCCTAGAGAAGCGTCTGACCCTCACAGAGTTGGAGGTGGATGAGCGGAGGGCTCAAGAAGGAAGATGCTTAGAAAGAGAAAGTTGGATGTAGTGTTATCCCTGGCCCCAGACATCCTTATGGATGATGCAGAGGGTCTTGAATTTGATCCTTGTAGCCACAGGTAGCCAGTGTAGAGATTTCAGTGCCAGAGAGATACAATGCCTGGGCTTGAGGCCAAGGACAAGTCTTGCAATCCTGTTCTGGATTAGTTGTAAAGGGCAAAGAATGGAGGTAGGCAGATTGGGAAAGAGGCTGTTTCAGTGGTCCAGCCTAGAGAGAACCAAGGCTATGGAGGCAGTGAACTTCTGGCCAAAGTGAGAGAGGGATATCTGGAAAGTGTCCCAATGAGGAGGATCTCAGTTTTATTGGCATTAAGGCAGAGATCATTGGAGGGAGACCATTCCTGAATTGGGGACAGACAGTCAGGTATGAGAGAAGGAGCAGACAAGGCTTAGGGTAGCTGAAGGAGAGCTGAGTGTCATCCGCATAACACTGAAAGTTAGAACAGAAGGAAGAGATGCAATGGGCCAGAGGTGCCAGGTAGTGGTTAAAGAGCCAAGGAGAGAGGTTAGACCCCTGGGGAACACCACATGTAGAGAGAGTGAGATACAAAAGAGGAAGGAGCCAAGTTGGACCTGGGAGGGTCGATCGGAGAGAAAGAAGGTCAACCAGGATAGGGCCTGACCAGTGATACCCAGGCTGTCACAGAGATGGTTGAGCAGGAGGTTGTGGTTAACCGTGTCGAAGGCAGAGGATAGATCAAGGAGAATGAGGACAGCAGGAAGGTTAGAGTCTAGATTAGAGCATTCAGGAGATCAGTTTCCGTGCTTTTGGCTGCTCTGATGTCAGACTGGTGGCTGTGGGGACAAACAACTGATACAGTATGTTGAATAAGCTGGGAGATGGCCAGTTTTTCCAGGAGTTTGCCCAGGAAAGGAGTGATGGAGATCGAGCAGTAGTTTGCTGGAGACTAAGCCATCCGTGTAATGAGGCCCTAAGATAACAATCCAGGTCTAGAAACATTAAACATCCATCCACATCCACATTGCACAACATTCCACACCACAAAATACACAAATCTCATACATGCTGTCAATATAGTCATACAGAATTAGCGCAGCACAACATCAATAATGCAATGTGCCCTTGAATGCATGCAAAGGGATCACCCCTAGCAATAGCATTGCACCACGCACCTATTTTTTTTTTTTTTATTGAGTTAGCTGTTATAAACAACTTTTCAATATACAAAATTAAACAATTTAAAAACGAAAAATATACACAATTCATTTTTTACATTCATAGGCGATGTACAAACTCAAGCAGTCAAGTTGTCATATCTAGGCAAAAGACCAAGACCAAGACCAAAGCATACAACAGACCACAAACAGATTATCCGTATGCCTTAGACTATTGTCCATCTACAGCTAGACAGTTCATAAAACTAGATTTTCCAAAAATTCAATAGCAATTAGTTGCCAATGCATCAAGTATATGCTGCTTGAGATTGCAACTTCTTCTCATTTATCAATATCCCAATTTACCGCAGATAGGAAATTAAATAAAGCTATCTGAACAGCATGATTGTTAAAACACAATAAAAACGACCATCGCATATCGGGGTCGATAGTTACTAAGGTACTAATCTCTTTTGAAAAGTACCGTGTTCTAAGAGTTACAAGTTGGACACAGTGACAAACCAGATGTTTAAGAGACTCAGTTGTAGTTGCATCCTTACAGAATCTACATATTGTAAGTGCTCGCGGTCTCAAATTACGTCTTGCTTGAACTAGGTAAGTCGGCCATAAATCAAAACGAGCCCTTAAAAGACCTGCTCTAAATGATGCTGATGGAGATTTCAAAAGATAAGCCTCTGGGCTTTTAACTGGTTTAGGCCAGAACGGAAACCGACATGGTTGACGGTACTTTTGGCATTTTTCGAGAGTCTTAAGCCAATCAAGTTGGAATAAGAGGTTTCTTGACTTCTCTGGATTAGTAGTCAATAGATCAATTGATATATTTGCATCCGCTAAGGCTGCCAAACAAAAATCAGTCCATTGTTTTACAAAGTACTTGTTAGATGATAACATATAATCAGCAATTATCGAAAGGATGGTTGTTTTGGGAGAAGCTATGACACATTTACGCAGGAGCATACAGCAGCGCCACGTATAAACTACCTGCATTGAAATGAGACCAAGTTCGTATCGCAGCCAACAACCAGGAACACAGTTAGGTAAAGCAAGCACAGCCCGCCAATATTTACCTTCAAGTGTGTCAAAAATTAAAGTTAGATTTTTACAGTTCAAAAGCGTTTCAGTTCCATATAAAATACAAGGGATCGCTTTCATGGTCCAGAAAGTTATGGCCGGTTTAATGGTAAATTTACCAAATTTATGTAATATTATTTTTTTTAGTTTGGGAAATGGCCGTATGCAGCTTAGCCTCTAGGCGCTCAACCTGTCTACAAGATTTTATGGAACCATCAAAGTCAACACCTAAATAGGTATAAGTTGGGACAGTCTCTAGTGGTATATTATTTATTGACCACTTTAACTTATATCTATGGAGACGATTTGCATGGTAAACTACAATCTGTGTTTTTTTGGTATTGACAATAAGCTGATTCTCATGTAAGTACTTACTAAAAGTATCAATCAGGTTCTGGAGGCCCTTCGGGGTTTTCGAAATGAGAACTATGTCATCAGCATAGTTCAAATTTGTTATTTTTTTACCTTTTAAAATGGGGGCATCAGAGGATGTCTGCGAAAAGTTAATGCTTAAATCATGAATAAAGTAATTGAAAATTGCAGCAGCTAATAAACATCCTTGTTTTAGGCCTCTAGCTGTCTTGATTGGAGCTGACAGCAGGCCCTCCAGGGTAAGTCTAACCCGAATCGACGTTGCACCATGAAACGCATGGATGATATCAAGAAGGACTGGTGGGCAACTATCTCTTACAAGTTTTGCCATTAGTAAGGGGCGGGAAACAGAATCAAAAGCAGTATGTAAGTCAATGAACGCAAAGTAAACTGATTGTTTTTGTGATTGGCTAAGAGCTTTAATTGCATGGAGGGTTAATAGATTAATACCGGTCCCCATTCCTGCAACAAACCCTGTTTGATGCCAATCACGCTTACCACTGCTTTCAGTCCATTGATTAAATTCTGTCAATACTAGCTTTGCAAAGAGTTTACCTGGGGCGTCTAACAATGCAATTGGACGATAATTTCGAGGGTCAGCGCGGTCACCCTTCTTGTAGATGGGGACAATTACTGAAGATAGCCAAGAAGTTGGCAATCTACGATGGATCATTATTTGGGAAAAGATTGCATTAAGGTTTAGAGCCCAAAGACTTGGATTATCTTTCAAGATGGCATTGTGGAGGCCATCTGGGCCAGCAGCACGAGATGAATTTAGCTTCTGAATCAGCTCTTCGAGTAAGGACGGAGAGCAATCGATGGACCAAGATGTAGAGGATCGAGGCTGATAATCCTTTGGATCAAAGCCTGAGTCTCTATATAACTCTGTAAAATGAGATATCCAAACATCCTCTTTAACAGTTCCTGTTTGTACATACGCTTGGGTTTGATTTGATTTCTGATTAAGGTGACGCCATATCTCTGCAGAGTTTTTAGACCAGATTGCAGAAAGCATTGCTTCACCATCTTGTTGGTAGATACGAGCTCGGCGTCCACGAATCCAATTCCGATATTTGCATTTAGCTGTTTTTAATGCAGAATTGGTATTTATCGTATTTGACCTGAGAATTGATCTCTTTTCCTTACGATATTCCGCCTTGCGGATTTTAATTGCTAGGTCAAATGTGTGGCTATGGTTTTTAGCATAAGCATTTGGGACAATAGTGTTCCAAAAAGGTTCAAGAAAATCAATATATTCGATCAAATTATACGAGTTATCTGATGTATGTAATGCGTGGGTAAACTTCATTAAGTTTCCATAAGACCATTTTAAACGGGTCTTGGAGTTATTTACCATTAAAGGTTGGTACATCCATTGTCTAGGTGTACTATTAGATGACCAGACATAATGTAACGAGAGCAGATGATGATCACTTGACGACTGCTGGAGTATCTCGAACGAGATAACCTCAGAAAACATAGCATCTGCAACATACATATAGTCAATGATGCTATGGCTGGAGTCTCTCTGCCATGTGGAATTCGGTGGAATATCATTGGCTACCGAGCCATTCACCATTCGCATATTACAATCAGACATAATCCTTGACCAGGTGGTAACGGCCTTCGTCATAATTTTAAGAGGAGAGGATAAACAATCCATGTTTATGTCACCCATAATAAAGGTTTCTGTAATACCAGCAGTAACTGATATGAGGTCTATGAACCCTCTTAACCCCGCAAAAAAAATTGATTCGGATATCCCTACCGGATTACGGTAGATATTAATCAGGGCTATTGTGTGATTTTTACAGTTAATTTTCACCAATTGCATATAGATGTTCACTTGGCTCCAGGCTTCAATTTGGAATCCCAATTTTTTATTTACAGCCACCAGTAAACCTGACGAAGGCCGACCACGAGGTCCCATCTTTGCAGGTAAAAGAATGACATCAAAATTGTCCCAGGTAGGGGGTTCCAGATACCAAGTCTCTTGGAGAGCAATTATCGCATAACCTGCTAATGTTTTTAAGGAAGTCAGTAAATGGACATGACCACGAGTATTCCAGGAAGCGATCCTAATGGCATGAGGTTGTAAAGTGATTGATGGTTAATAACTCGCAGCCTGCATGTCATCACGAGAACTCGAATAAGTTTTAAGCCGCTGGGCACTGGGAGCATTGTTACATTTTGTAGTGCGATCTGGGTCTTGAGCTAGCAAAAATCCCATATTAAATAGGGACAATTTTGCCAGCCATATAGTATTTAGAACTAAACCTGAAGGAATCCATAATCTCACAATCGCTGTTGAGTCATCCGTGAGGTATTCCACTTGGGCGATATCTAGAGATGTTAGATCCTCTAGTTCGTATACATCGCCAAAAATATTCAAGACACTTTGTCTGTTTAAATTGAATTTAGGATAAGGACCTTCACAGCATTTCAAAATTAACGTGTGACAAGCTGAGGTAGGCAAAGTCGAATGACGAGTCAGTTTACGATTACAATTGCTCGGTTCCTGATTGTTGAACGAGTTGTTACTTCGTTCTAAGTTATATTGTGGAGTTCCTGGAGTCAAACAGGGAGCTCGATTAGATACATTCGAGATCCCGTTTTTTGTTAGATTCAACGGTGTTATTGGTTGAACAACCGGCGATGACCATGAAACCGTTTTTGCATGAGTATCAGGAGCTAATTTCGTTATTGAATCCATATATGCCAGTCCACGTTCATCTAAATAAGAATCCAGCGCCTTTCGCATTTCCCTCAGAATATCAGCCTTTCGTAAATCATTTTCATGGTTTTTAGATGTTAATGACTGTTTATCTGAGGGAATGGCCAAAGGCCTTGTCGGGGACGGGTCATAGTTGATATTAGTATGGGCAGTTTCAAGGACTTCAACCAAGGCATCCAGCGGGGCATGTATCACAGGGGGTGCGTCCAATAAATCATGTACCACAAGGGGTGCAGGCAACACCTGCACAACAGAGGTAGTTGTAACATTTGCCGAGGTAACTGGGCGTATGGATACAGAATCATGAGGCATAGGGCAAGACGCAGTGATCTTTTTAAAAAAGGCGCGTATGGACGCTTTTGGCACTCGAGCCACAGACATTTTCTTATTTTTGTTTTTTTGTTTTTTGGTAGATGTCTTGACAATCTGCCTAGATTGCAATGATACAGCAGCAGTACTTTCAGATGTTAAAGGGGTATTATCCCCAATAGACACTGTGTTAGTCATAACAGAGTTACTCTCAGATATGAAAGCATTGTTATTCACAATGGGCAGGTCATTTTCAGACATCAAATCCGGTATGATTGAGTCTTGTACACTGACCCATGATTTATTCTCAGTAACCGTGGTGACAGATGATTTTGTCGGACTAGAGGTAATAATATGAGAGATGTTAGGCACCATTGGATATATAGGGGCGGTTGAAAGGGCTGGGACAAAATCTAGAGGGGGTGTTGGAGAGACAAAGGCCGGTACTAGCCGATTGCCAATTAATGTACCGCTCGGCATGCCGACCGTTAAATGAGATTCAGGCTGAGATACCAATTTCATATTCTGTGTCCATAACAATAGATCATCCAACTTGGATTCTTGTTTTGTTATTTTTCCATCCAATACTTCGAAGAGTTTAAACAAAGCCACTAAAGTAGTGTTAATTGCCGTCAGTGTGGTTTGTAGCAGCAATGACTGACTTTCAACAGAGTCGCCTGGTGGATCAGCCCTAGGGCGGCGTGGTGTTGGGTGAACATATGAGATTGCAGACAAAGAATGAACTGATATTGGGGATTCAGATTTTGCTTGTGAGTGCTGGGAGTTACAGATCGTTATAGGAGATTCATGCTGACGCGCATGAAGGGACACCTCTTGATCATCATTTGCGTAGGGAGTGTAGTCAGTAGAAATAGATGAGTGAGTGCTTTGGATATCTACTACTGGAGACATCTGACCAGGCGAATTTAGCATTGTGTTGTCAGAGAGTTCACAAGGCACCCTTAAACCAGCAACAATTCTGTAGGTAGGGCGCTGTGTAGGTAAAACAGGGTGGTTGCTTCGCTTAGTTAAATTAAATGACTGATGGAATTTTTCTATCGACTGCCCTCCTTGTTTAGGCGTCGACAAGCATAATGGTTGCATTACTGTTAAACTAGGGCCCCTTGGTGTCGATGGGCATGGAGTCAAAACAATAGACTTACAGGAAGTCTTTTTTTGTTGCATCTTGTTATGATTACCATCAAAGCTATTACAAACATTTGTCATAGGTGGCATGTCGGTTTTCAGAGAATAAGGTCGGCTACGTTTAAGCATTTCAATTTTACAAACGGGCGTTAAGTCGCTAAGTTTCAGCACTATCGAGCACTCAAAGTGGTTTGTAATACTCTTTAAAGGGACTTGGTAAACACTTACACGTAAGAGAAGATATAGTTTAGGCCACCTCCACCGTCAATACGGCAAAGCGGCTAAGCGGTACTCAATCCGGTACTCGCCCGTGTGCGCGCGCGCAGGATATTTGTTGATTGGGCAGAGTCACCACGCAGCCAATCGCCGCGGTAAGGGGTGGAGCCGACAGGGCTCGAACACACAGTTCCGGCGCAAAGAACGCCAAAGTAAACTAGAAAACAAAACAAACAACACTGTATCACTTTCCCTGCGTTTGCAAACGTGTCAATAAAGTTTTTTTTCCAATGACGAAAAGTCTTTGCATCACCTCCCCAGGAGAGCGTCCAGCGCCAAAGTCCAACACAAGTCCAGCACGGGGACACAGGAGCACAGGAGCACGAGCAGCAAACAACGCGGCTAAGCGGTACTCAATCCGGTACTCGCCCGTGTGCCTGTGCGCGTGCGCAGGATATTTGTTGATTGGGCAGAGTCACCACGCAGCCAATCGCCGCGGTAAGGGGTGGAGCCGACAGGGCTCGGACACACAGTTCCGGCGCAAAGAACGCCAAAGTAAACTCCCCAGGAGAGCGTCCAGCGCCAAAGTCCAACACAAGTCCAGCACGGGGACACAGGAGCACAGGAGCACGAGCTGAAGTGATGCATCTCAGCATGGCAACATCAATGTTGGAATGGCAGTACACCAGCAGTGTGGTACCAAATGTGCCTGGGCCCAGGGACACCTAAGACCTGGCCTCACCCAGGACATGTCAATTACTGTTGGAGGCATTAATGGGGCCTGTCTACTTGCAGGGTCGAGCTCACCTTTGCACATTGCAGTCACACAGACCGTCTGCATGTATGCTGTTAATTGTGGACTTCAATCACAATGCAAAGTCAATTTGTGTGATATGAACAGGCCGGTCTTGAGGTGAACAGTAACAGGACCCCATTCGTCCCCCCATACAGGTGATGCCGGCTATCCCCTGAAGAGGTGGCTCCTTACCCCTGTACGGAACCCACAGAACAGGCACGCAGAGGAATACAATCGTGCACATACCCTTACCCGCATCGTGATTGAGCAGACTTTTGGCCTTTTGAAGACACGGTTTAAGTGCATTAGCAGGTCTGGTGGCACTCTCCTGTACGGCCATGACAAGGTGGCCAAGATCACCATGGCATGTGTCATGCTGCACAATATGTGTATCAGACGGAATGTGCCACTGCCCCTGACGTTGAAATAGAAGCACCTGATGAGGATGATGATAGTGATGAGGACGGGAGGTGACGGAGATGCAGGTCATGCAAGAGAGGATGGCCAGGAGGGACGTGCTGTGAGACAGCGGGCCTCATTACACGGATGGCGGAGAACCATGGCGCTATTAGCGCCATGGTTCATGCCGGTAAAATACCGGCACCGCCTTGGCGGAAAGGGGAATTACCGCCCCATTCCAAGGTTGGCGGGGCGGTAATTCCCCCTTCCACCATTGCCCTTCCCCATTCCCATTTTTGGCCCATAGTGCATAATGGCAATGGGGAAGGCGCTAATTGCGGTACCGCAAATTGCGGTACTGTAATTAGCTCCCTGGGTCCCTTTGCGGGTTGGTTTTTAACGCCTGCAAAAAGCAGGCGTTAAATCCCCCAACCCGCAAAGGGACCTCGTAGTAAGGCGGTAAGGATTTACCGGTACCGGTATTTTACCGGTACCGGTAAATCCTTACCGCCATCCATGTAATGAGGCCCAGCATCTGATCAACCAAATATTCTGGGTTACAATTTTTCTTTTTGTGGGAGGGGATATGTGTAGTAATGCACTGGTGTCTGTTTGGAAGCGCACAATGTACCCTGTCGCCAATAAAACACACATACACAATGAAGAAGTCCAAGCCTATGTATGGATCAAACACCAGTGTATTGAGAAATGTAAAGATGTAAAAGTGCATGTCCCCAAACTTCCTAACACCCTTCCCCCCACCCCCCACAACAGTCCATATACATTTCCCCCCACCCCCCAAACAGTCCAAATACACCCGTCCCCCACCCCCCACAACAGTCCAAATACACCCTTCACCCCACCCCCCACAACAGTCCAAATACACCCTTCCCCCCACCCCCCACAACACTCCAAATACACCCTTCCCCCCACTGCCCCAAAACACTCCAAATACACCCTTCCCCCCACCCCCTCATGTGTCTGCAACAATGTTTTCGTCCAGCCATACACGCGGAAGCTTGACCATGCACTCCCTATTGGCCATTGCCAACACCAGCATTGGGAGGCTGCCTAGACGTGTGCCTGGTGGTGCGTGAGGAGCGGCGGAGGGGGCTTGTCTGCCTCGAACTGGTGGATGAGGAAGTGGCTGACTGTCCTGGTGGTGGTGGTGGGAAGTGGCGGTCAATTGCGTCCGCTATCTGTGTGAGGACCTCCCTAAGTCGGACAATCTCCCCACACAGCCTGTCTGTACAGGCCTCCATCCCCTCCCTGGAGTGCCTTGCTGTCTCTGTAATATCCGCCCTGAGACGGGCAGCCTCCTCCACATGCTAGCCAACCAGCACAGTCATTTCCTGTTGCCGCTGGCTGATGCTGGCCACGTCGAGGGCAGTGTTGAGTTCTGGTGGTGAGGCTGCTGTGCCCTCTGATGCAACCAGGTCAACAGGTGAAGCCACCGGAGGGCTACTAAAACCTCCCATGTTGTCCTCGCCAGTGACACTAGACCCAGGTGTCTGCTGTGGTGATGCCTCAGGGATTGCATGGGGGGTTGGGGTGTGCATCTCCATGTGGAAATTGGTCGTATCCTCCACATCTGAGAGTGGTGCAGTGGCTGCCACCTCTCTTGCGGAACTAGTTGCAGCTGAGGATGGGCCCTCCATGGCTGGGATCGGTGGTAGTGGGTTCACATCCGGAGGTGGGGCAGTTGTTGGTGGTGTGGACAGTTGCATCTTGGCAGTGGCACTCCTCCGATGTTTGCCACTCTGCATGTGGACCCTTCTACCTTTGCCCCTTGATGTCGTGGGGGTGTCCTCAGTGTCCTGTGCCCTTGATTTTTTACTCGCAGGGGGTGCCTGAGATGCAGTGCCAGCATCCTCACTGTCTGTATGTGAGCCTGTCGGGGACAAAGAGGGGGATGGCATTGGTTACGGTTCTATGTACTTAATGCAGTATACATCAATAATGCAGTTGTGGGCATTTGGACTTCATTGGTAAGGATGCAGGTGATGTGTCAGTTCAGTGGCTCATCCATGCATGGTTGTGTGTGGCACTTGTCTCTGGTGATGTGTGCATGTGTGTGTGTGTTTGGGTCTGACACTGACATGGCCAGGGTTGGATGCATCTGTGGATGTTTGGCCATCCATGAGGTGATTCTGGGCTCACATTTGGGGGGACCAGTAGATTCGCATTGCATACTTTCATGTGTACACTCACCTCCATCTGAAGTGGTTGCCATGCCATGCTCCATTGTCCCTACTCCCTCTATGGATTCCACTCCAATGAGGTTGGCGCAGGTCTGTTCCCATTCCTTCAATTTCATACGCAATTCCGATCCACCTGATGTGGCAATGTTGTGGTTTGTTGACAGGATGCTTCTGACCCGTACTCGGAGATCATCCAACCGCAAACTACTCAGAACAGGTCCAGGGGGCACAGGATGGCAATGGATTGTGTTTTTAGAGATGGCCGCCGTGCTCTTTCCTGTTCCTGTGCGATGATGCTATTTCCAGTTCCGCAATTCAACAGTCACCGCTAATAGCGGTGACCGCTATTTGCATGTAGCGCGAGGGCGGAGGTGCTATCTGCACTTTCGTCGAAGCCGGTAAGGGACTTTTTGGGGAATTTAGCGGCATGGCGCTAGGGTCATTAACGGAATGGCGCTTTGCTCGTGTCCGCATACTCGTAATGGTACGCTATTAGCGCCCTCTTGCGAGGGCAGATACGTTAATAGCGCCATGCTGGTAATTTCCTATTTTTACCGCACAACGTGTAATGAGGCCCAGTGCCATTTAATTAGACATTAATGATGGCATTGGAGGAGTGGAAGGGGACCAGGAAGGCCTCCCACCAGGTGCAACTATCATGCCACAAGTAGAGGAGCATCAGAAGCACGTGATTGGCATTGCTCATGGAATATCTGACCCATTGCAAGCGGGGGCACCTGGATGGCACTTCTTCTGAAGTGGCATATGTTCTTGCACTGGCCTGATTAGAACTGCATCGCTATCACAAAGTCTAGACATTGCTTTTCTATTTCATGTTTATTACTGAATGCTCTAATTTGGTGTAGTACTTTCAGCCCATGTGTCTGTTAGATCCATACAGTGAAAACTGCCACTCATGAATAGGAATACACGGTCAAATCAGGCTTAAAAAATGTCACTTGTCACTAGCCATTGGCGAGCGATAATTGATTCCTGGCAAATACGACATGGTGTTCTGAGTTCATGTTGAGAATTGAGGGGCAAATTGCTTTGATCCCTGGCTAGTAGCTTGAAACCTGGAATTTACATTCGTGGTCAAAAGTATTTCCTCAATAGCCTGTGTTTATCTGCCAAAGGCAGGATTATTGGCAAATCTTAGTAAGAATTAGAGGAAATTCCTTTCGTGCTTCGTGCTGAACATGTACACCAATTCGAATATAGGATCTTTAATAAGTCTGTTTAATTCTTATAAAATATTAATGTAATTTATTTGCTTCAGATGGACCTGACACTCGGGTGATCTCTGTCAGCACCGACCAACCATTTCATGCAGTCGGCTCGGCTCTCACTCTCTCTTGCACGGCTGCATTTACCCTCCTGCACTGTACACATGGCTCCTCAATGGACAATCCTTACAGAAAACGGAACACGAGCTGCTCATTAGCTCACTAACTCTGAGGGACTCTGGAATCTATACCTATAACACCTCCAACAATGTCACACACCTCTCTAAATATGCAACCAGGGGAATCCACGTCCTGGGTGAGTAATCACACTCTTTAATTTCTGGGAGAGTTGGTAAACCCTCTCCTATTCACCAGATGTTGGTGGTGGTTTATTTGGCTATTTTACTTTTGTTTGGGATGTTGCCTCCTTCTTTGCTCTTTTGGGCTCTCCAATTGATGCCTTTTATTTGACCTGTTTGGTAAATGTCAAATGTTTAAAGGCAATTGGGAAGCAACTGCCTGAGGTAAGATATTCTCTCAGGTAAATGCTGACAATGCTTGAGTGCCCAAACTAAAACCAGCACCATTTTTTTCAAAAATAAAAACAAAATAGAGATCACTGCCAACACCCTGGATTTTAAAACACAGTGTTACAATATTGATATGCCCAGAACTGCTGTGAACCAACATAGAATGTTGCACGTATAATACTCTGACTAAAGGATAAATGAGTAGTTGTATTTTTTTTTCCCGGCTAATTCATGGTTTAATTCCTTGATCATATAATCATCAATCACAATTATTTGAGAGATCATTGTTTACAATGAATCAAATGTAAAATGTAAAATATGCTTCTCAAACAGACTATACCCTACATTAGGCTGGTTTATTAGAGACTCACTAAAAATGGTTATGCAAGGTGTCTATACACTAAACAAGTAATATGCCCCGAACAGAATATTCCATTGCAGTGCACTGATGAGATTGAGAACCAAATATTGGGTTGCTGGAGCATGCATAGAATATGCATAATAATTATAACTTGCTGACTTAAAATACCTTTATCTGGCATTCTCTATTGATCTTTTCTCACAAAATGATTACATTGACTCAGAATTTGGGTTACAAGATGGACATGAACAATTGGTAGTGCTAACATCATTTTTGAAAGCACCTTCATTATCAGAAGAGACCAATAGGAAGCTTTTTGGTTGTGAACCAAATCAGAATGGAAATAATTATGAAGAAGAATTCCATGTGCTTAAGATCCATGATTCATGCATTCATTTATTAACATGTGACCCTGCATCAGATTGATTACAATTGATTAGTAGGAAAACCTGCACATGAGACTTGACTTTTAAAATCCCTTCTGCTTATTCTAACCAATGATTGTTTGTTAAACAATTAATCAAAGATCTTAAAATGTTCCTCTGTCGAAGGAAAGAGACCAAAGATCTTGTAACTGTTAAAGTTAAATACAACAGCATATTTTGTTTAGTATCCCAAAGGATTCTGAAGAGGAGAATTTGAAAATAGTGCATCCTTTTTATAGTTGTTTTTATCATTTCTATGAAGCAATCAAGGACATATTTTTAATCTCAGTTGTTTCAGTGAGGACCATGGAGCATTTGAAAAATGTTGACAATTAAGGTTTCCAGTACAAATATACATATTTTACATGGTAGTGGTCATGTATTTGCTTTCAAGTGTGTTTGAAGTGCGCTGTCATCTTAATGTAGGGCAGCAGATGGAAGCATGTTTAGAGCCAGAGTAACCCTCGGCTGACCTGAATGAATTCCGTTGGAGTTAAAGTGGAACCTTTGCAATAGACAATAATGAAACCCCAGATTTGTCCCCACCAAAGCTTCTCAAGACTGGAAAGAAAATAGCTGAATATGTATACGAAAATATGGGTCATTTATGTTCTGTTAAATACAAACCATGAATGTACTTATTAGAAAACATAGAAAATGTGGCACATTTCCACCAAAACAATTATTTGATTTAAGTCAGCCCTAAGAGATTTTAGACAGTTGATTTATGTATTTCGATGTTGCCCACCATACAAATACTTTTACACACAGGTGTGTAAAGAAGCATTCAACCATGTCTCTCCATTTGCTCACAGGTCTGTTAAAAGAATGTGAGATAAGTAATTACTAAACTGTATGTGAATCGAGATGGCGAAGATTTGTATTCTCTTCGAATCATGACTTAGGAAATATCAGATTTGGCACAAGAGAAGGCAATATATGAACAGCAATATCTGCGAGGTATCCTACTGAAATAATGAAATGTGCTCAATATAACCCATTAAGTGTACCATATTTGTAAACTTCCCAAGAAGGCATTTCAGGATTTTAGCTTATGTGATGAGTTTTTATCAGATATGGTCATGATGTGTTTGTCATTTCTCTTAGTATTTTTGTATTTTCCCATCACACATGCAAGACAATGGGCCTCATTACGAGCATGGCGGTAGCCATGCGTGTATGGCAGGCATGGCTACCGCCATGCTCGCTACTGGCACCGCCTCCCGCGATTGGGCAATAACCGGCCCATTATGAGATGAATGGGCCGGTAATTGCTGATTCGCGGGTGGCGGTATTGCCGGGCTCCCGATCCCCATTCTGCCTCATAGGGCAGAATGGGGGTGGGAGGCATGGATGCTCGCGGGTGCCGCAAAGCTCGCCAGGTAAGAAATGGTGGGCTGTCAGGAACCCGCGAGCAGAACTCGTAATGTGACGGGATGGTATGAACGGTGCCGGTGCCTTACCGGCACCGTTCATACTGTCACTGCCAGGGTCCTGATGAGGCCCAACGGGCCTCATTACAAGTCTTGTGGTCCAAAAATAAGGGTGCTGGTAGCAACGTACCGGCACCCTTTCTGGGCTGCCAGACTATGACAATGCCTGCAGGGGCCAGTGCTCTCGGCATGTCTGACCTGCCAGGAGCATCAGCCCCTACAAGCATGTTTTTCACAGAAGCACCAGCGATGTTAGCAACGGTGCCGGTGCTTCCGTTTCCCCATTACAACTGAAATCACAGACCGCTGTGACTTGTAATGTCCCGGTGGCACAAGAATATCAGGCGGCGGAACATTGTTATGAGGCCTAATCTCTTTGTTTCAGTGATCTGACTGTCCTAGGCATTCATTTTATTTTTCTGAAGCTTTTCTCCATAGTTCTGTTTTGGTCAGTTTTATCCCAGGTCAAATTTGCAAGTGACTTTTGAACTGTAAACATTTGCATGAGGTTTAATCCTTGTAGCTTATGTATTGAATTTAAGAATATTCTTAAGTGGAAAGGAGAATAGAACATTTGGGTAGTTGTAAATTCCTTTGAAGGAAGCGATGACTAAGAATGGTTCCTGGATATTTTAGTAGGAGTGTAAAAACCCTTTTATACTAACTTGTAGTGAAGATTTGATGCAGATTTGACGAGAGTGATTATACTTCCAGTGAATTAAGTAGATTATGGCATAAACGTCTGCTTAAGTATGTTTTGGGCATTACTTCCTTTACAATCACACATGGAAAGAAGCTGAAACACAAAGATTTGTGTGAAATTATTCTATTTTTATTTTTACTGAGAAATACATTTCCACTACAGGATATATATTCATGGTTCAACTTAAATAAAGGCACTTCGTCAGGGATAGTTAATTAACAGTGGCCTTGCCACTTGTGCCTAAGATGATCAGAGTAAATGTTGTATTTGCTAAATAAATGAGCAGCCCTCTACTGCGAAGGTCAATGAGATGCTGCCCACTCACAAGGATCTACAATCAGTTTCACACTCTGCCTTATAGTTTGTTTTTGTTTGTTTTATTTTATTATTTATAATGTGCAGATATACCCAGGGGTATCAGGGCGCAGCATTTACAAGAATATGCGAAGCTTAGTTGCAAGATATAAAATGTACATGTTGACAATGGAAGTATATACAAAGCATGAAGAGGAGAACAGGCAATATATACAGTATAAACAAAGTACAAAGTGGGCACACGTGGTTACACATAGTGCGGATAGCATGAAGTGATGGCCTTGGCACTTAGCTATCTAGGTGGTCCTTCATTTCCAGCCATGAAACTACCTTGGATCGGAAATTCGGGTAGGGCATGTCTACTCTAAGGTTGGGAGGCAAAGAGTTCCACAGTTTGGCTGCTTTTACCGGGAAACTGTTACCTCCAATAGTGGCAAGTTTGAAATTTGGGACAGAGAGGCAGTCTTTATATGCAGTTCTGAGGGGTCTCGAGGAGGCTTGTCTATGGAATCTGTTGATCAAGTAGATCGGGGTGGCATTGTTAAGAGATTTGTAGGTAAGTGATGCTGTTTTTAGGAGAATTGTGTCTCTAGTGGAGAGCCTGTTGTTCTGTTGGCTGAGTCCTGAAATGTGCTCTCTTCTGGGGATGCCTAGGGCTGCTCTCAGGGTGTTATTCTGGAGGGTTTGTATCTTGCTGGTGGTAGCCTTGGAGGATCCCAGGTAAAGGGCGTTACAATAGTCAAGGCGGGATAGTATAAGGGCTCTAGCGAGTGTGAGGCAGCTAGTGCCTGACAGAAATGGTTTGGCTGAGCGGATTAGTTTGCACGTGTATGCAGATGAGGAAGCCAGGGAACTCAGTTGTCTTTTGAAGGAAAAGTTAGAATCCAAGTAGAATCCCAAAGTTTTGACCTCCTGTCCAACTTTGATATTGTTCCCATCTATCATGAAGGAGTTGTAGGCAGGGCTGAGTTTCATTAAACTGGACGTAGTACCCAGGATGATAAGCTCCGTTTTCTCATCATTCAGGCATAGGCATGCCTGAATGATGATGTACACCCTATTTAGCAAGGCCAAATCCTTTCCATAATCTCCAGAAAGCGGAAGGAGGATCTGGGTATCATCTGCGTAATTAGTGTAAGTGATACTGAGATGATCCAAATCATCGAAAAGGGGCTTGGTAAATATGTTGTACAGTGTGGGGGAGACGCAGGAGCCCTGTGGGACACCACAAGTGATAGGTATTGGGTCTGCTGCAGCAGTGGGAGAGAAGACCCTCATAGTTCTTCCGTTGAGGAATGAGGTGATCCATGTGATGGCCTCAGGAGAGAAGTGTGCTGCTGTATAGAGGTGTGAGCATAGGACAGAATGGTTGACCAAATCGAAAGCTGCAGATAAGTTAAGGAGGAGGAGCAAGGCAACTTGCCCCTTGTCCCTGAGAGTATCAATCTGAGCTTTCAGGTCAATAAGTGCAGTTTCAATCCCGTGTTGAGGACGGAACCCTGATTGTCTGGATCCTAAGAGGTGGTGTTCTTCCAGGTGCTTCTGTATTTGTACGTAGGCGACCTTGTCTAGGATTTTTAGTAGGAAGGGAACAGTCGTTATGGGTCAGTAATTTGTGGGTATGGCTGGGTCCAGAGTAGGTTTTTTTAGTAATGGAAGTACCCAGGATTGTTTTAGATTGGTGGGGATGGAGCCAGTGTTGAAGGAGGCATTGATCAGTTTAGTGATGAAGGGTGAGAGGTAACGGGCGGCATCTTTGATGAGCTGTGCTGGGCACAGATCTCCCTGGCAATTAGATGGTTTCAAAGACAGGATAATTTTTTCTACGTCAAGAGTGTTGACTTAAGAGAACTTGAAACGGGTAGGATCTGTGGTCGTGCGCTTGTCCTGAATTTTGGAAGGGAGAGTGTCTTTTAGGGCAGCTCTTTTGCTAGAAATTTTACTTTGGAGGGTCACGATCTTATTTGCCAAGGCATTTTGAATTTCTGAGCACCAGTTTTTATCTTTGGTGCAGGTGTCAGGGGGTAGTATGGGGGTTTCTACTTCTTTAAGTATAGAGAAGAGTTCTTTCATATTAGATTTAGCTTGGGATATGCGAGAGTCAAAGGAGGTACGTTTAGCCAGGTAGATTTCTTTTTTATAGAGTGTGGCTAGTTTGGAGAGTTTGAGTTTGTTTGCGGCTGAAGGGGATTTTTTCCAGGTAGCCTCGCAATTTCTTTTTTGCTGTTTTAGGTTTTTGAGGAATGGAGTGTACCATTTGTTAAGGTGCGTTTTCGGCTTACTTGGTATGAGTTTGAGTGGGGCAATGAGGTCCAACGAGGTAGCCATGACCTTGTTGTATTCTTCAACCAGGATCTCTGGATCCAGGTTGTCGGGGAGTGTGTTGAGTGTGGGGAGTAGATTCGGGATGAGTCTTTCTGGTGTAATGTTCTTCTTGTTTCTGGTGAGAGTGGGAGGGGCCGTGGTGATAGGCGGAGGTGGGGGTCTGTCAGTGGACAACAAGAACGATACCAGGTGGTGGTCTGTCCAGACTAGTGGTGAGATATTTGTGATGTTCGCTAGGCAGTTGTGGTCGGCCACCCAGTCAAGTATTCTACCTTTCGAATGAGTGGGTGGCATACTTCTTTGTGCAAAGCCTAGTTCAGCAAGAGTGTTAGCTATAGAGCTGGCTGTTTGGTCTGCCGGGTCGTTGTAGCCCATGTTAAAGTCCCCCAGGGTAAGAATTTGAGAGGAGCTTTTGAGATTGCTGGATAGGATGGCGTTGAGGTCTTCATCAAAGGTGCCGATGGGGCCTGGCGGGCGGTAAATCAAATGGATATTAAGGGTTTGGGTATTAGTGAGTGGGACTTTAACTGATAGTGTTTCACAGGAGAGGACATTGGTGGAGGTTGCTGGTCTCATGGACAAACTGCATTTGTGTATAATGGCGACACCCCCTCCTCTGGAGTTGGGGAGATCTTGCCTCAGGATGGAATAGTTGTCTGGGACTTCTAACATGAGCATGGGGCCTGCTGCAGGGTGTAGCCAAGTCTCGGTAATAGCAAGGAAATCAAGATCTTCTTTGAGGATCAAATCTGCGATTTCTGTGGCGTGAGCTACTAACGATCTGGCGTTGATCAGGGCTCCCTTGATTTTAGGGCTGGCTGTGTTTTTAGTAATAGTTATATGACGTTTGTCCTGTGTTGATTCGAGAGTGCCCTGACTGGGGAGGTTGTGATGGGGTCTGGGGGTGAGATTGTAGGGTAGATTAGAAGTTTTAGTGGAAGAACTAGATCGAGGAGGCTGCTCTTTGGACTTCTGTAAAGTGGCCAGCGAGCGGGCGAGAGGCTCATAGATTTTGGCTAGTCTATCTCTAAGTCCTGGGTTCCTATCTATGGTAGTACGAGGGGGACTGGTGGGTAGTTGTTGAGGGTTGTTTATGTCTGAGTATGGTGCCTGGTTGATTAGCATGGTTGGATAAGGCATGTAGGGTGAATGGGGAGCTATCTTAAACTGAGTTACAATGTTTGGGACGATGAGGACGCAGGGAAACAAACTAGTAATCGATGGAAACATACTAAGTAGTGGTGATAATATTGGTAGGCTAGGGAATCGGCTTAGTAACGCCAGTTATACCAGTGTGCATTTATATTATGGACCTGGACAGTAGAGCACCGTCTAGATTGTAATATGGCAATGAGGCTAAGAAGCATAGAACATCATCTAAATTCGAAATATGGCGGTGATAATAAAATTCATGGGACAACATCTAAAATCAAATATGGCAATGAGGCTGCACTACATAGAACACCATCTAAATTCACATATGGCAATGAGGCTGAAATGCATAGAACACCATCTAAATTCACATATGGCAATGAGGCTGAAATGCATAGAACACCATCTAAATTCACATATGGCAATGAGGCAAAATGCATAGGACAACATCTAAATGCGAAATATGGCAATGAGGCTGAAATGCATAGGACAACATCTAGATTCAAATATGGCAATTAGGCTGGGATGCATAGAACACCAACTAGGTTCGAGATTTAGCAGGTAAAGTGGGTTGCATCCCACCAGTCAAGGCCTAGTCTAGAGGGGCACATGCGAGACAAGTGTGAAAGGCTAGGTTAATTAGTAAACGAAAGTATGCATGCAATATGTTACAGTTACACAAGGGTTGTCTTGGTGCACAAGTCGGTTAAAGCGAAAGCATGTGTGCACACTTAGGCAATGTCTTGGTGTTCATACGAGTTTGGTAAGGAGTCAATGAAGGTAGCAGGGGTGTCGGAATGGCGGTGAGGCATGAAGTTACCTTGGTGGTGGTAGACGTGGGGCCGGAGGGTCTGGTAGACGGGACGACAGGGGCGGCAAGAGCAGGCAGAGGATTCGCGAGTGGAGCTCCTGCTCCGGTGCAAGCTCAAGTTATAAAACTTGTGTTAGAGCGCTCCTTACCGCTCCAAGATGCGAACAGGCGCAAACAGGGCCTTTATACGCCCTTCATACAGGTCGCCGGCGCATTCCGCCTACCGGCATATGCGGAATGCAAAATATGGGGCAGATCGAGGCTCAGCCTCGCTATGTTGCCGCGTCACGCACAACATGAGCGAGTCAGGCAAAGGATTGTGACACGGTCAGGCAGGCCGTGTAATGTGCAGAACGCCGGTCTGCGCTTACTTCTGATTGCTGCCTGGTGTCCGTGGCTGCAGGAGAGGAGGGGGGCTCCTGCCCTCTACCCTCGGTGGTCGTCGTGAGAAGGGGTCCCAGGTGCAAACAGGGCCTTTATACGGCCTTCATACAGGTCGCCGGCTCATCCGCCTGCCGGCGTATGCGGAATGCAAAATATGGGGCAGATCGAGGCTCAGCCTCGCTATGGTGCCGTGTATAGTGGATTCGAAATATGAATTTGTATATCAGTTTGTTCCCACACACAAAGACACCCCACTACTGACATGCCTAGGACAAAGGTACCTCCTGTAACCCCAAACACATATTGCTGCCTTTTTTGGGCATTTTCAATGAGGTGCACACAGAGAGGCATAGAGGCCAAGGAGGCCCATTTATGGATTTCCTTTGCTAAGTGTAAAACACCAAGCGTTCAAACATTTGCCAAATATGAGAGAGACCCTCTGCTGATATTGAACAAAGCCAAATAACCTGTTCAATGGGATGGTGCCCACTTTACCAAGATGCACCTCACTGATAAGGCTCACCAAGGCCTGGGAATGTGCCTGTAGTTTCTTGTTTTTCTGTACAAAGGGATGGTGCAAAGCAGTTCTGCTCGAATTGTTCCCAATGGTGGCAATACCAGACTTCTCTGCATATCTGCTGTCCCCTTCTGCAGTGGTGGCACAGACTCGCTAATAAACAGTTGCCCACAGCACTGTCAGTGATTGAAATTAATTCCTAACATTCCACCCTTCACACTATTCGGCTGTAGTTTGTTTCCGTATCTGAAATAGGGTATGCAATCCCAGACATGACTGTCTATGTCATAAAAAGCCAATCTTCAATGTTGAAGTCCACAAAGAGTTGAAACATGCAGAGGGCTGTGTGTGGTTCTGTGGAAGTTGCACACATTATCAGTTTGGTCTGAACTGCCCCTGGTGGCTGTTGTACCAGACTGATTAGTATATAAAGTGTCCTCTTCTGAAGCAGACAGGTTAGGAACGGTGGTGTGAAAGGTTTCCTAGAACACTGCCAGTGCATAATGAGATTAAAGTGTGTTTATAATCTTCCAGACATCGCATTTGTTTCTTTTTTTTATTGTGATATAGTTTGATACACTTTTCACAACCTATTACCAAACATTCCAGTTATAAAACAAGACAGTAAAATCACCACTCCTAACAATACAAACAATATTCCAAACAATCATCCCACTCACGTCATGATAACATTTCCAAAATATTTACAATTTTCCTCCATGAAATGCTAAAAAAAACAACACAAGCATGCTTATTTCCATTCATAAATTCATCCCAATCCAAATCCACAGAAAATCCCCTCCCTAGACCCACTGCAGAGAGTGCACTGCCCTTAGCTCACATAGGCCCACACATTCACACAAAAGATGCCTTACAGATTTCAGTCCCCCTCACCACAAATGCGACATTCCCTATTTACTCTAGGCACCTGATACCAGGCCCCCTCAATTTCACATGTTCTTACTGTATTAAATGTTAATTTGAGGTAATCCAACACTAGGTAATGAAGACACCCACTCATACACGTGTCCTAAGAATAATACAAAATAACACGCCCCATCAGGGAATGAGACCAAGAGATAGTTTTGCAAAGATAACCAAGTTTATATAATATAGAAACATGCCAGCAAACAACTCTGCTGCCCGAGAGCGCTCTGCCAAAGTTTATACGGGCAGCACATCATAAGAGACAATTGCATCATCGATGACGAGTTAGACTAAGACAACTGCTGGGGTGCTGGTTGATGGGAGACCTATATCTTGTCCTGCTCTATATGGGATGCTAGGCCCTAATTGGCTGCTTCTTCCCCGTCGGTCTTGTTGCACATGGGTCAGCTGGGCTCATCTCTGTGGTGAAGGTCAGTTCATATGGGTGTTGCATTTCTAACTAGCTAAGCTAAACAACAGGAAACAACACATTATGGACAATTGGCAACCAGAGCATTACATCAACATGGGGTTCAAACAAACAAGGGAATATTATATTGGCATTCCAACCTCCACCTTCAGGGTTTCTTTGATACCGCAGATCCCGCTCCCAGGTGACTCCCCGCAGGGGCTTTGATCCACCGTCCACCTTCTCTGATGCCCCATGATACGGACAGGCATGTGTTGCTTTAGAGAGGATATACTGCTGCACAGGATTACATCTGTGGTGGGTGTTCTGGAATGGTCAGTGCGAGAGGGTCAGATGTGTTTCATCATGAAAGGGACTGGGGGGACTGAGCGGGTAGGCCCTAGCCTGGCACGGCGGGGGTTGAGAGGACATGGGCAGGTTTGTGGAGATGGATGAACATTTGCGCTGCGGCCAGTTTCTATACCACAGTATCGAAAGAGCACATTCTTTTGAAACAATATTAAACATTCGCAACATTAAACGGCTGGACTTCTGTGAGAACATGGCTCGTGCAGATTTGGCCCGGGGTGTCAATGGCTTGGGCCCTCTGTGTAGGATGCTGGGGATGGGAGGGTTGTGATTTTTCAGAGGACTGGTTTTCGGGCCTAGGAAAAGATGGCATCTGATCTAATGCAAGATGGTGTCTTCTGGCAGGGACACAGGCTATGTTATGCATGTGATTCTTTATGATATATTGTGCGCATCGGTATGGTGGGGTGGGTGTGTCTCTCCCCGTTTGCACATGGTTTGTCTACCTCGTTTACTGTGAGGGGGGGTGGGATAGGACCATCTCATTATCCCAACATTCCCCTCCTAAAGTACCAAATACCCTCCCCCAGTATTTCTATGTTCATTCACCCTTCTTTCTGCTTCCTCCCATGCAAGGCTACCTTTTATAGGCATCCATGCTCTACACACACTTCTTAAACTTTACCCACGTTGTGCGTATTACTCTGTGGTACAAGTCATGTATATCCATCCCACATCAGCGCCAGATCTACCCATACCTCCTTATAATTCTCAAGGTATGGGGGTTGTTTAATGGTTGTATGGTAATAATTATCATCCTCCTCCCCAGTGTGGTACATGGCAACCATGTGATATTTAGGCATGTTGCTTTCCCCTGTTTGTATTTGTGCTTCCCGAGTCTCATGAGGCACCTTTTTATCTCCTCTATTCCCCATCGTCACCATCATCATTGCACTATTAGGTACCGCCTTTGCACAACATCTGAGACCTAACTGGCAAGCACAGAAAATCAGCAAGATGAACATGATGACAGGTATCAGCATCTTCATGATTGTTCTAAACCAGGAGGGTACTCAGTTGAATGCCATTGTGAACTAGTCACTTTCTTGCACTTCTGCTTCTTTTTTCATTCTTACACCAAGTTCATGTACTGCTGTGATCACATGTGACAATGTCCCATTTTCAGCGTCTGCAGAAGGTACAATGTGTGACATGAACTTACGACCTTTTTGCACACCCCGCCTTCCATATCAGTGAGGAGGTTGAGGACATAGCGGTTCTGCATCGTCATGAGCCGAAGTGCTCGCAGTTCCACCTTGATGACGTTGTATCCTTCTTCAGTGTCTTTGCCAGCTGGATGAGCTCTCACCTGACGATTTGTAGCCATTTGGCATTTGCACGGGCCTGGACACTGGGTACAAGTGATGCAAAGAATGTCTCTGCTGAGTTGAAAAGTTTGTATTCATCTGGGATTTTTGCAAGTAAGTCAGATGAGCTTTGAGACACATAGTTCGAGGAGTGTTTTTTCCGGAACTGGTGATCGTGCTGCTCTTTTGCGGACAGTTTTTTGGATGATGGGGGGTGAGGCTGTGGGTGGCACCTATGTTGGTTTCTGTGCAGTTTGTCCATCTGCTGGCACAGCTCTGCCTTTTAGGTGCTCCTCGGGTACAACCAGCAGTGCAGAATGTAGAGTTGTAAGAGCGCAATAGCCCCTCCAGGATGTTGGGAGGTGCAGATACGCTTGTTTGGCGCAAACCAAGTTATAGTCCATTAGTGCTGCAGTGCCTTTCCGAGGTCTGGAATGAGGATTGTTCTGTTGCACTTTTTGTTAGAGCCCATGGACACCTTCCCTTCACCATAGAAACACAGTTCATGTCTTTCTTCTTGCTGCACCTTGATTGGCTTTTCAAGAGCAGTGACACATGTTAGTTTCGTTATGAGGTTTGTTGTTTATCTGTACACATGTCTTCTCAACAAAGTCCAGTTTATC